>NW_027120927.1:1200000-1658996 GCF_030686945.1 Centruroides vittatus
AATACCGATCTCCGCGGCGCTTTGATATAATCACGCTGCATTAAGACATATTTTTTCTCGATTTTAATTATTATTAATTAACTTTTTTGATGGATTCTTATATCTTTGTATTATCTAAAGTTGCAGATATAAATGCGTAAAACTTTATTTAAAAAATTGTTTTTCTTATATTTTAAAATTCAAAAATAAATTAAATAACGGAAATGCTAAACTATAAATACAGTGTGTTTTACATTATCATTGCGAACAGATACAGCCAATTATTTTATAAACGTATTTATTATTTTAATTTTTATAAATTATTTAATTTGATGCAACGTGATCAATTAATTACTGTGGCGCGTTAACATGGGTGTAGCCAGGAAGGGGCATGGGTGGACAAGCCGCCCCCCAGTTAACCTGGTGCCCCTCCCCAGAAAATTACAGCCTCTATAAGGCCCCCCATAACAAACTCTGGCTACACCAATGCGCGTTAATTAATATGGAGGCCAGACTCGATTCAATTACTTTTTCATTTCAGACGTTAATTACAGTGTTATTTTAAGGTAAGTTTATACATAATGTATGTTTATTATAATTAATAAATCTATATAGGAATAATATCTGTGTCTAATAAAACAGAGCGATTATAAAAATAAAAAGCGTGCGTTCCATCTCGATCTTTTGTAAGCGAAATTTTATGATTTTAATTTTTAAAAAATGAGATTTTTATTTATAATTTCTGTAATTTGATCTATAAGAGCAAAAAACTAAACTTATCAAATATCAACTCTCTGTAAATAATTTCATCATTTACTTATTAACTTCAGATTTGTTAAATTTCATGGGATTGTATTATTTTTCAACTTCAGGTTAGTAGAAAGCTTTGTATATTTTCTCCCGTGAAAGTAAGTAATAGACTCTGTCAGTTCCCCACTGTGAAGGACAACAAACTGCTAAATGTTTAATTACATTGTTTTCATAAACTCTCTTCTCTGTCAGTTGTGGGTGGAATGACTAACAAATTGTTCTATTGTATTCAGGGGAATAGATTTGGAGACTAGTATTACCAGTAATGAATTCTGTAATTTTATTTTTAATCATTTAAAAAATATTGATAAAATTACCAAATAAATGATTGGGTCACAATTACTAGTGGTATTGCTATATAAAAGATGTGGGCAAATACGATTCCGAGAGCCGCGTGCGGCTCTTTTTGAGTTTTATGTGGCTCTTGCCGAAAGTGTTAATTTCTGCTTTTTATTATTATTTTTACAGTTTTATTTCCACAATTTTGTGAAAATATGTTTATTAAAAAAATTCAATACTTGTTTTATATTATATAATAAAATCGAGGTACAGAACTGCAGCTCTCATGCATTTTGCAAAACCTACATTTAGGCTCCCACTGAACTTTTGCTTGCCCACCCCTGCTATATAATGAACATGCAACCCACTGATTCTGCCAGAAGTTGTTTTTTTTCTTCTTTAATTACATTTTTTTTATGAAGAAATCAAAAAATGTATCTTGAAATAAATGGCATTTGAAATTTGGCATGTTATATGGAAACATTCTGGTAGTTATGTTACTATTCCATTTGCTTTGCTGTGTAATGGTGGGAATTCTGTACGGGGCACACGAAAACTTAATGCGGGCCTGTTCTGGCTTAATGCGGTCTTACTGGTCACTTTTCTGGAGTATAAACTCAGCCTAACTATTTTCATATTTAATCTTATCAGTCCACTTAATAATCAATCTAATATCATATGCAATGTTATTGATACAAAATATGTGTGCGTTTGTGTGTTTTTTTAATAACGCCTGTTTTCGTTCGTTTTAACACTATTAGCTTTTTTAGCTTTTTTTCAGTGTGAACTCTCTTTTCTCACTTTTTTTTATTGCCATGACTGCTTTAAGCCCTGTTCACACTTTTTAACAATGTATGTATCTATGGGATGGGTTGATGATGATAATAAATGCAGAGCCCAAACGGTTAGGAGTTGAAATTTGGTACACAGTTGGGGTGTGTTTCCTTCTTAGTGTACGTTCTCATGAACGTACACTAAGAAGGAATTTTTTGAAATTTCCCACGGGGGAGATGATGTTAACACTTCCCCTGTGGGGGGAAGTGTTTCTGTTGTGAAATGCTATGCGATGAGGAAAACGTTAAACTGAAAATTCATAACAGTTCTTTGTAATTAAATGTTTTGATGAATATGAAAATATTTTTGTGTACAAAACATTCTAAACACACATCTTTATATGCAAATAAGATGATCTATTTTTTAATCTTAAAATTTATCTGAATTTAAAACATTTCAAAGGACTAATTTTAAGATCAGACAAACATACTTGTACTAATATGAATTTTGATATTAAATGATGTAAATAGTGATAATTTAATATTAAACCATTTTTTAAAAAATAATAATGGCAGTTTACACGAGGAAATTGAAGATTTCTACGAATACATTCGACCGACGCAACTGGAACATCGGATGCGTCTCGACGTTATTAGAAGAATAAAGAATGCAGTCTTGTCATTGTGGCCAAAAGCACAGGTATTATTATTATTTTAATAAAATGTTTCCTGTATAATTATTGCAAGCTGTTATAAATACAACAGACTCTTGCTTTGATTGCTTTATAACCAATTTTTAGGAACTGTATAAACATACCATTCATACAATATACTTTATTATGCAGAGTACAGGGATAGAAAGACAGGATCACCACTGAGTAGTATGAATATTTAATCTTTATATATGCAGTCATGTTATATGCTGTAATTTAAGTTGTTGCATAACAGTTTAAATATGAACTCGTCTTCCTCAACTATAAAAAGTAGCAATTGGTTATTGAATTTTTAGTATTGTGAAACTTGCATACCTATTAAAACTCGGACATTTGCAAGCTGCTTACGGCAATATATACAAAATCTTACGAGCACTCTATTAGTCGTGTTTGCAGTGTGAGGCCAAAAAGAACTATCTGCTGCTTGCACTGCAATAAGGAAACAGCAGACATTTAAGAATCCAAAATTACAATTATTCCACACACTTCTTACAAACCAGGATTATTTTACAATGCACATTCAAACATCAAATTACATGTAAGTACATACGATACTAACATTCAATGTCTTTGTGTGTGTGGTATGACTGAATATGCCAAAGAACCTCCCATTTCTATTGCATACCAAAACTTTGATATTACTGAAAGTAGTTAAGAATAGGCTCCTTTGATATGGCACTCTTAGACTTCTGGTTGTTCCAAAAGTTAAAAGGAATTTTTGGAAGATGAATGCCTTCATAAATTAAAACAAAAATCAACTGTTTTTCATCTCAAAGCCTAAACCAGAGGCAAAGAACTTTTTATAATTGGAAGGCTCATCTCATTTCAGAGGGATCTTGTTAGGCTGTGTTGTATAGCAGGTCACGTAAGTATATATATTTGGTATGCATGCACTGAAAATACACATCAACTAAATTCAGAAACATGTCTTTATTCAAAAAAGAAAAGAAATCAAACTTTTATAACTCAAAATTTATGACAACAAAATTAATCTTTTACCATTTTGTCTCATTATCAGTCTATGCTAGGAGTCACAAGATGTCACACATGGTCCAAAGGTAGAAGCACTTATGGCTTACACATTGTTTTCTGGTTAAGATTTCGTTTATGGAAGGAACAGTTAAACTTTTGTTACATTCACGTATTTTATGAGTAACTTTTATGCAGTGTAGATCGAGAAAATAATTTAGGAATTAATTTCCGAGTAGGAAAAAAAATACTTTGGCAAAAAATGTTGAAATATACGCATAGCTTTCTGTAAGACTAATATAGAATAAAGAATATAAAGTGGATAAGATTGATTACATTCAAGAAAATCTCAAATGTTTATTTTTCAGATCAGAGTTTTTGGAAGTTTCCAGACGACACTCTATCTTCCGACTAGGTAAGCAGAATTTTATACTAATGCAATAAGTTTGTTTCGTCTTTATATTTTATTTTGGTTATTTAATCCATTTTAAAGCTGAAAAGTAATTATGATTTTTAGTGATATTGATTTGGTGGTATTAGGGAACTGGAAAGCTCTGCCGCTCTGGACTCTGCGTGACCTTCTCGTAAATAATAACATTGCCACCCCTGCCGACGTAAAAGTTCTCGATAAAGCAAGTGTAAGTTTCATAGATTAATTTCTTCTTGAAATTCTTGCAAAAATAATAGTCACTATTTTAATATCGCCACTTATTTTTGACTGTTGCTAGGTGCCGATTGTGAAAATGACAGATACAAAAACTGAAGTCAAAGTGGACATCAGCTTTAATATGAAAAATGGAATGGAGAGTGCAATGTTCATTAATGTGAGTGTCTTAATTTATATATTAACTAGATGCTAAATCTTATAAAATGTTTGAGAATTTCATTGAAACAAAGTGTATCAAAGACATTTTTGAGATTGAAAGAAATTCAAACATAAAAATTAAAATGTTTAAAACGAGTTAAAATACTCGGTTTTCTCCGACTTCGAAGCAGTTGAAACACAAGCGGAAAAACTCAAGACAACAATGCCTTTTTTATTAAACAAATTTTCCCATATGCATTACGCTACAATTAGCCTCTTCGGTGGTTACTTTGTTCGACAGTGTTCGTGCTTTTACATTTAACAAATACATCCCAACATGCATCAGTGCTTACACCTGTATTCAAATTAATTGTATTTGCGTAACTACAGATACAATAATG
Organism: Centruroides vittatus; assembly: GCF_030686945.1. Lineage (NCBI taxonomy): Eukaryota > Metazoa > Arthropoda > Arachnida > Scorpiones > Buthidae > Centruroides > Centruroides vittatus. Next base: position 1,204,730 of record NW_027120927.1, read on the forward strand.
TTCTACAAACCGTCTTATAAATACATTATCTATTTTATAAAGAATCTTTATATTATTACGGTCAATAGTACACATGTTGTTATTACGATGCCGGTACCGTGGAGATTCTGTTCTTTTAAGACGTACCGCCGCCTCGTGCTCCTTCAATCGTACACCAAGTTTTCAACCCGTTTCACCAACAAATTTTTCAGTCTGGACACGTGCATTGTAGTTTGTAGATCACACCAGCACTTTCCAATGGATTCTCTGTTATTATAGTGCTTCCTTTATTAATTAAATAAATAAATTTATCAAATAGATTACATTGTTTACCAATTAGTTCTATTGGATAATTATATAATGAACATTTATATTTTTCATACAAATTTTTAATGTGTGATATATCGATGAACACTTCATCTATTTTTTTATCCTTAACATTATATCTAGTATTCATATAATCATGTTGCCATTTTTGTATAAGCTGTCACGGATAATCATTTAACAAATATTTTTTATAGACATTTTTAAGTTCCATATCTATGTATTCTTGCAAAGTAGTTCTACTATATATTTTTTGTAATTCCATAACAAATACATTACGTTTTATTTTTTCCAGGCAATACGATCTATAATTTATTACTTTATTAATACCCCTACGTAGATAAAGGTTGCCCATCCCTGGTTTAATGTATCATTATTTGTTTGGATTTAGATTAAAACACGACAATGGTGAGCTGCTAATCTCTAGTTTGACCCTCCTTACAAACCACTTCAGTAGGTTCTAGCAAGTTATGCAAACAATTGTGAAGATGGTAACTTACAAAGTGTCTTTCCAAGGTTGAGTTAGGTGAGGACAAAGTTTGAAGCCACAACTTGATATTTACATGAAAGGGTTTCCCTGTCAGTCATTTCTATTGTTTCTTATAAACTAACAATAAATAATACAAAATTTTGAAGAATGGATGATATTTTGAGCATCCATTGTTCAAAGTAAGGCAACATTAATTAATAGTTACACACAATTGTACACATTATTATAGTAATTATTACTAGAACATTGAATAAATCTATCGTATTGCAACATAATTGAAGTGGAGCCAGAAACAAAGAGGTTATCCTTATATTTCCTCAGCATAGATTGTTTTGTTTGATATGTGACTGTTTTCCATTAGGTGCACACAATACTGTTTTTTTTTTTCTTATTTTTGGCCCCCTAAATTCATGCTCAGTCATGTCAGGATATTGTCACTTTAACTCTACTGTATGATGCCATAAAATACCTTTGGATAAGGTAATGGAGTAATGAGAGGAAAATTTTTTGTGTGTATTTTTGTTGTGTACTGTCAATTTTTGTTGAAATTAATGTTTTCCACTCAGGAAAAGAAACACGAATATCCTAATTTAGCAAAATTAGTTATGGTACTCAAACAGTTCCTCGTCTTGAGAGATTTAAATGAAGTTTACACGGGAGGTATCAGTTCTTACAGCCTTACCTTATTAATTATCAGTTTCTTTCAGGTAAGTTTAATGCTATTTAATGAAGAAGAAGTGTAATTTTATTATTTAATTGTGTTGTTCTATTATGTAGTTATATCCCAGGGCAGATGTCTCCTTACCAAATGTAAATCTCGGAGTGCTGCTCCTGGAATTTTTTGAATTCTATGGAAGACATTTTAATTACAGCAAGACTGCCATTTCAGTTAAGAATGGAGGATTTTATTTTCCCAAAGAGCGATACAAATTGCACAAGCTCGATTTCTTGCCTTCCATCTTGTGCATCGAAGATCCACTGCTACCGGGTAAGCGATCTGTTTATCATTAATCTTGAATAGGGATATCGGTGTTCTGTCGTTGAGGCATTTGATTCTAAAGATTTTTAAAATCGATTCTAGGAAATGACATTGGAAGGAATTCTTACGGAATGCTGAGTGTGAAAAGAGCTTTTGAACACGCTTTTATTTTACTTTCGGATTTAGTCCACCCAAAGAAACCAAAAAATCTTGGTGGTCAGAGGTAAAAAAGTTATAAGTTTTAAATTTTGGTGTGATATTTTATGTTGCGATGTACAGTACTTACCTACCTAGTACTTCGTAAAATTAACATATTGAGTATGGTAGTGAGTCGTTGCGGTAAATCTGTTGAATACCTGCAGATGCAAAGTGTTTATATGGATTTAAACTAGGATTTCTCAAATGGGATCCCAGCTGTTTTTTAACCCGGGAAATTCTTCTCATCCCAGGAAATCCTGCAAATTTCTTAAAAGTTCACTTTTTTCTATTTTTTGTGTTCAGGTTGAGGAAATTTTGCAAATAGAAACTCATAAACTGTCAGAATACATTTGTATTTATTAATTTTAAGCCTGTTTATTAGTTTTTTAAATTTTTGCTCATTATGGTGTGTCAAAAATGGTCAATAATCAATACATAGCTTATTTGTGGCAGGTCTCTGAAAATTCTTTACTTCTCATAACCTGTAATATCTTGAATTGTGCCGATGCTGTCTTAATTTTTAACCATGCCCAGTAGCTTCAATAACTGGATTATGCCAGATTGTGTAAATTGGGCAAGTATACAAGCGAGTAAGAAGTCTGCAAGTGTGAAGTTTTTCTTCATTAACCCGATTATTAAAGCCAAACGAACTGCCAAATTATCGGACTATAAGTTCGATACCACTATTAAAGCAGCCGAGGTAGACAAATCGAGAATACTCGAGAGCAAAAGAAGTATTGCAACGCATCTCGAAAACGAACTAGAAATCTTAGACGCTATGGGTGAAAAAACACGTAACATTTGTCTTCTCTTAAATGAATCAAAGACTATTCCACCCGCATCTATTGAATTGGAAAGGGCAGATTTGGTAGTGGGACTTTTCATTGTTAAAATAATAACCAGATCGAGTGATCGGCGTATCGACCATCTTTGGTTTTCAAAATCTTATAAAAATTTACAATATTTTGTATTATGTTTTATTTAAAAAAACAAAAATTACCTTCTAACTTGGAAGTTTGATCTAAGTTCATTTTTTTCTTTAAAATTTTCAACTTGATTCAAAGGCATTTTTTTGTAAGCAGTTTCCAACAAACTTAGAAATTTTCACAAATAGAAAAAAAATTATTAATGTAATTCAAAGGCAATTTTAATATATATTTTACACGGTATTATTAATATGATTTTGGAGGTTGCGGAATGTATTAATTAAATTACTTTTAAAAATGAAAAATAATTATATCATTCAATTTCAAGATATTGTTTACATTTTACAAATAATTAATTATATCCTGGAAAACAGTCCACTTTTTTCCCGAAATCCTGGGACAAGCAAAAGAACAGGAAACGAGAAACCCTAGTTTAAACATTGTTTTCACGTGTATACATTTGCTGTAAGTGGGACTTGGAATTGGTACAAAAAATGCTCAGACTCCTTTATAAAAGCTTAATATGTATACAATAAATGGTACCTTAAAACATTTTGTTATCATTACAAGAATCATTGGACTATTTTTTTTTTTTAAACTTTTAATGTATAATTTGTAAGTTTATCATTTCTATTGGGAGTGGAGTCGGAGTCAGTAAAAGTCCCCAATCTCCAATTCTAATCCACCACCTTTAGAAATGATTGTTTGAAAAGACGAAAACAATGTTACTGTAGATCTGGTGAATTACAGTAGATTAGTTGGTTAAAGTTATCAAGAATTCTCAAACACACCAGCTGGACCATTGAAAATGTGAAATTATTTCTCCATATGCATGGGTGCAGAATATGTCCTTGTGCACAAACAAGGTTCGGAGGAAATTAAAGTGGTTCCGGGGAAATTTGCAGTGGAAAAATAATAATACGGCAATAGCTGCAAAAATGTTATGCAAAAAACATTACAATAAAAATGGAGTGGCGTCTCGGTTAAGCATATAGATGTTAATTGGGCAAATTTGTTCAAATGCAGGGGATACTGTGGGTTTAGGAGTGAAATAAGAATGTCGTTTACTTCGTTTATTGGTTTAGTCGCTCGTTACGTTGCCGCCTACTTATGCTCGCAGTAGGGACGAGTTAGTTTCGTTTACCGAACCACGAGTTTGATTTCTACAGAAAACCAAAATGAGCTTTAAAAAGAATCAAAACTCAGTTGAAATTCTTTTAGACAGTATTTAATGGGTGAAATTTCAAATGAAATATTCACTTGTTCTCTGCAAGGGAAATTTATATTAATAAACACTATTTAAAATTTAATTTTTCTGAATTGTTGTGGTGATAAAAGTTGAATTTAGCTATTTAATCATTTTATAAAATTATTTTTTATTTTATAACAAATTTTCAAACAAAAATAAAGCTCATGTTTTCAAAAGATACAAAAAGTAGTAATGAGAATGTAAATAAAAAATGCATAATTTGTTTGACTTGTAGTCATAAACAAATTATGCGTATTTGGACGTTAAAAAGTCTGTCGACATCATTTTTACTTCCGGTAATCAATGTATTATGTCGAGTTTATAATTGTATATGCTAGCCGATTATGACGACGTGTACCTAAATTGTTTTTTTAGTTTATCAGTTTAGTGTTGCATAGCAAATTATACACTAGGTCTATTTAATTAATTGTAGGATTTGAGTTATCTAAGATATGTAGAAATAATAATAATTTGTTTATAAAATGTTTTAATTTGTGTGCAATTGTGCAATAATCCTTAGGGAGGTTTCAGGTTCCAAAAAATCTGCACTCTTACTGGTATGGTCTGCATTGGTTATGACAGGCCAGATTGAGTGTAGAATCATGACCAGGATGGTTGGCTGTTTGTTCTGGGAAATGGCAATTCCTTGCTTAACATCGTCAACAGGTTGTTGGAAACTGCAACTTTAAGCAAAAACTATGTGTAATGAAACCAATTTCACTATAGACTAAATAATATAAACAAGATATAATTTGGTCAGCATTATCTTTATTGGATCATACTTGCAACCGCAACTTTTAACATTTATTTTCCACTCCATAAAATCAGTTTACTGACGTAGCTAAAATCCGCTACATTATAAAACTTTCGAGCCAACCAATGCCGTACGTCGTCGGGCTCGATAATGGCTATAATACTAATAAATTACAAAACAATTTGGTACTAGAGGAGGCATTAGCTCTTGATAAATTTAATAATTATAATTTTTAATTAAATAACTTAGAACTATCGGAAGAAAAGAATTGTCCCGGAGCAGGACTCAAACCCACAACTCCTTACCGTGCCAATTATGCTACCCAGACTTCCTGTTCGACCTTGCCTTTCAGTATATATATCATTATGTTATAACCATCATAGCAAAGTACTCTCTCTAGTACCAAATTGTTTCATAATTTATTAGTATTATAGCTGTTATCTAGGCTGATGACATACAGCATTGGTTGGCTTCAGTTTTACTATTTATAAAGAAAATTTAACAATAATTGTAAACGAGTACAAATGTGAAATTTCCACTTCCTATTGATCACATAAAACTTCATCTGGAGAATGTAGGTCCTCGGACAAGGATCGCAGAAGGAAAAATCTTCAAGAAGTGGTAAGAGCTCTAGTATTGGGAGTGGACAATCAAAATGAATAAAAACTCACTCTAGCTTATGCCGAGCGGAAGCCTCTATCGGGAACGTCCGTGCTTGCGTTGCAAATGCAAAGACGCCGTTTTCTGCATAAACAAAGTTCTTTGGGCCCATAGAATTCGTCGAGAGAAGCAAGGATACTCTAAATCGACTGAATTTCTAAATTGCAGAATGGATATTTGAGCTTTATTATTACTAATTGGAATAATCCAGAATATACTTAGTATAACCGGCACATCTCTGTTAATAATCCTTTATCATTAGATAAAACTTCACCTTTACAATAGTCATTTTCTACATTTAAGTTATTTATTTAATTTTGCCAATTTAGTTCTCATCCCTTCAAAATTGCTTACATTGAATAATTGAGTATGATTTGCAAGAAGAACGTATCTACTGGCGACGACCACAATAATTTAATAAATTGTAAGTTCTCGTTTCGTTTAGAAATCTAATAATTGTTTTCGTATTCTACAGCATCCTTTCGAAAATAATTCACGTGAAAAACGAAGTCATTTTGTATAGAAAACGCATACACGAGATGCTACAATTTTCTCATCTACCGAACGAATTGGAATGGTTAAATTTACCGGCTGCATCGACAACAAGGTATGGAATGGATGGTGTTTTAAATTTTAAATGGATACTGTCTCAACCACACCTATTTAAATTCTTGCTTCTGTGGAATTTGCAGAAAAAATCATAACGAAGTTTGTTCGAATACACTCTCGGGGATGGCTCCGAATCTTCAGAGCTGGGAGTTTCGAGGGAACAACAATGCAGTGAGTATTGAAATTTAATTTATCATCATCTAAAGTTTAATGTGGCAAATTGAACAAGATAAAATATCAATGCAGAAAAAGTTTTTCCATTTCCATAATTCTGTGGTCTTTTTTTGCACATACAATGATAAAGAAAGAAAAAAAACTAATGTACAAATGAGTGTGGATACAAAACATTTGAAATGCCATAACAAATTTTGGCAGTTTGGTTTTTAATACATATTTAAAATTAGCCCGACAGTTTTAATTAGACCGTGACGAGTGCATGCCTCGGTCGTAGTTCGATTGGAAATAAAACACGACTCGATCGACAAATTCCACATAACAGATATTTTATCGAAAATTGTTTATAAGTTAAGCTATGTGACAATCTTAGCAGTATTGTTTTTGAGAAAAACACCTGTGACAATTTATGTTTAAACTTCTCCCCATTCCTTAAAGTTGTCTTTGAAACAATCTGACACATTTTAAATATATTAAAAAATATACATGTTTAGATATTAAAAATGCATAATTCAGTAAGTATATTCTTTGTCTTCCAATACATTTTCTCTTTCTTAGACTTCGTTGTCTTTTTTTAATCAAAAATCTTGTGATGTTTGAAACTAGCCGAAACAATGGTACTGTACTGTACATTCCATTGCAAAAGGTACATTCAGTGCAGTTACTAATGCATATTGCACTTGTTGGGCTGTGGATATGGTGAGCTCCAACAAAGCAATTGTATAACTGTGGATGCAGTCGTAGTGACACCATTTTTACTACTTGTCCGTATCGACCAAAGTTATTTTGACAAAATAAGCCCGTAAATGCCGTCTGCTTCTGCCGTCTCGTTAGGTCGACACACTTTCCGGCGAAAGCTTACGAAAATGTTCGATGGTGCATCGGTTGTGCTCGAGATGTTGCAACTCAAATGTACCAAATGTTTCACATAATAGCGATGTATAATAAGTTTACTCTTCGTGATTCTTTGAATTCTTCTCTACAGATTCTCTCACTATTCCGTCAACTTTCTTAAAAATACTAACTATTGTTTAATTTTCAAATGGATTGTTGAAATACCTCCTTCAGTGTTTTGGAGTATTTTGTAAAAATTTGAATATCCTAATCTATATGATGAGAATATAAAATATTAATCTGGAATTGTACCGCTCTTATATTCGTGGGTGCCGAGAAGTTTCTCGACGGTAGATTGGAAAGGGTTCGATCGGTGCACGAGTAGATTTGGAAAAAATTTATAATTTAAATTTGGCAAATTGTTTGCTAATTTCATTAATTACGAATGTATCCTTTGATCTTGCCATTCTCTGTGTAGGCTTGTGTTGTAAAAATAACTTATGTCTTATAACTTAATAGATTTGATAACTCGTTATGTCTGTCAGACGACAAAGCAATGTTTAATAGTGTAATCTTTTTCTCTTGGATTGTCATTTGTTGACTATGCTCCTAGCACTTGACAGTGATAAAATCATTTTTAACACACACAGTTTTGAACATTGCGCCTATCCTTATTTAGGAAGCAATGCAGTCAGTTTTTTAAAAAGAAACAAAAGATGGAATTTACAAAATATAGTTTTGGTTTTTCTGCTTGTAATTTATTTTTAAAAAATGCTAACAATGCAGCTGCACGTTAACAGTCTTTGATATGAAAAAATGCGATATTATAATATGACGACAACACCGTACACTTTATATATTTCCAAGGAAAACAAAATATTCAAGTATTTTTTCTGGAAAATGCAAGACTTTTCATATTGAACCATTTAGTGTAGGAGATAGGACATAGAACACGAGTCAGCTAACAAGAATTCTTATGGTATATATGTGCTTTGTTTATCCTCATTCCCTTGTACAGGCTTAAGATTATGGTATCTTTGTACTTACTGGAGGAAATGAGGGTGCGGAATAAGGGTATTTGTTAATTGTGACATTTTAAAGTACTTTACTTGGTATGACACTAAAAACCTACTGCAACTTTGTGAGATGGCAAGAAGAAATTAATTTTATACTGTTAAGTAATCTGCTTTGTAGAACAAATCGAAGATTTGGTATCGGTGTGGCACTTGTTCACTACTGGCATATAAACAAAAAGCTCTAAGCAACACAAAGTCCAATGTGAGGGCATTTCGTGGTTCCAAGATTGGAAACTATCCCCAACTCGAGGAAGAACTGTTACGGTATGTCGAAGAAACACGCAACGACGGCCGTGCCGTAACGTGTGGCGTGTTGCGGTCACGGGCTCGCAATATTGTTCGGACGCATAATATTTATTCCCTCGAGTTTAATGCTAGTCGAGGATGGGTCGGCCGATTTACGAAGAGGAAAAATGTGGCCGCATACTGTTTGATGCGAGAGTTCAAAACATTTGGAAAATATATACAGTAAAACCCGTCTATGGCGACCACACGGTTCCTTCAAAAAATGGTCTTTTAGACAGGTGCTGCCGTAATACCGTATTTCTGTACATATTTTGTGCACTTTTTAGCCATTTCTACTAAGTAAAACTCGAAGTGAGCAAAAGTAAGCAAATTTTTTCAACGATAGAGCTATATTGGTATTGTATTTTATTCTTATCGGATAACTCGATATACAGGAGTCGTGGTGATTTTATAAGACAGATTTAATACCAATATTTTAAAGACGAATACAGTACTCTCATTTTCTCGATTATAATGCACACTTTCTTTTTTCCAACTTAATTAATTCAACTTTGTTCTTTTCGTTTGCTCCTCAGTTATGTGTATTACTTCATCAATATACAAGACCGTCGTCTCTCTCCATCACTTTGATTTTTGTTAATCTTATTTTAATTTTAATAGTTTTTCTTATTATACTTATGAAAATATTTTAAAAAATACAGTATTTTTAATTAATAATAAAACGATTTTATTACATTCTGCAATCGTCCAATGACAATGGCAGAATCAAAAAAGGAAAGTTGTCTGTAAAACTGATTTTTGTGTTAATGCGTTTATTGTTTTTTTTAATATTTTGTGTGCAAAAATTACTTGGATATTATTTTTCCAAAAATAATGTGGAAATAAGGTAGGTCAATACAGAAACTATTTATTGCATGTGTACTGTATATGAGCATAAAAAAATAAATAATAAAAAAAATAAATTTTATCAAGTGATGAGATCATCCGATTAATTGTATCGTGTACAGTATTTTATACCCCTAACGAAAATACTATAGGTCTACAGTAAATAAATTTTGTTTTCCCACAGTTAAACTTCGCAGCTAAATTGCTGTTGAGATAATCCACTCTGTTGGGATAAACACAAAACCACTTCACTTTCTCTGATAACTTTAACACGATTTTCTAATGACAGCACCTTGCATTTCTTTTGCTTTTCAGACAATTTTGAACAAACTGAAATAAATTTCCTTTGTTGCTAGACTAATTCAATAAGACCTGCACCTAATTTTGAGGGTGGGAGAAGTGCCCGAGGTGGGTTCGAACAATAGTTTAAACCAGATATATTCGAGGAAACGGTCGCTTATTACAGTTGTTGTATGTTGTTTCGGGCCAAAAATCGACGCCCGCGGTTGCGTTACTCGAGTGGTCGTTTAATACGAAGACTCTACGTATAAACTATTCCGTGCCAGAAATTTTTGCCCGTTTTGACAGGTGGTCGCCTAAGCAGTTTTTACTGTATATATACACATGCAAAGTTTTTAAAATTTTATAAAATCATAACCTTAAAACTAATTAACAGAAGTCATATCAGTATTTATTATTACGAGAAATCTCGATTATATACCTTTGAAAATAATTTGCATATTTTTGATTAGTAAAAAAGTGCAAAAATATGTGCAGAAATACGGCAACTTTATTTAGCTGCAAAATTGGCTATTTTGTTTATATTTTTAACTTGCAATTATTGTTCACACAGAGAAACTCAACTTCTTTTCTGCAAACTGTAGCTATTAATTCTAAAGACAAAAAATGAAATTTATAACCAAGTTCATTTAATTGACAACATATTGAACTGTCCACACTCCTTTGCATTTGGATGTATTTACATATTCTAGTATTTGCTTCAGAAATAATAATACAATACCACAATACCACAACTGTAATTTTTATGTGAATGCAGATGTTATATTCTATGTACAAAAGTGCATTGTGTGTCATTTTTAAGACTATACAGATCTTAATTATCAAATTTAGAATTAGAGCATTGCAAATTGATATTTATGAAATTTTTATTTTTCTCTTGCAGGAATCTTACAAAAATAGTGCAAAGAGACTACGAAATGAAAATGCGGAATATTTTAGACGAGGACAGGACGGTAGTCTGCAAAACAGGACGTTTCAGTTTTAAATTTTTACACGTTTGTACATGGCACGCGCATTGTTTATTTACATCACGAGTAGTGTTTCTATTGTAAATGTTCCATAAAGAATATGTTTACTTAAGTTTGATTTGTTCCAAAATTCGGAAAAATCCTACGTGCCGACGGAGGGCGTTCCTTCGGATCTCTTGGAGACGATGGGTTTCGGTCGGGTCCTGAACAATACTTTTCTCCTGATCACTGCCGTTACTGCGTATTCCGTGGACGTTTCGGTCCTCTCCCGCTTCAGGATCGCAAAGGGCTTCTGCAGTTCCACCACCTTGCCGAACAGAATGTGGTGACCGATGATGAGTATTGGAACACCCTATAATTTACAAAAATCATTGGTTCTTATGGGTTAAGAGGACGCCGGTCGGAAATTGCGATCAAAATCGCGTTTTTGAATGAAATTATCTAAATAACAATAGACTAAAAAGAAGAAAAATTACTATTTAAATTTATTAGAGTTAAGTTGTAAAAATTAAAAAAAAAAAAAAAAAAAAAAAAACAGTGGGGACGCACATTCTAACCTAACCTATTCTAATAATTTGGTTGATAATAATTATGGTAATTTATTAGAATAGGTTAGGTTAGGTTAGAACGTGCGTCCCCACTGTTTCTTCTGTTTGCTGGAATCAGACGAGCCGCCATTTTGGCACCATAGGTAACATTAACCGTTATCTGTAATTGTAAGAAGTAAGCAGTTTTTAAAATTTGTTAAATATTAAAACTAACCCTTTTGTAAATCGTTAATTTATTGTTTGATTAGAAAAATAAAAACTTGCATTATTCGGAAAAATTGCAATTTCCAACTGGCGTGCTCTTAACCCATAAGTACCAAATCATTATTTGCACACTGTTTAAATATCTTTTGTTTCAGAATCTGTATTTGGCCAACAGACAAATGATATGTAGTAGGATCCAAAAGTTTGGGAATTTTGCATATAGTTCCTTGCCTTGAATAATTTAAAACACAGATGCACAGTCGTCTCCAAAAAATCCTCCTCGTTTGGCGATACACTTTTTCCAGTGCTCGTACACCTTCTGGAAACATTCTTTAAGCCATCTTTTGCAACCACCTGCAATGCTACTTTTTACCTCATATGATGACTCAAAATGACAGGCCATTTAGGACGGATGGACTCGTACACACATCACATTTTGTTGTCGTTTTGAACATCTTACGAGGTAAAAGCAGCACTGCAGGAGGCATTGCTTTAAGCCGTCTTTTGCAACTCTGTAATGTTTCCGCATGCTGTACAAGCACTGGAAAAAGTGTATCGTTGCTCAAGGGAGATGCTTTTGAAGCTGAATAGTTTATACATCTGTATTTTAACCAAGACAAGGAACCGTATGCCAAGTCCTCCAAAGTTTCAGATCCTACCATGGACACTCCCTCCTTTAACACACAAATACAACTAGTATATAAGGTGAGATAATGGGTGGGTTTAAGGACAACATTGAGTCTTAAGGTCCCCAAGTAGTTTTGTTTTCTCCCACACACAACTCATAAATAAGGGCAGCAAACTCATTTTCTTGAAAAAATGCCCTAATCATGATTATAAACATGGTGGTTCTTTTCAAACACATATACATAGTTGCATAATGAACACCTTTGTAGATCCCAATTATTTCTGGTAATTCAATGTAGAAAAATATCTCCTATTCACTAAAAATTAGTTGATCAGGATTTGGATTTGAGCCAATATATATATCCAAAAGCACACGTTACATATCACACTTCCCGAATTTCAGATTCAAAACAACAGTTTCAGGATGCATTTTGTACAGAGAAAGAACCTATTATATGGCCTAAGTCAGGGATGGCAAACCTTTTAAAGTGCACGTGGCTATATAGTAAGCTTATCTTTAAGTGTTTGAGTGCCAAAGTTTTAGTCTGTGAATAACTGTGTTTAAAGCATATTCATTTTATTTACTCGAGTAAATGCAAAAAAGCCGATTGAAAAAGACGGGTGATTAAATGAAATTGTACGACACATTACATTACGTGCACCACGGGTTCCGCCATCCCCGGCCTAAGTCGACACGTCCGATTTTTCGGCACGTTTGAGAAAACGTACTCGCCGCCGGTATATTTATTTTTGCCCGTACGTCTGGATAATTACGCATAAACACGATATTGTCGTCAAACCAAACGACTATTCTGTTTCTTCGAGATTTGTAAGTGGTATGGGAGGCTTGGTATATCGTTTATTCAAATGCATCTCAAGGTCATTAAATACTGTTCATTTTACCTTAAATATATGTCACAGACCATTGTATTCCAATTTAGTCACTATTGAAAAATAAACACACACACAATGTTATAAGAGTGCCGACGAAAGTAAAAACGGTAATAGTTATTGCCTCACCTTGCATGCATAAAGAATGGCAAGAGCCAACATATCTTATTGGAATGCTACATCATCTCAATATCTGTACAAGAAAATTGTAGCAAATATCGCCACCCTTCTCAAAAAATTACCGATATACTCTCTCCCTCCTCCCCGTGAGGAACGAAAACATTTGAGGATCTCTATACAAAAACTGGATAGTTGGAAAAAATCAATTTTTATACAGTTTGAAAGTGAAACAAGATATTTGCAAAATACTCTGTATATATAGCATACGTAACCGGTATTTAAAAATTTTATATGCCAAAACGGGTCGGCAAACTACGGCCCACGGGAGCGATAGAAATTACAAATTTGGAAGTCCGGTACGACGAAACGCGAAGAACGAAATTGTCCGAGAAGAAACAATTTCGTTCTTCACATTAGTACAAATTTTCGCCATTCTATAAAAAGTTCATTAAAAATGTTTTTAAGTATAAATATTAATATATTATATATGTAAAAATATCACTTCCTAATAAAAAATAAAACAAAAGTTTTCTTTACGAGTAGATGTACGTATTAAAAAGTATACCTATTCGAGTTTGCGACCGGGCCCGACGAACCCGATTTCTTTACGGTCCGGCCCGTGCTAAAATATAGCATATTCTTATCAAAAATGGGATTAATTATCCCACTCCCATGAATATTCTTACTCTTAACCAATTTAGTCTTAATAAAAATATTTAAAAGTTTCAATGAAAATCATATTTTTTACCCATTTTAAGATATTGTGCACAGCCAGTAGTTTCCAATGAACTGTGTGCTCGCGCACGAAGAAATTAATCCGAAATTTTCGTGTGCACTGCTATATGGCAATTTTTCCATTCGTGCTAGTATCAGGTCGTCGGTTGTCCCATTTTTGCATAGAAGTCCTCAATTATTTTTCAAGTTTCTGTCCAAAAGTTTTAGGGAGTTTTCTGCCAAAGAAGCATCTCGCACAAGTTGGGAGCGAGAAGCTTTCTTTAAAATATGCAGAAGTTTATACCAAATCTCAAAACCACATCTATTATAGGCCGTTTTTGTCCAAATGTGTATCGTCGTTACTAAAAATATCATCAATTATTTGCAGTGTCGGTTTGATATCTGGCTATAATAATTTGTATTGCACTACATTTTGTGTTGTAATAGCAAATAGTTTGAGAACTTTACATTAGAAAGTACTGTACTTGACTTTACTGCAAATCTATCAATGTTTGTTTTGTAAATAAACAGCCCATTCATAACTACACAGATGTTTTTGCATCCTACAAAGAGTACTACCGATTAGTCAAATTTTGAGACTGGAATTCATACAGTTAAACTTTTCAAAAATGTTTGTTTGAACCCAAATGGCATCTGTGCAAATACTGGACTATCGTACCGTCACCTGTTGGGGGAGTGTCTCGACTGTCGAAGGCGTTGGCGCGATAATCTCGAGAAGAGTCTATACAACATTGTGTGATAATGATTTGCTCTCGGGGGAAAATGCTACCTCAATTGAAGTGGAAGTATAACAAATGTCTTTCTCTGCTAGTAATATTATACCTATTGCTTATTTCTGGTATAGAACCTAACCCGGGACCTTTGTCTAGATCTCCTCGACGTGGCGGCCACGTAGATATGCAAAAGAAGGGGCGTGGGAGGCCGCGCAGTGTCATTCTTAAAGCTATAGAAAAAATAAGTATATCTGGAATTGATTCCAGTCAAGAAATTCTGCCTGAAGAACAGGAGTATGATAGAGAGGAATTAAACGATGGGAGAACTCCAAAAATACAAGACTACTTTCATACCGCACGAGGAGCAGACATTCCAACAGCAGAAGAACAAAAATATTCGCTGAAATCCATATACGATTTGATTCAAGAAAAATTCAATCAATTAAACACAGAGTTACAAAATATCAAATCAGAAGTTAATAATCTGAAAGAAGAAAACAGAGTTTACCAATTGGAATCCAAAAGAGTTGCACAAAAATTGGAAGAAATGGATTCAATAACTAAGGATAATTCCCACACAAAAGGTGAGCTAGAATTTGAAATAGATCAATTATTAAATGAAAAAACGAACAAAAATATAGTAATTATTAATTTTCCGTTTGAAACTTCGGAATATCTAAAAGAAATCGAACAATTTATATCAAGAGAACTAGGGATAACAAATAGTTCAATAGATAGTATAATTAAACTAACTAATAATGAATACAAGCCTATGGTGAAAATAGTTCTATCCTCAACATATGATAGAAATTTAATGCTTAAAGAATTCTGGTCTAAGAGAGCAAAAATCAATTTAGACGAACATAAAAAAATTATATTCAAAACAGATCTCTGTAGAAGATCGAGATTGAGGAGAAAAAATTTGATACCAATATTCCAACGAGAAAAAGCCAAAGGCATTAAAATAATAATGAGAGATGATTATTATATAAAGAAAGAGAATATCTATACGTACGATCTCCACTTACAAAAAGCGATACGTGTAAGGGGTGTTTTAGATCTAAATTAAAGGGTCAATTAAATAAATGTGTCAAAAAATCCTTCATTTCTACGAATAATCAAAGAACAGAAGTTTCTATAAACCTAGAAATACTAGAAAATAATAACCAACAAGGATATAGAATAGAGCTGACAAACTTAGTAGTTGGACTACCATTAGAAGAAGGTGAATATACAAAAAGATATAATTCCAAAATTTGTTTTGGATTCTGGAATATACAAGGTATCCAAAGAAAGCTATACACAGATACATTTTATAGATATTTGAATTCCAATACAGTTATTGGTTTGTCTGAAACTTGGTTGATCCAGCTAAAAATAGAAGATATAACATATTTAGAACGAACCTTCTTAGTATTGGAAAGTAAAGGTCAAAGAAGTAGCAAATTCGGTCGACCCTTTGGAGGACTCTTATTGTTAATTAATAAAAATCTAGGTAAATTGAGATTTTGGATTGCTGATAACAATTACATCCTAGCCGAATTAGAACTCTGTCGACATTTAAGTTCACGCCGGAGAGAAACGCGTATAGGAATTATACTCGTATACCTCCCACCAAATTCCGACAAAAAGAGAATCTTAGTAGAAATTCAAAATAAGATAATACAGAGAACTAATATTACAGATTTGTGGATAATTGGGGGTGATGCTAATAGTCGAATAGGTGAAGCAATGGATACAAAAAACAAAAATAACAATGGAATTATTGATAATATCAGAATGTCTAAAGATAAAGTAAGTAACTTAGAAGGAAAATCATTACTAGAATTTGTACAAGATGTTAATCTATATATTTTGAATGGACGACTCCCGAGTGACCGTCCTGCGGAATATACCTACCCGTCTAGCTTAGGCAAATCTGCGATTGACTATATAATTTGTTCGGAAACTGCCCTAAATAAGATTAAGGAATTTAGAGTCTTGAATATCGATATGTCAGACCACTTCCCTGTACAACTAGAACTCAATGGAGCCCCATACGAAAACAGGGAAGAGCAAATTCAAAAAAATAATCGAACCTATAGAAGAGAGACGAAAAGAAGTTTTAATCTGAAAAAATTCAAAAATGAATTCGACAATCAATTGCCGACGATACAATATAAAGAAAATAATATAACGGCTGTGCAGAAATATGATAAATTAGTAAATATAATAGACCAATTTCGATACAAAACCTCTTGGAACATTAATAGAACACATCCCAAACAAATTTGGTTTGATAAGAGTTGTTACTTACATAAGATTAAAAAACAACGTAGCTTACAATATTTTAGAAAAATGAACTCTGAGTCAACGTTGAAAGAATATATAAGGAACAAAAAAATATATCAAAACCTAATTAAAGCCAAAAAGAAGAAATATTATTCTGAGATGAGTGATCAATTATTAAAAGCTAAAGATACGAAAAAATTTTGGAATATCATTAAACAAGTCAGAAATAAAACACAAACTCCAGAGCCTAAATGCTATGTAACGTATGATAATTGGCAACAATACTTTGCATTTATCTTTGTAGGAAATGGAAAATTCCTCAATGTGCAGAGAATACCACACTTAACTGTTATGAATGAACCACTAACAGAAATATTTAATGAAGAAAATTTACACGGGTGTATCAATAAAATAAGAGAGAGAACTGCTCCGGGTGCCGATTCCATCACCGACGCGATAATCAAAAACTTTTCGATCGAAGGAATTCGTCTATTGGCTAATCTATACAATAACTTCTGTAATACGGGTACAATACCTAGAGATTGGAACAAAATCATCTTCCAAATGATATTTAAAAAAGGTGAAAGAAGCTGTCCGGCCAACTATCGACCTATCGCTCTTTTGTCTGGGTTTCGCAAACTGTTTACAGCAGTACTAACAGAAAAGTTTAACGAGTGGACAGTGTATAATTGAGTAATTTATTATTCTCAGTTTGCCTTCGCAAAAAACGGAGGCACCCAAATTGCATTATTTTCTGTCGACAATACTAATTCAATTACAATTATATAAAAAACGACAAAAAGTCTTTGCCTTGTTTTTGGACATCGAAAAAACATATGACTCGGTGGGTATTGCAGTATTACTAGAGAAGTTAAGCAAAAATGGAGCAGATACACGTATGATTAGAATAATCGATCAATTGTTCGGACACTACGAAGTAATCATTAAACAATTTGACAAGAAATGGCCAGAATTACAAGTGAATAGAGGTCTTCTTCAAGGTGACCCTTGGTCTCCACATCTTTTTAACTATTTCCTAGCAGACATAAATGAATGTTTTGAGAAAGAAGACGATGGATTTTATATAGACGGCCGAGTAATCCACTCTATAGCACATGCGGACGACATCGTACTAGTCGCACCCACGGCAGCGGGTCTTCGAAGAAAAATTAGAAATATACAAAAATATTTCGATACATTAAAATTAAGCATCAATCCGAGAAAATCTTCGGTCACGATATTTCGTAATGGATCCAAACTTGCAAAAAAAGCACATCATTCTTGACGAACAAAGTACAAGAGATAAAATTTTTGGGAATTATACTGACCCCCACAATAACTTTTGAAAAGCAATATAAAAAAGTCGTTCACAAATCAAATTGTCTGATTAATAATATGGTGAAACTTTGTACACATATTAAGTCATTTTAGACTGTTTACCTCTATAATTTTTAATGCAATATCCTATGCCTCACCAATTTGGAGTCTAACAAATTATAAGAAACTTGAATCCATTCAAAATAAATTTATTCGAAAAATTTTTACATTGGAATACAATATTGCCGGTTACGCTCTTAGAATCGAACTCAACAGATTTAGATTAGCTCCTTTTCTATATAAGATCAGAGACAATGACAACCTTCCAACAAAACTATTATATTTGCTGAATAAAAAAATGTGTCAAAAATCTCAAAAAAATACCTGGATTAGTCAAATGAAGAATATAATCAATGAATACGGAGTTTCTATAGCTCCATTACTAGAAAATTCAGAAATTAGCGACATTATAAGGAAACAACTAATACATAATGCACTAGAAATCTCATTAGCTCGAGATATCGAAGAAATACATAAGAGAAGAGAGCCTAAATGGTATAAAATATTGCTAAATTACCCCTTCGATAATAACCGTGTGTTATCTAATATGTCGTTTACAGTCGAGAAGTTTTTCATTCAACTGAGATTAAATAGCAATATGGTTATAATTAATAATAGAATCTATAAAATTTCCAAAAGTAGCTGTCCAAGATGTCAAGAATTATTCACTAAGTATCACGTTTTCTGTGGATGTAAAAAAGGCTATGAACTAAGAATTAAAATGGATTTAAATCAATTAAATTTCATCACAGAAGAAAATCAAATGTATCGTTTCTTCCAAGGTGCAAATACTGCTATGATTTACAAATTATATAATTATACAAAAACCTTTTATAATCAATCCTTAAAAGGGTGAAAGAATTTGAATTGATCTGAACATTGTATATAATAATACTAACTGATAAAAACTGAATATGTTATAGAATGAACATTGATCATAGTCATAATTATGTTATAACTCCCTGTAATAACAGGCTATTGCCTAATATGACTAATAAATTATTATTACTGTCACCTGTTGAGAAAATAAGTAAAAATTTCTTATAATTTTTTCCCTCTATAAAAAAAATCACATTTATTAGCCTCAACTCTAATGTGTCAAACAAAAATTACTTTGATTGGTTGCAGTTTATATCTAATCATCATTTATTATATTCTAGTGCAAGGATCTCCAACCTATTGTCCGTGAGCCAAATATAGCTTCTGAAGCATGTTTATCCAACCCACGTAACTTGTTTTTGTCAACATTTGAACTACACTCGCTGGCCAATGAATTAGAAATAACAGTTTAATATTCTATTGGACCACCTTTAGCTCGAATTACATTTGATTTGGCACGGATTCTGTAAGGTGCCAAAGTGCTAAGTCCGACGCACGCCGGGCATTCGCTAGACTTTCCTTTAGTTTGCGTAAATTTTACGAAAGTCGTCTTCGCACTTGCCGAACCACTGCCGAAAAATTCTTGCACGATGGACGGTAGTGTTGTCGTCAAAGAAAGAGTCGTCACGTGTGGGAAAAAATGCAACGTTGCAGGACGAACTTGATCGGTAACAATGTTTGGGTACTCTTTGGAAGTCGCCCGACCTTCCGAGAATATCGGCGGACCGGTTCCGTCCCGACGGAACGTGCCCCGTGCCGTAATACCCCGTCGAAACCTCGACGAGTTAACGAGGCAAGCGGGCTCCGTCGTTTCGTGGGGCTCCCTCCAAACCATCTGTCTACCGTCGGTACAGAATAATTTGTCTAATAAAGTAATGTGGTCAGATTTGTCTGACCATATTACTTTTTCCAGTCCACAGATGTCCAATCGTGGCACTCTTGGCACCAGTATACAAACTTTCCGGTTCTTCGTGGAAAGTCGTATAGGCCCGAGACCGTTCGTACCGATTCTTTTCGGTTCCTGTGCATAGTTTGGGTAGATATGGGTCGGGGATGGGATTCATTAAATTCTTCCATCAATTGATGCACAGAGGAAGTCCTTTTTTTTCACACTAGCCTTTTCGGGCGACATCTGTCGTGTTCCAATTAACTGTTTTGGAGCCACAGTTACTTCTTTTAGACATCGCGTTATTTTTTATCAGCTTTACAGTTCTCGATAGCGTGGCTCCGGCGAGACGGGCATCGCAATCGGCCTTTTTTGAAACTTCGTCGAGTCCTTCGCTTTTCCCATTTTCACGAGCTTAACGACCATACCGACCGGCATTCTTAAATAGGAACTTACGAACATGTGGTAACTCGCACGACTCGAGTGGTTTGTACATAAGCTGCAAAATTACACTTAATATGCATGGAGGTTTCTAATTCAATGGCCGGTGAGTGTAGTTCAGAGCATAATTTTGAAAAGTCAACTAGAATTAATTGACCTTACTAAAAATGATTTTTATAAAAACCTATTTAAAGAAGAAAATTTGGTAAATTTTTACAAATCTGCAATCCCCCGTGCAGATTTGTAAAAACTGAATTTTCTGACTGATATATAATCTGAAAAAAACTGAATTTTATCCACGTAAATGATTTGTTATCGATTTAGAAGATATCCCCCGTGCAACCTGCCTGCTTCTGCTTTTATGTACCTTTGCAAAAATGAAATATGTGAAATCAAAATGTCAAACACCACTGTCCAATTTTTAAAGGAGATTTTAATATTGGGCACCACAAAATTTACCTCCAAGTTTGATTTACGTCCATTGTTATTCAGAAATAAGAAAATCTTAATCTTTGGATCTTTTGTACCTACTCTGCAGACTTGTCTTCTATGGTTCGTGTGTCCCTTCTCAGAAAAAGGTTGGAGAATTATTCCAGTGAAATTTACTGAATTTGGAATTTAATTATTCTATGGAAACTTTCATTGCAATTACAGATTTTTAATAAAATTACAAATAAAACCATGTGCGAATTAGACAAACCTATTCAAAGATAATGTCGTGTTCGTTATATAGCTTCTTTCAATTTAATTACATTTGTTAGTACAAGATGTTTAAAGACAATTCAACATAACAAAATACAAGTACAGGTATTCCTCCTACAACAGGTAGTTATGTTCCGAAAAAGTACCATGTTATGAGAATCAGTGGTATACAAAACAAAGGATTAGGTTCCAAAAGTATACTATTATTTCTCTAAGTAATGTGAAATATGTTTGGAAATAAATTAATAATCAATAATTAACAATTGACAAAGCAATCGCAATTAAAAATCCTCGTTTAAGTAAAAAAAATATTAAGACATAATATTTTTTTACGGTACGTATTTTTTACGGTACGTATTATGCATTAATATTTTTTTTACTTAAACGAGGGCATTTTCTTTTGACAAAAAAGACGAGACGACGAGGATACTTTGTAAATCTCGATCGGAAGCATCGGCAACATTTTCGTAGTTTTTTTATCACGAAAAATAATGTTATTAATTAAAAATTTGTTCTAGTGGGTTGTGTTTATTCAGTCAAGGACTTGATTTTTTTCCCTCCAGAATTTGTGTTTGAATACCAAATTGTTATACTATCAAGGTATTGCTATATTTTGTTCGTTGTTTTTATGAATGATTGCTTACCTATGGTTAGGAAGATTAAATAAACTTACCTAAAAATGTTTAAGACAGTCAGTGTGTTTTTTATAGCTTAAAGGCTAAAACCCGAAAGGATAATTTTTTTTTGTCATTGTTGTTGCTCAGTTTTCATTAAAGCAAACCTGATGAAAGGCACAAAACAAATTAAAAATTTCAATATCTAAAATCCATGGGCAAATTTGAGACGTGTGCTTAAATAATATAGAACAACAAAGTTTGCACTTAAAAGTTGTGAAATTTTGTATGAGATTTCACCAATTTTCAAACTGAGTTGTAGAAATACCATGTTGTATGAGGGATACCTGTATTTTATCTGTAAGAAGAAAAATGCTACTTCATATATTTATTGTGTATATAACTGGAAAGATTTATATTTATTATAAACTATTTATTTTCTTTAATTCAATAAAAATATAATGTTTACTTTTGGGCATAAAATTAAATAAGCATTAAACATTGTGTTAAAAATTTTACTGCTATAGTTTATCCTAAAAAAATAAAGTTCTTATTCTGTTTATGGTAGTTGCCAAAAAAGATTACAAAATCATCATCATTTAAACTATTATGATAGCTTTTAATCTGACTTATATGTAACATGCCAAGTGTGAATTACCATGGTGGTTCGGTTCACAAATCTGACATTGCACAAGATTGTCATGTGCACATTCAATGATCTGTCTGTAGCATACCACATCTTACACCACAAGTTCACACACACCCAAATGAAATCATGCCTCTTTGCTAAAGAACGCGAGGTCCAGGATGTTTGTACTAGTGCAGATGAATTTTCCAAGACAATGGGAATACTGCCCTCGGCTCAATTAATCTACTAGTTTCAGTTCTTTTGCAATCATTTTGTAGCCTTGCAAAGGAATCCAATAAATTCAAATCTTAAAGAACAGGCAAAGGAATGACTCTCATAAAATTAGTATATAATTGAGCACTAATACAGTTAAGGAAGGTGGGCTTCACATCTGGTCACACACGCTGCCCCCTTCAATAAAGTGTATCAACTGCCAACATGGTGGAGGTGCACCAGGAAATTTTCAAGAAAACTCTTCAATGCACTGTTTGAGTAAGCAATTAGAGAAATATGTTTCAATAAAAATATCGTCTGTTGCTTGATAAGATCCATCGAACACTAAAGATTGGAAATGAGTGGAAATATTTGCAATCATACTTAAAAACAATAACTTCAACAGCAATGAATGCAACATGCTAACATACTGCAGAGACCCAGATGCAATCGGCTATTATGCACAGTCTAAGTAATCTCCTTGTCAACAACTTCCATTGTCAAATGAACATTCTTATCTACCCAGCGAGCATGAGAAAGTTGTACATATTCAGAAATCATATAGTTTGTACATATTTCATAAAAAATTAATTTTTGAAGTTAGGGTTTTTTGACTTGGAAATCCTATATAACCCCTTCAGTCACTGTGGCTACATTTGTTTGCTTCTTATTAAATTATCTGCTAGAAGACAGAACTGTTCCCTCAGTATTTTTCTGTATTTGCATATCCAAGATGGCTCACCCGAGAATTCGAGAACCTTCGGGTGAGCCATCTTTATCTGTCACCTCATTACGGGGTCCAGATAACCCGTTAGACACTTCGTCGACAGTTTTATGGAACAAAATATCTAATGATAAACTCTTTAACCAAATTACTTATATTAAGGAGGAACCGAATTTAATTCACGAAAATCTACGTGAAACCAAAGAACGACAAACAAAGACGGAGGAACAGATTACTAATTTACAGACCGAAAAAGACTGCACACACGCTACTTCATATATACTGTAAATATAACTGGAAAGATTTATATTTATTATAAACTGTTTATTTTCTTTAATTCAATAAAAATATAATGTTAAAAATATAATACACAATTTAAAATGGACACTATAACTAGTGATCATAATTGTAATAATATCATATTATACAATTACCCCAATTTGAGGGCTATTTCTAAAGAAGAAATTCATAAATTTATTGTTTCCTGGTTAAATATTCATAATATAGTTCAAGATGATATTTTAGAGGTAATCCAATTAACGAAATTACCAAAATTGACTTCAAAAATAATAATTCATAATAATCGACTCCGAAATGCCGTCTTTTTTATTTATATTTGAAAAAAAACAACAAAACCAACTTGAAGATTGGGGAGATACCCAAATATCACCAGACCTTACAAAAAACTTACTTTCGACGCTTCACGAAATACGAAAACTAAATCCACGAGCTAAATTACAGGACGATATTATAACAACAGAAAAAGAAAAAATTACATATAATATCAACACGAAAAGTCTGGTCTACGTAGATTCCTTTCTACCACTTTTCAACCCAATAACTTCTACTAGTCGACACACTATATATCAAAGTCAAACACAAAGTCGCTCGAACCTCGGAAATAACTATCCAATCTCTGTTATTAATTGGAACAGCCAAGGACTTAAACATAAAACTTCATTTGTTAACTTTATGCTTGTTAAATATAAACCGGTTATTTTTGCTATGACAGAAACTTAGATCACATCTGATAATTTTTATACATCTAACTTTTCCAATAAGTTTATGGTAGAATCTGTACTAGCAAGCAAATCGGCTTGCTAGTACGAATTGCCAGGACGCCCGAGTGGAGATTTTTGTATGTTGTAAGATAATCCAAGTAAAAAAATCTACTAATTAT
The DNA here is from genome assembly GCF_030686945.1 of Centruroides vittatus. Lineage (NCBI taxonomy): Eukaryota > Metazoa > Arthropoda > Arachnida > Scorpiones > Buthidae > Centruroides > Centruroides vittatus. The sequence continues at coordinate 1,229,134 of NW_027120927.1, forward strand.
ATATTATTTCTTGCCTCAATAAATAAAAAGTATCTACTAAATAAGAATAATAACCTATTGATGATAATGTTAACCTATGTGCCGCCCGGTGATCTAACTCCCTTAACAAAATCTTCAAAATTATTGATATTGGTATTATATAACCCCTTATATTATTATACTAGGAGACCTCAATTCCAGAGTCGGCAAAACGACGGACACCAAATATAAGGGAATCGCTTAATTTACAATTGTCGGAAATCCAAGGACGAACAGGCTAACAATACGGGGAAAAAATTAATAGAATTAATAATTGAATACAAACTATTTATACCGAACGGACGCATTAAATCCGATCTTCCCGCGGAATATACTCGTTTAACCCACAATGGTAAATCTACACTTGACCTTACAATATGTTCTGATTTACTCCCGGACTGTTGCACGGAATTCGTGATAACTTCATTTGATACGTCGGACCACTTCCCTACGATAACAAAATTTCTACTATTTTCCCCAAAGAAGACCTACAACCAATTTAATAATAGCCCAAAAATAAAATATAAAATTTCAAATTACCGAACAGAGGTCGATAACCGTTTGCTTGCCATCCCGGAAATAACGGATACTAATAGTGAAAAAATATACAAGTTAATGACGACGATTTTAAACGATTACACATGCCTTAATAAAAATAAAAGCAATCTTCAAAATAAAGCCAAAGAAACATGGTTTGACTCTGATTGTTACAGAATGAGAACGAAAAAACAAGCAGAATTTAATAGATTTATACGAAATCCTAATGATCTCAACTTTGATAACTATAAAAAAGCAAAATGGTCTTATAACAATCTACTGGAAACCAAAAAGTCAAATTATTTTCGCAAAATTTAATTAAACTTAATTAAAAATAATAATGACGGTAAATTATTTTGGAATATAATACGGAGATTTCGGCCAAAATCAAATTTAATTGGAAGTTCTTATTCAATAGACTACGATACTTGGAAGCACATTTTTCAGAGATTCCCACAAACTCATGCACATGGGACTCTTGCTCTTGTTCATTCTTCACTTGTCTCACTAACTTTGAATGGTGCAGAACAAGATTTTCCTACATCAAATATAGACAGTGTTAATGACAACATCATTAAGAATTGTGATCTCCATAAGTCTCTTAAGTTCAGACCGGTAAAAATGAGGTGGGAGAAAAAAGAATTTATTCTAGGAGATTCAACTTGTGATGACAACACGAGTAAGAATAGTTTTCCAGAAAAGAGAAAATACTGTTTTGCTTTAGTTTTCGGTCATCTGCATTATTTCGGGTGAAATAAGCTCATCTATAATCTCAAAGGTATTTCGTCGATGAAATTTTTCTACAGTTTGCCGAACAAACGTATACTCTGTACAGAAGACAGGTACTGTACTTCTTCAATTAAAACCATAGAAAAGGAAATAAAGGCATTTTTTTGGAATGCACATTAAAATGGAAAATATCAAATATCCTCATATTAGAGAATACTGGCATTCAAGTACAAACATCCCACTTTTATCAGAAGCAGTGCAAGTTTCACTGCTTCTGATAACATTCATCTTGCTAATAATGCTACTAAAGACCAAACATCAACAAACAAACTTTGGAAGGTATGCCCACTCTTAGAGTGAAAGATCAATGCCAACAACTCCCTCTCACAAAGAATGCAGTAGTGTTGATGAGCAGATGATCACGTTTACTGAATGAGTTAACTTTAAACAGTTTGTAAAAGGAAAACATAATCTCGAAGGAATTAAAAATTTTCTCTGTGGTGCTTCAAGGAAAGCATACGACTAAAATTTATCTAGGTACAGGTGCATCAACATAAGCACTTAGGTGTTAGAGGCAGGGCTTTGGAGCAGAGCTGGAGCACCGAAATTTGTAGTGCTCTGCTGCTCCAGTATATATATATATTTAATAGTTGACCAGTGAGAATGGAAGTGGCATAAGTCATAAAATTTAAAAATTGAGTTAAGTCCACGTTTGAAATCCTCTGACATAGTTCTGTTTTGTTTAGAATGAAAGTGGCTTTAGTCATTAGTACAGAAATTCACCACTAGGAGCAGCACTAATATTCATTTCTTACATTTCATTTTTCAATAACAATTTTAACAAACCATTAAATATTAAATTAAATTTCTCCAATTGGCCAATTGGCCATAAAGTGACTTATGCCACTTTCATTCTCACTGGCTCATTTCATAATTTGCATTTTGCATTGTTAAGTTTACAACACTTACCGTATTTTACGGACTATAAGACACACTTTTTCTTCGAAAAATTGCCTCCAAAATTCAGGTGCGTCTTATAGTCCGTAGCATCTTATAGGTATTTTTTTTAAAAAATTGCTTAAAAATTAAGGTGCGTCTTATAGTCCGTAAAATACGGTATATTATTTAACATGTGGCAAACTTGTCAAACGACACATAACCTTGCAATTTTTGTGTGTGCTTGGTCGTGAGTGTGACAGTCGTTCGTTTCTGTTCGTAATCAATTTGTTATAATCGTGTATCGTAATTTGTTTGCAGAGGTAAAATTATTATTATTTGGTTATTTTGTATGCATGAATGTTTATATGTGTTATTTCTCAATTAATAACACTTAAATATTTGATTATTTAAGCCATGGCATCAAACCAAAATTTAAAACCATCACTCGTGATAGACAGTCGATTTACGAAAGAAAGCTTAAAAAAATATTTGTATTTGAATACGATAACGGGAAGAAGCGAGTTACGTGCAAGATGGAACACATTGTAAATGGCAAATCAATACAATGCAATTTCGAGACAAGTGGAACTAGTGCGTTGAAAAAGTTCAATCTTAGGCAGCATGTAAAGCATAATCATCCTGAAATTTACAAAGGGTTAGTTAAAAGGAAGGATCGAGAAGACAAAGTCGCTGCAAGAAGAAAACGTAATCACAAAAATTTTACCATTGCTCTTTCGTGTCATAAGAAATGCAGAACTGATCAACCAAAAATTGATACATATTTTACATCGTCGAAGATTACAATCACTATGGATAATAATACTTTCTGCAAGGGACTCATTGAGATGATTAGTATGAGTACGATACCACTCGCTACATTCAAGTTAAATAACAAAGGATTCCAAAAGATGCTGGCAAAATGGCTCAGAAGCTTGGTGTATCGACAGGACACGATGCTGTTCGTCTATTAGTAATAAGCATAGCAGAGTCTGCTCGCATCAATCTCAGACAAACTTTAAAAGAACAATTATGCTTTTTAATTAAGCTAGATGCTGCAACCTGTGGAAATAGAAATTTTCTTGCCATCAATGTACAATTTTAGAATAAAAAAAAAAGAAAACTGAAATTAAAATATTGGATATTATCGATACCAAAGGACGGCATAACTCTTTTTATGTGAAAAATCAAATTAAAGAAACTTTAAACAAATTTGAAATCAATGAAAAACAAGTACTAAGTATTTGTGTAGATAATGCAGCAAACACGACATGTACTGTAAATAAACTTTGCGATCATGAAAATATTTCATGATCGTAAAAAAAAGATGAAAAAACTGAAGACATTGAAGAAATGAATGTAGACATTTTGCAACAGTGGGTTAAAGATCCTTCCCTAATATTGCCAGCGTGGACTAATGATAATACGAAAATTAACGTAATGAGGTGTGGAATTCACACTTTTCAATTGTACGTAACAATACGTAATGTTTTGCTGAAAATGTACAGTAAAACTCAATTCCTAGATACAGTAACGAGACGGGGTTCTACATATGCCATGCTCGATTATCTTTTTTTCAAAGACTACTGCGACCAAGTAGCTGCTGCCGCAACAAAAGACCTAGAACTTAGCAAAGCAGAATGGGACAAAGTAAAAGATATCACAGCTGTTTTAGAAAAACCAAATATTTCGACAATTGCCCTTCAAACTGCCGATCTTACTCCGGGTATGTTTATGAAAGAACAGTGTAAACTAGAAAAATGTATGGAAGAATTTGGAGGATATGTTGCATTAGGATTTCTGTCCTCCATGAAAAAGTGGAAAGAAAAGCTTTTTCAAAACACACATTTTCTTGCTGGAGTGTGTGTGTTGATTCTAGGTATAGAATCTGATTAAGTGCACCAGAAAAACTAAAAGTGAGAGGAAGTCTTTCAGACATCCGACGGCAAATCAAAAGGTAAATACTAATTGATTTGGCCGAAGAGCTAGCAATTGTTAAGCTGTCACAGCTAACTTGTAATATAATAAATATAGATTCGGAAGACAATGATTTTGAAAAAGAATTGGATAGAAGAGAAAACAGTAGTCGAATTTCCACTATACATAATAAAGATGACAACAAAGTAGACAAACATATTGAGAAAGACTGTAATGCAATAGATGATGCGGGGAGATTAAAGGTGAATGTATTTGAAGCCATTGACCATTATCAGAAAAGCATGCAGAGTCGCTTCGAGCATGCCAACTTCTCAAGCAAGTGTCGAGGGTCTATTTTCCGGATTAAGATTAATTTTAAGTGATAATAGGCAGTCAACAAACAATAATTTGCTGTCTGCCATTTTATTTATTAAAATCAACGAATAAATTTTAGGTTATATGTTAATTTTTTAAATAAATAAATTAGTCGTAAATAAACAAGTTTTTTAAAAATATGTACAGTACTTATATATCAACGAAAAAATTAATGTAATTCTTACAAGAATATTTTAACCAGAACATGGAGCGGAGCTGGAGCAAATACTTTGATGCCGGAGTGGAGCTGTAGTGAAGCAACTCAAAAAAATGGTCGCTCCAAAGCCCTGGTTGGAGGATCTGTTGTCATGAAACTAATGGAAACAATTCCTAAAAATTGTAATTATAAGGTTTATTTCGATAATTGAAGCGTGCATTGCCATAAGGTTGTAAATGCCATTTTTCTCAAAACATTTTATTGAAGAAATGAATTTTAAATGCAATGTTTTTTCCTACAAAAAAATATTGTGGCGATAGTGGCACTCTAAGTGGCTATATTTTGAAGATAAATTTATGTGCAAGCCACGTGACTTTTGGCGCGTAAAATGTTACGGTTTACATTTACATCATTTTGTTATTCCGATTTGTAACACAGTGAGTTTTTTACGCAGAACCGGATAACCAAATCCCAGTTTATTAATAGTTAACCTGTATCACCTTATTATTTGATATTTCAAAATGATATTTGGACTTCCATTAATCTTTCAAATTTGAAGTTTTTAAATACATTTTAACTTTTATTACACTAAATTAATACCTTATTGTTTATATTTTCCTTTATTTATCATAATTATATTACAATCGACAAAGATTACAGACCAGTTCAAGTACCAAAACTATGGGCCCAACATTGTTGAAGCCAGGAAGCAGTCACTAATAGATTATTGCCAGTTTTTAATGTTAAAATTGATATTGAATTTGTAAATTGTGTTTAATAATTTAAATGTAAGTTTTTGGTATTCAAAACTGTTTTTCAGCTGTAGAAACATTAATTTTATGATTGCAATTGTTTTTGGAATCTACAACTTTGAGCACTTTCACAATTTTGGCATTTACAACGTTATGGCTCTAACCCTGTTTTTAAACTTTTTTCGTTTCCTTACCATCATACTTAGGTGTTTGAAATTAAACCCAATGTTTTATTCCAAAGTGTAAATTGTTAAAATAATTTTTATAGCATTTGATTAAAGTTTGTTCATTAGAAAAAGTGTTTTTTCTCTCTCCTGAAAAGTTTGTTTTTTGGCATTTACAACATTATGGCATTGTACACTTCAATTATTTTACATCCATTCAACTTCTGAGAGAGTTGAAGAGACCATTGGAATATTATCTATTGGGACCATGAAAAGCAATTGGCTATCAGGATGTATTATAAAGTCTGATAACAATATGAAAAAAGGTCCTGGAGCAACGGACTATTGTGTATCTGAAGAAAGAGTTGTAATTGTGGGGTGATATAACAGCACGGTGCAGTTAACTTCAACTTTTGTAGGCATTGGTTACATTGATCAAGTTTGCTGATGGAGGAATTTTCAAAAAGACTTCTTCCAGGTGGATTTCCCCGAAATTGTACAAATGTACAATAAAATTATGGGTGGAGTGGCCTCCTTGATATTTTAATTTCTTTTTTGTTTTAATTTTATTTCTACATAAAGTGGACTGTGTGAGTATTCTTCCATTTTATGGATTTTGTCCATGTTAACAGTTGACTAGAATAGTGCATTACAATGAACTGGCCACAATATATCGACGGACTTCCTAAAACAGTGATTCTCAAAGTGGGGGTTGTGAAAAATTGATGCTAGATCAATTTTTTTTCAAATATTTTATAAATTTACTATGGATTCATGTTTAGAAATAATACAAATAAAAAATATATAAAATAATTTTTACTTAAATAAATTTCACATATAAATAATAAAAACAATATAAATATTTTAATACGAGCCTAAATATAATATTCATAAATTTGTGCACTATTGGAGAATCCCCCCAGTTCCACTCTCTGCCTAAACTATGTTCTATCGAACAGCGTTGTCATTTGGAATGGGGTTCGCTAGCAGCGTTGCGCCCGTAGGCAAGTTGAGTTAGAAATACAGTAGAGCATCGATTATCCGAAAACCGAGCAACCAAAAGCGTTTCGGTCGGGAAATTCAAATTTCCACTAGTGCCGTGGCACTGCAATATTTGGCTATGTCTTGGGATACTCCAATATTATTTTAGTTGATATGCATTTTTAGCTGGCAGCACTGGTGCGACCACGAGAGGGTACTTACAAATGTGCCAGTATTTGAACAAGACTTTTTTCCCATCGTGAATGGTAAGTTTTGCTTGTTTTTCTGAGGACTGTGTTGTGCTGAATCGGAACGTTTTGAGACTAGATTAACTTCCAAAATATAATGTTTTTTGTTTTTACATTTTTCAATATATTTACTTTGTTTGTGAAAAATAAAGAAATAATTTTTCAAAAAATTTCGTTAGGCTTAACATTGACAAAAATTCAACACAAAGCGACACGCAACGGAGAGAAATTTCAACATGAAATAGATTAATTAAACAAAACAAATTAACTCCTCCTAAATTTAAATTAACCCCCTCCCTCCAGGATGTTTTTCTACACATACTCATTCTTTGGGGGTCCTTTGAAAGTTTTAAGTGCAAAAGGGGGTCGTGGACCAAAAAGTTTGAGAAACACTGTCCTAAAAGATGCCAATTGGATAAATGCACAGGCAGGAATCAATGGCAGTGTAACAAATGTAAAATTATCCTTTGTCTGACTAAAACATGTAATTTTTTCTATAATTTTCATAAGAAATGAAGTTTAATTAAAGTTTATTTTTTAAGACATCAACTGGATAGAGCCACAGTGTACACAAATGTAGCCAGTTTCTATTTATAAATAAAACTGGCTACATTTGTGTCCACTGTGACTATCCAGTTGATATCTTGTAGAAACCTGAAACTTTATTATATGGTATTAAATGTGTTTCACTTCATGTCTTTAAATTCTTTTTTTCTTTAGTAGAAAAAATTCACGACTACTTTTCTGTTAACAAGATGCCAGTCGATAAGTACAGCAACAGGTAAGATTCAAGCTCTGAATGAGGGGTTTCACACCATCCCAGAATTGTTGACCCCTTGTGAGATATTCACGTCCAAAGGTCAGTTTTTAACACGTATCAGTATACTGCCTATTCTACATACTTTGCATGTAGTCGTGCACTTTGGTGTTTGCTATCACTCACACATCAGCATCCGGGGGGGGGGCGAGCCCCCACACCCCTAAAACTATATAACATCAAGTGGGCTACTCGAAGCCCACAAACAGTCGAGTGGGCTACTCGAAGCTGGCACAATTGCATGGGCTAAATAGTTAAACGCGATAGTTTTAGCAGAGCAACACAAATGACGGTATCGCGCATCGGATGAAAGTTACAACTGACGTCCCATTAACAGAAAAGAGCCTGTTTTTTTTTTTTTTTTTTTTTTTAAATTATACTGTTGGCCCTTTCATTTCTGATTGTTGCCAAAAGTAACCCAGCAACAGCTAAAAAAATGCCACAATGCTTGGTACTCTTTCCAGCAAATTTTTTTTAATGTATAAATTTTTGAAATAACATCAAGTTGCTTGAACATTCCAGTTTGAAATACTCTGTACAATAGTTTGAAAACCTATACAAGCCCCTTAAAGAGATTGAAAACATTTGTCCCAATATAAAAATTTTTTGTGGAGTTACTTATTGTTAGTGTTCCAGCCTCTCAAAAGTATATTCTGAATCCAAACTATGGGCGTGTTTTCTAGTAAAGCAACAGCTGATTTTAACAGTTATTGGTTTGTTTATCCAGCTGTAATAAAGTGACTTTACCAGATATCATGCCCAATACTACAACCAAGTCCAAAAAGAGTAGAAAATTCAGTGTCTGTATTAAAAGAAATGCTTATAAAATTGCCAAATCTTCAGTCTACTCTGAATTTAATCTCTAATTGTGACCATACATAGTCTGGACTGACAACAAGACAGATCACCTAACCAGCAGTTGTAATTTACATATTTGCTACCATGGTTCTAAATATGTATCAGTAGGGAGGCGATAGAATGTAAGGATTGGTTCAAGGGTAATTGTATCTGTATAAGAACAGATAGAATTTGAATTGTAAGTGCAATTCGAATTTTGCACGCCAAATCCGACATATTAATTGTACAAAAGTTAAAGGCAAGTTCATCTTACATTTTTGGTATAATGAAGATCGCCGACAAATTGATTGCGAAGATCTTGCTCACTCGTGCATTCCAGATCGCCTTGCAGCTCCAAAATGGACCATTCGGCCACGTCTCCAGTTTCCTTACTAAAATATCAATCGATTTTTAAGTACATAATGAAGTAATTAAGGCAATAAAATAATTAGGAATAGGATAATTCATTAACTAAACTTACCTTTTTATCACGATTTGCACCATTACTCGAATCACGTCACGTAACAAACAGTTGAAATCTCCCGGAAAATTTTCTGTATAGAGTGCCACCTGCATTTTTGAAAATAAAAAAAATATTTTAATTAAATAAAAGAAATTGATGATTTGGCCTCCTTTTAACGAAAGATAATTTCATAATAAAAATTATTTAAACCTTAATATAATTAAGGTTATATTTTAATCAATTAGAGTAAAAATAATATTTCGCCTTCACCTCATAAATTTTATATTAAAAAAATAAAATAAATTTATTTATAATACAGCGAATTTTTAACGATGGAATAGTTAATGTCAAATTTTAAATAAATTAAAAACAAAACATTTTTAGGATATCCAGGCAAATGGCTTCTGACATGGGTTTCCGCAGAGGGCGCGAATGGAGTAAAATCTCTACAAATTATAATCGTAAAAGTGATTGATATGTATCTAACTTTAAACCCTGAAATGTAGTACTGTATTCTAAAATGTACTTGCGAAAAAATCCAAAACAATTAAATAAAAAAATGTATTAATGTAATCATTTGTCTCCAAGCTTTGCCTCCTTGAATAATTTTCTTCGAACGCCATTTGCTTCGATATCAAATCTGTCAATAGGATAGAATAATTTCGAATTTTATCAGTTAAATTGCGAAAATATAAAAATTATTATTTCCAAACAATGTCTTATTTATTACAAAACTATAAATTTAAATTAATGAAACGCACGTGGAAAATTAAAGGGCTTAATTATCCAGGTGGCGCATACTTTTAAAGATGGCGACTGTGTGTTTAGGAAATTGGAGTTTACACGCGTAAATAAAAAACTTGTTTTACGAGCGCATAGATATGTGAAACAAATAAAAAATAACAATTTTATGTAAAACTTTCCACATAAACTAAAAGCAAGTATTTTATTAATAATTTCATACACTAAATTAATTAATTCATCCGTTTCTGTATTATTTCTTTATTAAATATAACTAAACTAAGCATTAATGGTGTATTTTCCATAAAGAATGCGAGATTATTTATAATTTCAAATATATCTGAAACTTAAAGTTTTTTTGAATTTAAAGTATATTTAATTCGAGTGTGCTGTACCATTACCCCTTCACCATATTGCATTCGCTAATTGGTGCTCGCTAACCCACGTGATACGTGACGAATGTGATGAGAAACTTGTATATTTCCTGTACACGTGTTTCTCTCGCTTCATAGCATGAACGAGATATACAAGTATACAGATATATTTTTATTATTGTTAGAATTCAGAATTTAAATGTAAAATTATCTTTAATTAAAGATTTTCATATAATTTCTCAATTTATATGATATAGATGAAGTTATCAAGTTGTTTGGTGACCTTGTTACCGTTATCAGTACCAGATTATAGCATTAAAACATCATGTTATATCAAAGTTGAAAGAGTAGATAAAGTAATTTTAGTTTCTTTCTGCTGGACATCAGGATATTTGGTAAGATATCTAGAGATTAATTCATCCAAACGTGGACTTTAATGGTGATATACCACATGTGAAGGGATAAGTTTGAGGGTCGGCATTGTTACAGATCAGTAGAAATTGACATATTTGTATCTTTAAGTTTTGAATGCTAATTTGTATACAGGTAACCCCGTATAACACGGCACTTCTATAGCACGGATTCATTCTAACACGGTTTGAGAATTGGGAACATCCCCGTATAACACGGTGTTTTCATAGCACGGATTCACTCTAACACGAGAATTGGATAAAACCCTCGTACAATGTGAAATGTAATAAAAAACATTAAAAGCAAATTTTATATAATTTGAAATTAGGGAACAACAGTTCAATAAACGTGAGAAAGATACCTCATTTGACATTTTTTGTTTGAGTGCGTACATACTATCAGATTTCCCTGCATAATTTTCGTGAACTATTAGTACTTAAGTACAGTATGTAAATTTTCTTTTCCCGCCTTCTGTCGATACACGTGATCCTTCTCGAAACTTGTTTCGATGTTGCCAGATCTCGACGCTTCTCGTTTTGTGTTGCCAGATGTTTTTCCCTTATTCCATACTTGCTTTATTCCGTCACCGGTTCTTAGACATTGAACTGCGCTTCCGACCGTAGGAACGATCCACACCTTTACAAGTATACTTTAAGACTGTGTCTTTTTTGACTATGTAGATTAAAAATTTTCGGTTAATAGTTCTTAGTGATGACAACAAAAACATTGTTTAATTTATATTAATATGTATCACTTCTTAAAAAAATTTTAATAATATTTTGAATTTTAATAATATTTTCATAATTAAGATATTTATCTTAATTATGAAAATATAATAGCATGTTTTTTAATTTTTGGAACCTAAACCTCCCCTTTTCGTACTAGTTCTTTGTTTCCTATAACATGGATTCGCATAACACGGCAATTTTTTGGAACAACTCCCATGTTATATGGGGATTACTTGTATTCTAAAATGTTGATTTGCATGTACAGTACAATATACTTTAAAAGTTCACATTAAGCAGTGGTGTGTTTGAAATTTGGCTGTATAAGATGCACACCATTGCTCTACTTGCAGGCTGCTTTAATGAAAATTGATAGAAAAACATTGATTTTTGAATAAAAATGCCAACAGCATAAAAAGCAAAAATATTATTTATTAACATTGATATTGTACAATACTTTTGTTAAATACCTTTAATAAACAAAATTTAATGTTATCTCTGCTTAAGATATCTTATAAAGCTATTGCCATAAATGCTGTCAAGAGAATGGCAATAGCTTTATACTTTTTAATATCACAATTTAAAAAATGAAAAGTATTTTATAGGACACATCATAAATGTTCACCTAGATTTATGATGTGTCGTGAGTCTTGTTATTGCCTGTTATATGCCATTTTGCTATATTTTGCTTTCTTAATAATTTCTTTTGTTACAGTGTACAGTATTTATGACAGTTGGTATGAGTAAGTTTATTGACTTTATTAAGGTCAATGTTTTCAGGTTGTGATTTAGTTCCTATCTGTCTTTTTCTTACCATACTGATTATCATACTCTTTTGCCACACAGCAATGCAAGGGAGGATCTGCAATGCTGTGTAACAAAATCATCAACTTTACTATTTTACAAAGATTATAACTTTTTGTAAAATTTCATAAATCTCAAAGAGCCATCTTGTTTCTTTTCTTGAGAAAGTTCATACTGTATGACCTGTATATTCTTAAGTGATCAATCAGATGTTTCTTCTTTTTGGGCAGAGAAACTATGGTGCTGCTCAATAATTTGGTCTAACTGTAAAAGTAAACTAAACTTGTTTCCTTCTGCTGATGAATTGGTCATAACTGAATCTAACTGACTTAACTGCCAATGTGATGACACTAACATTGCCAGACTTGAAGATGCAATTTATCATATCTGCCATTTAAAATTATCATATTTAAGCTAAAATTATCATGTGTATAACAACATACATATATAAAAATATCAATCTTGGCTTTCCTAATTGAACAAATCTGAGAATGTTGTTCTGGTTCGCTTTAGTGCTTTGTAACTAACTTGTTAGTTACAAAGCTTTAGTGCTTTTAACTTGACTTCAGACAGTTTTGGGAACTTGGAACACAGATATCTGAAACAATGCCCATCTCTTGGCAGTGATTGACAAACTGCTTTATGAGCCCCAATTTAATATGAAGAGGTGGTAATAACACTTTTTCTGGAGAACCAATGTTGTATTGATGACATTTTTCTTGCCGGGGGTTAAACTGTCTCGTGGTGGCCAGTCAGTTTTTGTCCAGTGCAGCTGTTTCGCTCTACTATCCCATAAACAAAGAAAGCAAGGATATTTTGTATAACTTCCCTGCTGACCCAACAACATGGTTAGTATTTTGAAATCTCCACAAACCATTCATTGATGCTCTTGATATTTGATTTTCTCAAGAATCGTAGCTAAGTCAGTATAGTTTTCTCCCATAGGAAGAGATGCAAATACATTTCCATTATGCAGCAAGACTGTTTTGAGGCTAGTTTTAGAAGAATCAATGAATATGTGCCATTCTGATGAATCATATTCTATTTCAATGCACTTCATGAACATCATTACAATAAACCAGATTTCCCTCTTTGGAGAAAAACTGAGCAAATTCTCTCTCTCGATGCCTGTACCACGAAAATGAGATCCCAGATGATAGCAGGTTTTTGTTTTTTAGCCTTGATCCTAGCAATTCGGCTGCATCTTTTGAAAGACCTAAGTCTCTTACTAGGTCGTTGAGGTCACTCTGAAAAAAAAGTTGAGGTCCTTCGTCAACAGAAAAATCTGAGCTAGATTCGTCCTGGAAAGCTAATGTGTCTGAGTCCTATTTGACTCACTCAGGATGTCTTCTAAATTAGAAGGTGGTTGTGGAACTGGTATTTCAGAACCATGGGACACTGGACGAATAGCTGAGTCAAGATTAGGGTAAAATATTTTCTTTTTATTTTTTGTATTAAATCCTTTAACATCTACCGAACAGAAGTAGCAGTTGTGTGATTTTTCTGTTCACGCTATATCATAGGAATGCAAAAACGAAATGAGTTTTTCTTACCCTTAAACCACAAATGAAGATCTTCCTCGCATCTTCTGCACACCTTATGTGGAGCCCATGCTTTGTCTCGATCTCCAAAGTTTCAATTTGAAATATACAAAATAAACTTTCTTCATAATCTCACTTATGTTTCTTTGTTGACTTTTCACTGTGTATTCACCACAAATGTAACAGAAGCTGTCGGGAGAAATTACACAACTCTGCACACCATATTCCAGAAATAAAAATACAAGCACAGTAGCGTTCCAATGCTGGATATAAACCGAGTGTGGCATTAGATGGCTAGCGAGATACTGAACTTATTTAGCTTATTGAAACATGATCTAATCCAACAGCAGGTTGTTTATATTTATTCCTAGTATCCCAGATAACATGTCGAAACATGCTCAACTTAACCAGTAATATTACTCACTATCAACTTTTAACCCGTTTCTACACAATGATGCGACCTTCCTCCTAACGCTAAAACTACTTAACCCACCTCTCCTAGCACTACTCTTTTCAACCATTAACATTTTTATTTATTTATTGCCAAGTCCAGCTATAATTGATAAAATTAATGTGAGAAGGCCATTTTTTAAATTGTTCGAGAGAGAATTTACTTTGTTTTAAGGCCATTTTTTAAATAAAAAAAAAGAAAACTAAATTTTAAGTTAACTAGGAATTTTATGTTAAATACAAACAAAAACTTGAGTGTAACGAAAAAAATTGAGGAGATGGAATTTTTTTGGTATTTTTTCGTTTTTACCAAGTTCAAGCCTATAAGAAAGTGTATAAAAATCCTATGCAGTTTTTTACTTGCAGACCTGTGTAATGCATTCTATATTCAATCTTAACTACAAAAAGTATTAATAGTCATATTAATTTAAAAATAAATTAAGATAGAAGGATAAAAAGTTTATAAGAATCAATTTTGAGTGAGTGTGTGTTTAGTTATGTGAAATACAACTTTACACAATTCAAAATTAATATATGGTACACTATTTTTCAGCTTAAAGATGTTGTACAGAATATCTTTGTCAAAGGAGTTTAGAACAGTATTGAGACAAATTCATTTCAATAATGTAAAATTTGGAAATTTAGGAGTTTCATCATACATCACTGCCAAAAGATTATCATTTGTTCCTTTTTATGAGAGGGCTCTTCAGTTTCCAGAACGTCTGGCTATTGTTGACAGATATGGAAAGTACACCTATAGGGATATACTGCATCAGAGTATCATCTTGTCTCAAAGAATAGCTGACCTCCTGAAAGAAAGAGGGAAGAGTTCACAAGAAAGATTATCTTTTATGTGTCAGAGTGATGCATCTTATATTGTTGCAAAGTGGGCCTGTTGGATAACTCAAAATGTTGCTGTTCCATTAAGTAAAGTACATCCAACACCACAGCTGCAGTACTATGTAGAAAATTCTCAGAGTTCGGCCATCATGGTGGCGGAAGAATTTAGAGATAAAGTGGAGCCGATATCAAAACAGTTAAACATACCTATTTTAGAAATAAAGCATCCAAAAGATGTCGAGTTAGACGAAGGAGGAGCAAAAGACTTGAGCAAGCTTCTTCCGGAGACGGACAAGAATATCGAGAAATCAAATGCATTGATTTTATATACGAGTGGCACCACTGGACCTCCAAAGGGTGTTGTTTTAACTCACGAAAATGTGTTTGTCCAGACAAAAATCCCCGTAGAATCGTGGGAACATACAAAAGAAGACGTAATTTTAAATTCATTACCTCTGCATCACACACATGGAATATTTTATGCACTTCTTTGCCCATTATACATCGGATCCTGTGTGGTGATGCTGCCAAAATTTGATCCAATAGAGGTAAGAAAATTTTAAAAACAGTTTCTGGATATTATAAACAAAACAAATTTTTAAAATTTACATTATAAATAATTTTTTTTGACAGGTTTGGAATGAATTATTAAACATATCTGACGAAAAGCCACAAGTGAACTGTTACATGGCTGTACCAACAATGTACGTTAAATTGATAGAAGCATATAATCAACAGTTTTATGGAAAAATGACGAGTAGAGTTACTCCCGAATATGTGAAAGCCATCTGTCTGCAGAAAATAAGGTAAAGTAGTATATTTTTATTTTGTCTATTATGATCCTAATCAAAATGAGTTTAGTAAACACCATTACAAAATCGGATGCAATTTCATAGGTTTGGTAATGCACAGTTGTTGTATCTAAAACTGAAATTGACTATAGAATGAACAAAAAGTCTTTGGCATGCTAAGTTCAATTATATTAAATAAGATTTTTTTGTAATTTTGAAAATTAAAAAAGTAACTTATATTCATTGTTCTGTATGGACTCAAAATTTGAGTGATAAGTGGAAAGTGCTGGCCTTACAGACAGAATTTTGGAAAAGGTCTGTAGGAAATTATAAAGGAAAGTTGGTTGGATGAAGTAAATCTAAAGAATAAACAAATAATCGACACACACTGGAGAAATATACAAATAATCCTTCATTAAAACCTTTAACCGGCATGGGGTATGATCAAATTGTGTATGCAAACATTTTCAGATCCCTCCCTGGGTCCATCCTCAAACTATGTTCTTTGTAAAAATGGCTGGTCTTCGTTATATCGGATTGTTACAAAGAACGTAGCTTGAGGATGGACCCAGGGAGGGATCCGAAAACGTTTGCATACACAATTTGATCATACCCCACGCCGGTTAAAGGTTTTAATGAAGGATTATTTGTAAATTTAAAGAGATCATATATTAATTATTTGGTAAGGATAACCATTACAAAATAGATATCTTAGTGTAGAATATCTCTGAAAATGTTAATACGAGAACAGTTATAACAGCACAAAGTTTATTGGGTATTGTAATATTTTCTAGAAAAATTAGTTTCAGCTAAGAGAGAGTATGTTAGTATTTTCCAAGATGTAAATACAATATAGAGAATTTCTGTAGATACTTTCATACAACAGTTCATTCATAGTTTAAAAAATGTTTCATGGAGTAAAATGAGAATGCAAATCTAGTGTAAATAATGATATTTTGAGGATTTAATTGAAATGGATTCATTAAAATATCATTGTTCAGTTATACGATTGTTCTCAAATAAGTGAGGAATCTTCATATATGAATACCACAAATTAATCAATAATAATAAATTGTGAAGGTCTTTGCAAAGTTTTCATTAAAAACACAAATGATTTTTGGATCATATTGCAATACATGATGAAGAATGAATCATATATAACTTGAAATGATCTGTGAATAATTGTTTCAATGTAAGTTTTGTAACTGTGTTATTCAAAATCACCATCCCAAGAAAATAATGGCTTACTGCAAGATGGACCAAAGTTTTTCACTACAACTGCTCAAAAAATGGAGAAATCATTACTGCAGAAAAGTAATAATGCAAACTGAATATCATTCACAAAAACCAAAGGAAAACAATCCTTAGTTAATTGAAAGTAGCTTTGTAAGTTTCGGTTTGGTGGGATATGGTAATGCAACATGTGATTTGCAAGGAGAGATGCCTTCTGGGAAGACTTTCTGTTGGAAATTGATTTCTATTTAGATGTTAGACACTTGAAGAAAACCCAGAAAACTCCATGTGGCCAGCTTGTTGGTGGGGCACAAACCTGTGACAAGCATTCCATGGATAAAACCCAGTGTTCACAGGTTTATCCACTTGGCCACTAGCATTTGGCTTTGTGATATTTGCCTAAATACAGGCAGTCCACGAGTCACAAACACTTGACTTATAGACAACTGCACTCAAAAACAATCTACTATATAGCCTACTTTTATTACAACTTTATTATTAATGTCTATAATTATAATTAAGATATTCTAGTACATTTTAAAGAGGTTTGTAAGTGTTTTATATACATAGAAAGTTAAAATATTTCAATACACATTAAAACTCCATATAAGTTGGAACATTTACCTTAAAATGCCTCAAACATCCAAAAATGTTATTGTCATTGACCTTTTAAAATTTTTCAAATGAGTAGAAAACTTTCTCTCATCTTGCAAAATTTATTTGATGTTTTGAATTCAATTGAACTTGTTTGACTCAAAGACGGCCACATATGAGGTCGAAAACATTTGATTTCTGAAAAAGCTATCTGCTGAAAGTAGTATTTGAAGCATTTTTAAGGTAATTATAAAATATTATACTCTATACTAAGACAAATGTTTGACTAACTGATGGTAAATACCAACCATATATTCATGCTCTGACTTACCTACAAATTTGACTTAAAGACAGGCTGAGGAACAAAAGTTATTTGTAACTCAGGGACTTGCACAAATCTCAAATGCTTAAAAACTTAAAAAAACACTATGAAGTACAGTAAAATCTTGGTAATGTGACATATAAGGAACTGGAACAATGTTGGACTAAGAAGAGTGCTGGGTTATTGAAAGTAAGGAGAATTCAGTGGCTTAATCATATGAAAAGAAAACATTCAATTGCATTTATTATATTAATCAAAAACATGTATAGAATAACAAGAAAGTAAGAAAGGAGAGCAATCAGTTTGAGCAGCCTAAGATGATGAGCCAAGCAATCTTTAAAATTGTGTCCTAGTTCGGGCTTGGTACGTGCCACATTTAGTGGAAAGATGTTCAAATTTAATGGAAACCAGAGCTTGGACCAGTTTGCTCTACAATTGCTGGTACAATCCGAGAATTGACTAGCTTCAGATTATTGGATGTGTTGAAATAACAAACAGCAGATTACGGAGATTGTACTGTACTTCTCAAATTGTTTTAA
This sequence comes from Centruroides vittatus, assembly GCF_030686945.1. NCBI lineage: Eukaryota > Metazoa > Arthropoda > Arachnida > Scorpiones > Buthidae > Centruroides > Centruroides vittatus. The sequence continues at coordinate 1,247,430 of NW_027120927.1, forward strand.
CAATTTTCTTAAACATTTAAATCACCAAGGCTGTGGAGTCTGTGTACAAACATTTCAACTATGACTCCAACTCCTTTATCTATATATCAGTATAGAATATAAATATAGAAAATATATAATTAATATATTATTTATCAATAGAATGCACACACGCAAAAGACGTTGATGACTTGTGTTGACAGTAATGAAGACTATTTTTTAGGACTGTAAACTGTTTGGGCCGATTGCAGAGACAATGTTTAGACACCGATGGCGATTTAGAGATTGGGTGGACCACAGTTCAGAAAAATTTCATTGCAGAGATGGCATTTCTCACTTGCCACAGTTTAGACAGCGATAGAAACAAGTTATTTGACCTACTTTCTAGACTCACCCAATAGCAGGTTTAGACATACCATTTTACTTGAGTAGAAGTCGCCATATTCATTTGTTGGTTGCAAAGTTTGTTATAATGGATATTGTTCATTTAATAAATATTGTAAACAGGACAAATCAAGAAAATTATTCATCTCTACAATTATGAAGAGAGAGAGGGTAATACGAGATCAGAATAATCCTTTAAAAATCTATTCCAAAGACGAATTTCAAATTTGGTATAAATTTTCTAAATCTGGATTTGTTTATATTTTAAATTGTATTGGTGACAAAATTAAGATCTAGATGGAAGAGGATTGCCATTAACTACCGAACAACAGTTGTTGACAGCATTACGTTTTTATGCCACCGGAAGCTTCCAGGGGGTAATTGGTGATCTTATCTGAGTTCACGTCTGTATTGTATTGCAGGTATCTATCAAACTACCATTAAATAAATTTAAAAAGTTTCTTGTATAGAGATAGAGATGTTTATAATAAGAATAAAGTCTTGCTGTGAGCAAACCAACAAGGAAACAATGAAGAAAATTTGTTCTGTATAATTTCCCATGTGATTGTTGTAACCTTTATAAAAAATTATCCTGCAGTTGAGGATAATTTCTGTGAGGACATTTTTTTCTTCTTTGGAAAAATTCCAGCATGATTTGAACACATTGTTTGTCGCCCTTTTTCTGACATCAAAAATTAATGACCTGATTGGTTAAATGACTCCCGAGAGGGGGGGAGTAACAGCAAAGAAAGTAATAGCCAACATTTTGTCAAGGTTCGTTTAGATGGCATTCAGAAATAGACAATTGTTGTCTGTCCAATGCATTTTAAACTGCAAACAGCCAACGTCTAGATGTTGTTTGGCTGTTAAATGTTATTTAACAAACTCTGTCTCTGCAATCGGCTGTTTAAGTTTGGTGTTGATCCATTTTTATGAACTTGAAAGCAATTTTTAACTCTCACTTCATGGCTCTGCAAATTGCAGATTTGTAATATTAAGAGTTTGCAATAAAATCAAAACAGACTATTAAGCTGATTAATAAAAATCTTTAATTATTGATCACTTCCAGTTTAAGTATTAAAAAGACTATTATTAAATATGAATATTTATTAACAGATTGATGGCAAGTGGATCTGCAGCAATGCCTCAGCCTGTAATGGAGAGATGGGAAGAGATAACAGGACACAGATTGTTGGAGAGATACGGAATGACAGAAATTGGTATGACATTGTCAAATCCATTACACGGAGAAAGGATTCCAGGTAAGTCATTGGTGGGATAGAACTAAAATTAAGTAATTAAGAGAATTGAACACAATAGTATATATATCACTAGTCTCCTACTTTGAGGCTGCTAAGTCCAGGAAAGAAACTTTATCCTAAATGAGGTTCTCATGGCAGATATAAACATACATAAATAATTGCAGAATGCAAGTGGAATAATAAGAACCAAACAGCCAAACTTTCTAAAACTGTCCTAATGTTTCTCTTTAGGTTGTGTCGGTAAACCTGTCAAAGGTACCGAAGTTTGCATACGCAGATCTGAGAAAGATTCAAAAGATGGGGACGAGAGTGGTGAACTGTGTGTCAGAGGAAATAATGTGTTTAAGGAATACTGGAATAAACCAAAAGAAACCAAAGAGTCATTTACTGAAGATGGTTGGTTTAAAACAGGTAAATAAATAATTTGTGAATTAACTAACTTTTGTCAATAGTAAATTTCCCTGAAAATTAATTTATGCACATTTTTTTAAAATTTATGTTTTTTTTTATTTATAGAACAGATATATGTTTAAGCCGTCTCATGAAACACACGAATACACTGTGATTAAAAAGTATCGGGAATGGTTCAATAAAATGCAAGATTTGAATTTATTCATCAAAATTTATTTTGTCTCCTTCAAATAATCCCATCCCACTGCAATGCAGTTATACTGACTTTTTCCCTGTCCTTGAAACATGGCTTTAAAGTTGTTTTTGTGAAACCCCTTTGGGACTTGCAATGAATTTTGTTTTATGGCATCAATCAACTCAAAATGGTGACCAAGAAGAGAAAATTTTAGTCAACGAAATAGGAAAAAAATCACACAGTGCCATATCATATAAATACAGAGCTTGCATAACCATATTTGTTAAATTTTTGGCCAAAAATTCACCAAAAACAAGAGCAGATGCATTATTGTGGTCTGCGAGTTTTCTGGCCACAAATTGGGTTGTTTTCTATGAATTGCTTATGCAAAGGATGCAAAACCTTCAAATAATATTCTTTGTTGATAGTTTGGCCTGTCGGAAAGAATGTGAGATGCATGGCACCACAATAATCAAAGAAAACAGTCAACATGAGCTCGATTTTTGACATGGTCTTTTCGGTCTCATTTCATCTTTTGAGTGCCATTCACTCAATTGTTGAGCTGTTTCAGTGTCAGATATGTAGATCCATAGAATAGATCATCCATAATGATGTACAGTATTTTAAGAATAATTTGCCTTGAGAAAGCATTTCCTTGGCCACTCTAACAAATTAAACATTTTTGGGATAACTCAAGAAGTGACACACCGCAAACCCAAATAATCTTTTAAAATTGCTTGACAAGATCGAAATGATACAGGAACATGTTTGATAATGTCCCTAATTGTTAAATGACAATCATTGAGCACTATAACTTGAGTGACATGTTGTTCATCAGTTGAAGTGGATGGTTTACCAGAGTAAGGTTCATCATTGACATGTTCTCTGCCTTCCTTGAACATCTTGTTTTTGATAGACTGTCATCACCAAAAGCTTGGCAAATGTTGCAAAAACAACATTTCCAATGTTTTTGTAGCAGTAATTCTGTTGTGAAAACAAAATTTAATCACATTCTTTGCTCAATTATACTCAACATTTTGAAAAATCCCCAGTGCAAAAATTCTTTACAAACAAAACAAGTATTTAAATGAACCATTTCCAATACTTTTGATCACAGTAGTATGTATGGTAAGTTCTTGCTGGTAGTCATTTAGTTTCTTTGGCTCTGTAATGGGATTGACCTCACAATGAAATTGCTTACCTAATAATGTATATGGAGTTCTGTATGTTAATTATTGCTTAAATTTTCAAGGCTACACATCATATTCCAAAATATCTTCTTTTAATTAGCTTACAACTTAGCACTCAGCTTAGTGATCATTGGTTGTGAAACAAAGTTAGTTACTGCCACATTACATTTAATGATAGTGTAATGCAGCATTTTTCAACCCTTTTTCTAATATGGCAATCCTCAACTTAATAATTTTTTCTTGTGGCATCCCTACTTCTTTATCAATGTAGAGTTATTACACTTTTAGTCAGTGATAGCTTTACATCTTTGGGACATTGAAGCATAAACTATTATGGGGGCCCCACTTTTGGGGTTGTAGCCTAAGGGCTGAGCTAAATAATGTTTAAGAATTTGAGGATCCTGATGCCAAAATGTAGGCTACAGATATATTTCAGTGAGCCTCAGCAAGCCTATACTGCTGGGGGTTTGGAATTGCAAGCCTGATATAATTTTGAAATTTGACCAATTATAGAGACATTTTGAGGCCAACTAAAAGTGGGTATAAAGCACATTTTAAGGTCAATATTAAGAACAACTAATTAGCTTATGATTTTATCTCTAAAATAGCTTTATTTTTAATGACAAACATTTAAAAATCTCCATTGATTTTTGTTAAAAAGTCACTCATTAAAAAAGTTGCTTCAGGATCCCATAAAGATTAGGGACCTTGAAACAACCTTCGTTAATTTCATAGATGCTCCATTGCTTTTAATATTTTTAGTAAAACATGTAAGGAATGTTATGGCACTGCACAACGCTATATTTTGTGGACATGGCATGCCACATGAACGGGGGTGGCCATGTGAAGTTTTTCAGGTTTTCTTCACATGTCAAACACCTAAAGATTGGCCAGTTTTGCATAAAAAAGCCTCTCAAGGCACTTTCCCTTGGCAGATTGCCCAAATGTTTTGCCGCCTTCTCCCATCAATCCATTTTTCGAAACCCTTAATGAAAACCATGTATGGTGTATAGACAATTAGATAAACTATGCATACAACTAGAACTCTGACAAAAAGTTGTTTAAAGTTAAATTTGTAATTGTATTTTTTTCATAATAAATTTGTTAAGATTAAAGATAGATGCTCCAAGGTATGACATGAATTTAGTTGCTATTCATTTCAGGAGATACTGTTGAATGTAAAAATGGCATATATAAAATTTTGGGACGTTCCTCTACTGACATCATAAAAAGTGGAGGATACAAAATCAGTGCTCTGGACGTAGAACGTCATCTCTTGTCACATTCCAACATTAGAGAGTGTACAGTCTTGGGAGTTCCCGACGATACCTGGGGTGAAAGAGTGGCAGCCGTCATCGTCACTAAAGACCAAAGCGAAATGCCTCTCCCAGAATTACGAAACTGGTGCAAGGAAAGAATGTCTCCCTATTCTGCTCCGACTTTGCTTCTTTGTCTGGAAGAATTGCCGCGCAATGCTTTGGGAAAAGTGAACAAGAAGGAGTTACTCAAACAGATTTACCCTGAATTTAAGAAACAATTAATATGAGAATTTTATCATTAGTTTGAGATTAATTTACATATTTCTTGTAGTATTCTAAAGTGAAGAAAATTTACTAATGTTAAGTTGATTTGATGACCAGAAATTAAATTTCGAGTCTCAGTCAAATGAAAATTTTAAAATAATTGTTTGGTTCCCTTTATTTCAATATATTTCCTATACTTGCTACATTTAATGCATCTTTAGCATTTCACCAGTACCTGGATTTTCTGTGAAGACATTTGTGCATCACCTCTTAAACTTTTGTTGACTTGTGAGTGAAATTGAGGGAAGCAGGAGTCCAAAAATATTACTTGAAGCAAAACCTGAGAATAGAGCAGACACTTGATTGTCTTGTGGGCAGTGTGGGGCTGCATATTATCTTGCTGCAACAAAATTCCAGTGCCAATAGTTCTTGACATTTCCACCCAACTGCTAGTTTCAAGTGATAGGAAGTCCTCTTACCTTAATTGCAAAATAATATATTTTTTATAAGTTTTCATTTGACTGATCCTTCTTGTAACAAAATTTTGTAGACTGGAACAATATTTTTAGTAATGAAAGTATATTTTTATAGTGTCTGGAAGTTTTAATGGCATTTGTTAAACAAATATTTGAAATGAATTTGTTATTTTTAGAAGAAATTATTTATTTGTAATAACATAAATTATATACTATTAAATTTTTATTTTTTGAAAACTGGGTGAACTGCATTTTTAATTTTCAGATTTATTATGCAATTAGAAGATCAAAATACATTATCAGCTATCACTTCATGTGTTTATATTAAATTTATACCTTATATGCAAATTGACATGTATTTATTTGTTTAATTGATTTATCTATTTATGAATTAGATAGCTTGAATAGCTCATGTGATATCACTACAATATGGTACAAGTCTGTTCTAACAAAAGGAGTTATATTTGATAGGACAGATTTCCCTAAATTTCCTATTAAAAATATGTTCTAGACATTAATTCACCAAAGAAGCAGGCAGAATCATATAAATCAAGAAAACTTGTTTCTGGAGATAAGATTTACTCTTTAAAACCACTAGCTAGATTAAAATACAGACTATAAGATTCCTGGAAGAACCAACAGTATTGTACAGTGTCCAAAAAGTTATTGTGCAGTGACAAATTAATGTCATTACAAATTTCTCATTGCATAATAACGTTTTAGACATTCTGTATCTAAGAACAGTTATAAATCAATACAAGAAACATTCAAAGTAATCAATAAAATTTTAATTTTTTTTTTACTATTAATCATTCCTTGTATAAATTAAAGACAAAAACACCACAATATAGTCTCACTGGCAACATATTTTGTAGTGAATTATCCACAAGATATCATTTAAAACATAGGCTACAATCTTATATTCTTACAGTTGTTTATAGAATTGTAGCCAGTATTTTGTACAATTCATGAGATGATAATTGAGTTTGTCACAAGTTAACCATTATATAGAGAACAAAAGTATGATTTGCTTTTTTGATAATTTAATAATCAGTAGATTTATTAAATTACTAATGTTAAAGGCTTTTATTTTGTATCTATCTTTCAATTTTTGCTGTAAAGCAAAATGTGAGGGTATCAAGTTAAAGCATTATGAACTTTTCTCTCTTCATATTGATAAATGGAAATCTATTATTCATTATTGTTACAACTGAATATACAAATGAAGCCTCTAATTATCATAAAGTATTAAAAATGACCTCAGTTATCACAGAACAGTTTATTATAATTATAATTGTTGGAGATAGTATTTAATTTGTAAGCAAAAACGAAGGAAAACTTCAAGGGGTGCTGTATTCGGTCGGTGTCAAAAGTCTATGAAGAAAGTGTGAGGACAGAGATAAGTTTCTTTGTATCATTTAAAGAAAGAAGTAAAGTTTGTTTTAGCAGTAGAACTAAAGCTGTCTTTATATAAAACAAGAAAAAACATTAACAATAATAATGTAGAGTAATGGCAGTTAATACAAATTCTCAGTGTAGATACTATGTTCTCTCAGTGTATACAGTATTAAGTAAAGCTCCATTACCTGAGTTAGTGTGGACCGATGCTAATGTTGGATAAATGAAAACACACACAAACTGTGTACTCCCACACTCGTCCTTTGCCTACTCCTTTTGATATTCAAGATAAAGACTTATAAAGGTTTATTAAAAATATAGTAACACACTGACAATAGCTGAATAGACAGGAAGAAGGGTAAGTGTCTTGCTTTCACATTCCAACAGCCACTAGCTCTTCCACTGTTACCTGGTACATTCACTACATTGTTGTTATGAATTATAAGTAGTGTAATACATTTATTGGTTCACCTTGGATGCAAATCTCAGTTAATTGGGGTTATGCTGTATTATTTTTTTTTTTACATGTTTTAATCAAGTTCTAACAATTACCTAGTGTGATTGACATAGATTTTATATTAAAAATTCATATCTTAATACTGCAACTCTGTATTCACTTATTTAAACTCTTAAAAATAAATTGTAATAAATTGCTCAAAGCAATAATATATTAGCTATAACTAGTAACACTTCTGTTAATTCAAATATGAGCTTTCAGATCTATATATCATCCGGTAGGATTAATGAGACGATCCTAGTAATATATTAACTGACAGCAATGGTCATTAATTTATTGTCGAAAGAAGTCGACGATTAAACAAGGAATAAGTACCAAAATAAAATTGTTTCTCACAGAATTATATATTTTATGAAGATTAGGAATTAACAAGTGGAGATAATTTGCTCTAATTGCAGTGTGATTAATGGAAAACTGATCCAAGAAGTCACAAATTCACCAAGCAAAAGAGTAACTTATGGTAAACTGGAAGTAAATTAATCTAAACCAAGGATCTTAAACTGGTAGTTAATCAATAGTAATAGCTATTAAAAATATAAATGATTAAATAGGAATACCAAATTAAAATTGTTTTGTGAATGATTCATATTTTGTGAAGAATAATTAACTAAATGCTATTTAATTCATAGAAACTTGGATGGCAAGCACACAAATTAACCCTTTTCTACAATTTAGATCATTATATGAGGAAAAAAAGAAGTGACTTTTATGAGATATTCTACTCCAAAGTTTTCTCTGTCACTTCTGGTTTAGATAGATGCAACTAGCAACTGCAGGGGCAGAGGGGGACTCCTGCCCAGAGCACCAAGATGATGAGGTGACAAAATTCCAAAATTTTTATGTGGATGAACTAATAAATTCAGCAAATACTGTCATGTACAGGTATGAAAATTATATTACAAAATACAATATAGAGTGTTTATTATGATTTTTAAATTTGTAACAGACTAATGAAAGGTTCATTCAAAAAGTGCTGTATTTAAGTTTGTCCCTGGTGCCAAATGTTTTAGCTATGACTCTAAGTGACTGATTATATTTTTTAATGGCTCAACTGTTCACTTGACCTGTAGTTTGTACATTATATATCCATTTTGTAAACAATTTAATATGTTATAGTTTACCATTCAGCATTAATTCTGTATGCTAAATATTTGTCAGTATATTAGCAATATATTTCAAGTTAAACATTTTTAGTCTTCTTTTGTATAGTGATTTTAGATTTATGACAAGTCACTCCTGGTTCATTTGGATTTTACCTCTGCCAATGTTGACAGAGGAAAAATCTTAGCTATATATTTGTAATTAATTATCCGAGCACTGTAATTAGCTCTTGTTAGGATTTATCACATACTATTGAGAACTCACTAATAGATTGGGGTACATTAAATATTTATTTGTAACCACAGTTTCAAATAAATATTTAATGTTCATCAATCTATTAGTGAGTTCTCAATACTATGTGATAAGTCCTAACAAGAGCTAATAACAAATTATTAGAGATAAGTTAAATATTGACAAAAATAGCTAATTAAGTATACAATTACTACCATCATTATCTCACTATTTTCCATCTCAGAAAAGTTTAACCTTCTTCACACCTTACCATTCAAAATTTAGACATTCTTCCACCCTGTTTCAGAATCAATAAAAAAGTACAGATCTTATCGTTAAAGGGATGGTAGAGCCATTTAGCTTAGCCCACATTTATAGGACTTCAAAAACATCCATTACATTTAGTGTTAGTTTAGTACAGCTGAAGTAAGAACAGTCCTTACTCCACTTCCAATGTTCTTCTTAACAGCAAATGGATAGGAAAAATGAAACAAAACCATTCCTATTATTGACAACTAGGTTTCCAGGGTATATTATCTGATATTTCTTAACCATTGCATAGAGAATCTTATGAAAAGAGTTTTCTGTGGTGTCAAAAGACATTCCTTGAAAACTTTTCACCTGTGGCACTTTAAACTGGCGCTTTCCCATAGTTACAATCTTCCACATACTTATTATCATCATTGTCCTTACTTCAGAAAATCAAAAAATGGCAATCCAAATTACATTTCTTCTGTGTATTAAGAAAAGAGTTTGTTTTTCTTAAATCTTTTAATGCTTTTTTATATACTATTCTCAAAAAAGTAAGCAGTAGTCTGTCTCACCACTGTATTCACTTACAAAGAGTTGAGAGATGAAGTTGACTAATCAGAACTGGGGTAAAACAAATGCTAATTGATTGAATTCAAGTTTGACTCTCATCTTTGTTGGCAAATTCAGCCTTAAGAGACTTCAATACAATAAACACTGAAAGTTAGAGAGAGAGAAAAGCAAGTTTAGTTAACATTATAGATGCAGCAGCAACATAGGCGTAGCCAGGAAGGGGCATGGGTGGGCACGCCCCCCAGTTAACCTGGTGCCCCTCTCCAGAAAATTACAGACTCTACTAGGCCCTTCCCATAACAAAATCCTGGCTACGCCAATGAGCAGCAACCTAAATTGATAATCTGTACAATTTACAATCAATTTGGTACATAACATATCACTCATAAGTGATAAATTATGCTTCGTGGTCATCATCTACCCGACGTTTCTTCATCTTTACAGACTATTCTTGTTTCTTTCTATACTTAACTTATTAACATTATACCTGCAAGTTTCTTAATCGATAATTTGATGTTTATTAATTAAATTTTAAAAGTTTTCTGCCAAAATTCTCTGTTAACTAAGTTCTTTCTACTGTTGAGTACGGAAAGTTTCATCATCAACTGTCACTTAAATACATAAATACTTCAAAGTAAACTTTATAAAATTAAGAAATTAAAGCTTATAAAAACATTTTTCAACTTTAATTAAAAGTGTTTGATTAGTAAATTTGTATAAATACCGATAAAGATGCTGGAAGTCCAAGATGATGAGATCGCTAAACAGTCGTTGCTATGGTAACTCATCATCAGTTGCAGACGATACTTTTAAAGATTTTAACATTTTTAAATAAAATAAATTATTTTCGCTAAAATAATTTTATTTTATTTTTTTATTTTATAAAAATAAAAATAAACAATTCTTATCGATAAATTTAGTTCATTTTTCAATACTTTACTAAAAGAAAATGTCTTCCGATAGGGGACTTTAGGCTTATTTTAGCAAGAAAAAATTGATTAAAACAAATTGCCGAAAAAATATTTTTAAAAATACAGTTTGTTTTTTGATTCCTAAATATTAAAGAAAAATTCGTTTTTAATGGTTGTAGGAGAGTGAAATATTTTAAAAAATTATAATGGAGCCGATCGATACAGTCGCCATCTACCGATAATAATGCGAACTAGGTATAACGCCCCCTTACGAAATTAGAAAAAAAAATTGTAATTAATTAACTTATTTTTATCATACGCCATTTTAAAAGTCGCGCGTTACACGCTCCAGATGAAAACGAGTAATTCTTTTTTTAAGAAAAGAATAAAAATAAACGCTCGGCGTAGTAAAAAAAGGATTTCAAAAAGATTTTACGCGCTTGGTCTATAAAAAAATATATAAAATGCACAAAGAAAATGGAGAGGAAAAGCAATTTCCTCCCGACCACGTCGGAGTAAATTATTACACATGGCTAACTATATCGACCTATAGAGTGAAGGTTTACAGAAAATTTCAAAAAGGGATTTGCGTCGTTCCCGCCAACCAGTGAAAATCTCTGTAATTCGTTAGATTACTTGTGACGTCAAACGTCTGGGATATTCCTATAGAACGGAGGAGGTTCAGCGGGGCGCTTTTTCTCACCCGCTTCACATCGACTCCTTCACTTTAATAGCATTCGACACCCCCGGCACTCGTCCCTCGACACTAAGCGATGAATCTCGTCCCTTCTTCACCCATCTACTAACAAACTGATGCGTAACAGGTAGGTAATATGCGTTAGCGCTTTACTTTTTTCCTTTCAAAAAATAAAACTTAAAAAACGTCACTTCCTCTTCCGGTACTTTTTAATATCGAATTTTTTTAAATTAAAGTATCGCATGCCAACTTGTTATTATTCTCGGTAGCTGTTAGAATGTCTGTCCGGGAGAAAAAGATTTTAAAAAAATATAATTAATGCCTCTCTAATGGTGTTTATTTGGCAATTAAATGCGTTTAAAATTCATTAGCGATGCTAATTAATCGGATAATGTGTTTTTTGGCGGGTTTTTAATGCTGTAATCCCCGTTTTTCTGCTCTTTAATGAGTTAATTTTATGGTTTGATGTTCGCTCTTGGTGTTCATACCTGTGTTAATGCGGTAAATTAAGACATTTTGAAGGAATTGCGCGGTGTTACGAGGCTTTATAGTAAAGTTTTAAGTAAATTTTAAGTGGAATTAATTAAATAATCTGTTTTAATTTCTTTCTAAAGATAAATCTTAATTTTAATTATATTTTAACTCCATTTTTATACGAATTTGTACCCAAAACAGCTATAAAATTCATTGTTACTACAGACAGATATGTCTGTTAGTTTGCTCTCGAGCATCTTTGAATATCATTCTTACGTGCAAATTAAGCAGAGAATAGGATCGTAATAATATTTAAATATAGAAGGATCTCAAAGTATAACCTGTAAGCATAGAAGAGGCTTCTAATACGCGGTTAGGAAATGGGTTGTTACCGTGCAGACTGTAAGTAGAAAAAGGTTTGCAACGTATAAACTGTGAATATAGAATAGGCAATATTCAGACTATAAAAATAGATAATTTTTCGACAAAAAACGTAAGCACAGAAGGTTTTAAGTTCGTGTTTGTGTGTATAAACTGTATAAAAGGTCGTAAATATATGTGCAGAGAAGATTTTAAGTAGAGAACAGATGTGCAATATGCATATTTAAAAGGAAGATAGGTGTTCGAGCTTACAGACTGTGGGCAAGGAAGGTTCAACAGAACGACATAGAGACTAAACGGAGAGTTTCTCAACACGCGGTGTGTAAATCAAACCACGTAACAGACCGGCAACAGTTGGGGATCCTCTAATCTTTCTAAGTTAGCGCATTAAAAGAGAGTGAGGTGTCACAGGTGGTCGACTATAAAAGTTGACACACTTTACTCCTCTCCTTAATCTCAATTTTATAACTTAACGTCTACACCGCCTTAACGATCTCGTAAACGAAGAAAAATTGTTTTAAAACTAACGCGCACCACACGATTAGTGACATTTCGAGCAACAATATGTTACCTCTTTTTTAATTAACTACTACATCAACGATATTGCACCCAGTTACTAGTGGCCACGCGTATACGTAACTCCAATATAAAGAATTTTTTATGCGGTAAACACACTAAATTCTTGCAATATTTATTGTTCGGGGCGTTTCTGTACGGCTAAAGACGGAAAATCAACACCACAACACTTCGTATCGTCCATACAACGCGATAGTTTACTTAATGAACTTTGTGCAAAAACTGCTTCCACACAGCAAAATATCTTTGCACGAATATAGAGTGCAGTTCTTTCGCATTTCTTAGAAAAAACATTATACCAGGCATTACCGATGCCGTAGAGCCTAGCAATGAATCTAAAACTTCAAAGAAAGCATTAAAGGCGTTAGTATCGGGTATCTTTTATGAATTAAACTCGAAAGGAATGGGGGCGTAAATCACATTTAATGCTGTCTTACATGTTTTATTTGATATAAATTAGCACAAAAACTCCATTAATACTAAAGTTGGTATGAAAATTAGTAGGTTAGTAGTAGCATCATTGAGTTGCAATTTGAAAAAACTGTAGACCTAAAATTGCCACTGTCTTTCCTTAATCTCGAGAATGGAGTTAGATAGATGGAAAGCTTAAGGGCAGAGGCACCGATTAGCTATATACGAACTTCTGATGTAAACTGGACAATTCAAACCTTCCCCCGAAAGCGGTTAAGAGATGACCGGCACGACTCTATTGTCAAAGGAAAAGTATGATGTACAGGAGCAAGACACTACTAATTTGAGAGGGAGAAAATATATTTGAAATTAAATAAATTAAAAAATATGATTAAAAATTGCAGCCGGGCATTCAATAAATAAAATTGCTCGTTCTATTTACGTAGTGTTAGTAGGTTATTAAGCAATACTACTGTTCGTCACTCGTTAACCTTTTTTACGCTTATATTTACGTTTATTTTTGTTTAAAATAGTATCATAAACTGCTAAAAATATCTATACGTTTTGTACTACTTACTCGATAATGAAAAAAGTACTATCAAATGTCACTTAATTGACTGCAAGATGGCCAACTAACGATACTACTACTAGCACGATGTTGCTAGCGATGCCTCTAATACCGCTAGCACGATACTAGTGATAGTAGTACTATACTTAGCAGCATTAATGTTAGTATAAGAGCATGGATATTATTGTTAGTAGCCGAATATCATAGCAGCATCATAGTAGCACGACGGGTTCTAGCACGCATCTGCTACGATCTACTACTACTGCTATTGACGCTACTGATGATATTATAACTCGAACCGATACTAGTGACGATATTATTTTATTCTAGCGCCTATAAATCCCCAAACAGCACCTTCAAAAGGGTGCCTACAAAAACGGCTGCTACTAGAAGGTAAGTGATGGCGTGTTCTAGAAGTAGGCCCAACATCTTACCCTTCTATATTGAACCCGTGGGCTACATTTAGACTCAATTACTAAATGATAAAGGCTAGATTAGGTAAGTTATAGGGATGAACAAGATTATGCTAGACGTTCGGACAGAGGCCTACGCATAGAAACAAAAATAATACTTACTTTTGTATCATCGATGTTCTTAATTTGTTTAAATGACGATAATGATTACTTTTTTAAAAAAGTAACCGATTACAACCGGGTAATATTGACGATAATGTGGGTCATCGTCTTCCTAAATTTCAGATTTGTTACGGGGATGCGCGAGGATATCGAATAATAAACCTAGTTTCTACGCAAGATTTAGACCAAGTGTGGTAACATTAAGAAAGAGAATGCCTTCTAAATCTTATGGGGCCTATTTAGGCCCACTTTAAATGTACGAATAACGAATTCTGCGGCGTAATCTGCCACTTTAATCCCGTTTCTGGAGGACGGGACTGCGGGTTATAAGACGAAGCGTGATATTAAATGCGAGATAAAGAAATACGCGAGTATTTTCGACTAATTTATCCGATTTCAGTTGAAATGACACCATTTTAATGAATGTTTTAGCCTTATTTTCTCTAAATTTCTTCGTTAGTCAAATAAATTTAGAGAATGTTGAGCGGAAAGTAGATTTTATGCCATATTGATGTTATCTTTAAAAAATAGTTATTAATAATTGCATACAAGCAATTTATTTATTCATTAGTATGTAGTATTCAATAATATAATTACTTCCTTACGTAAGTTATGCATAATTTAAACGCGAAACGATGCGACGGTTTGCGACAGGTCGAGGCTATTATTTCGCACATTTAAAGCATCCCCTATTTAAAAATTCTATTTATATAAACCAGAGCAATAAATTGATCAAAATGCCTTTCGCTTTTTGCAATTATTGCACACAAAATCGCGTAATTTAGCATTTACATAAATTCACTTTGCCAAAGAATTAGCTTAAATAATTAGGACGCGGCGATAGCAAATATGGACTTAGACACAGATTGGATTAACTAAAATATTCATAGATATCGACTGAAGTAGTTACTGATGCTCGTGTTGACGTCTCGAACACCTTTAACTCTATCATTGCGTGCACACCAGTAATAAGTGTGTTAGTCACGAGCAACAACGCCAATATATTAAATATATACACGTGAAGAGCAATTTAGAATGTGTTCGCAGTTTAAAAATACAATTTGGTCTTTAGCACATCACAAAACAGAGCATTCCTGTGTTTATGTCTCACAAAATAGAACATTCCTCTGTTTGTACTGTACCTCACAAAATAGTTCATTCCTCTGTTTGTACCTCACAAAATAGAGCATTTCTTCGTACCTCACAAAATAGAGCATTCCTTTGTACTTCACAAAATACCTCAAAATTCTCACGTTTTGCACCTCCCAAAACAGGCTATTTGTATGTTCATACCTCACGAAATACAACATTTTAGTGAATACTACGATACGCTTTTTGTCTAGACTTCTTAATGACTTGTGAGCACTAAGATTGGCCTTTGTTTACCGTGGTGTAATTTGGTCTGGTGGTATTTAAAGGCCAATCTTAGTGCTCAAAATTTTAGTGTTTACAACCCCGAAAACAGTATGTATAAAAGTCATTAAACTTTCAATTTAAAGATGAATTTTTAGAAATATTAACACATTAATAACTTATTAATGTGCCAACACCTTTCAAAACACGTCTCAAATACAGACACATCTTTTATAAGTGTTAGAGTTTTAGTACTTAGGGAAAACACGGGGGAAGTACGCGACATATCCTACTAATCCCCGTCATTACGGAATACGAAAGTGATTGTCCAGAATGAGGGGAGGTAATTTTTTCGTTAAACAAACACCACCTTAAGACGAGGGTTTAACGTAAATGCCTTTCAAACGATACCTTATTATCGACTCGGGGGTAAAGTTACGCGTCATATTGGCATGTGCCTTTTCTGGTCGTCTCGCCATCAAACCAGAAATTGATGTCTTCAGATAAGTAATATTGCGACACAAACAATGGCGACAATGCAGTAATCCTGCATTATATATTCTCGTAGATGCGTGAACATTCCGGTTAATCACCTCCTTCGCTGTTGGAGATACGACGACGTCTCTTTCATAAGGTAAAGTGTCGTCAATCCCCGCTCTTCCTCCCCCTGTCGTTTACGAGGGGGAGACCCGCCGGCGTGGGGGCGCGAATTACGTCACCCTCTCCACAAACAAGAAAAGTCGCCGGTGTTTTGCTTCGTTTTAACGCCATTCGTAGCGTTAAACCGAATTGTTTAGCGATAATTGAGTAGATTAACACGCGATAATAATCGTCTTCCGCGTGGCAAAAATCAATGAACGTGATAATTTCGATTAATTGACGCTTGTGTGACTCCTTTCGAGATAATGAGACTTAGAACGTGCCGAGTTATCTGCAACTTTAAAAATACGACACAATAGAGTTCATTGTAGTGTCTATAGAAAGGGGGGATCGGTAGTAGCCACTATCCACTTAGTTGCAAACTACTAATTAATGGGTATTTCGGGCAATTTCTTAGTAGGAATGTAGGCAGAAAAATCACTAACAGATACGATCATCTCTGTTACCGCCGGTATTAAAGTCTACTGTCGATTTTAACGTAATTTATATTAATAGTAAACTTCCAACCTCAAAGTGTAAAGGTTTTCTTACTACTCGCGGAGGTTTTCCTACTAGGTTAATACTATTAATTGTAGAGAGATAGGTAGGCCTATATCAAGTTTAACAAACTAGAAACCTCTATACAAGCTAGTAACTTAGATCCAGTTCTTCTATTAACAATAATAAAACGCTATACTGATTAAATTAGGTTTAGCAGGTGTTAAAGAGATTCTACTGACATTAGTAAAAGAAATAAATCTACTATTTTATGTAGTATTTTGAGGTTTCTACTACATTCGGAGCATAGTTTTTCACTAGAGCTGAAGTTAGATGAAGATCCTACTATCCTACTGCTTCTATCCGATCCTACTAAAACAGAGGTCTTTGTCATTAATGGATGTAGTCTTTTACAAAGGAGGTTTCCACGATCATTATCAAAACAATGTTAATGACGGCTGCGCACTATAGCTTTGTGGGGTCCAGGCAAATTTGAATTAGGGAGCTCCATTACAGACATTTTCTTATAAAAGATTGGTTGGGAGCCCCGGGCAATTGCCCTTTTTGCCCATAGGATAACACGCCACTATTTAATAATTACGATTCACAGGGGATTTAGTTAGAAATGTTTAGTAGGAAAGTGGATTTAGTAGACACTGCTTGTATTGTCAACTGGTTCTAGGCGTTTTTCTCCCATCAAGAACCGCGAATTGAACTTGGTAAGAGATGTCGGAGGACTTTTCTCGATTGAGATTTAGTAGGAAACCACCATTACTAACAGTTAATTTAATTTACTAGAGGATTTCGCCATTTTACACCTAATAAGAAAATCGTTACGTATCGATTGGGCAGAAACACATTTACAAATTTGTTTGTTTTTTCCTCCTTTGACATTGTTACGTTCCAGATAAAAATAAAAGAACACAAACGTTACTTCCGGGTGGAGTGGAATTCTCGCGCTCTGATGGACCTTGGGGACGATTTTGATTTATTATCTGATCTCTAAATGTTTGGGGATTCCTCTAAGGAGCGCTCACCTACTTCACCTTTTGGTTATCTTTAATCTCTCACCTTCTACTCTCGCTGTTACGCTGTATACTTATCTAACTCTCCGAACATCCTTGTGATTAGGTGTTGAGGGATTTTAAATTGTCGTTTCGGTACCGAACACGCTGCAGTGGTAGTGTTTAGTGAGAAATGTTGGGTAATTTAACACACTACCAACTTGCTCGCATTGAACTAACATGAAGAAATGGTGCTATTTACGCAGTTTTAACCACTCTTAAACTAGAGTAACCCATAAATTTTCTAAGCGCCACACAAGTTTACCACTAAACTACATAGTTTAGTGGTACTGGTAGTGGTACTGTAGAGTTTAGGGTCGGTAGAGTGCAAATTTATAGGCTACAGGTCTAGACGAAAAAACGTAACAGATTCATACTCTCGTAACAGAATATGCTGCATCCAGCAGTGTTCGAGAGGAGAGTGACGAACGTACGTAACATGTTCATCACAATTTATCACTAAGCAATTGTGTATTAATAAGCAAGTAAGCTTACTTGACACTTGTTACAAATTAACTTCTATGCTACGTTCTCGTCTATTTTATATTAGAAAAAGAGTTCGAAGAGGTGTATAACGTGTCGTTACGCTTATATAACGAGAAAACGACGTAACAAAACAACTTTAAGACATTTAAATCCCCTATAATGCGTGAATTATTCAGCTCGGATATTCAAAAGTCTGTGGCTTATCTTTAGCATTTGAAGACATTTAAGCGTAACGGTTACTCTGAAACGAATCGCAACAATAATTACTGGTGCAGAAACGATGTACAATCAAAATGCAAGGGCAGTAAACCCTACAAAACTAAAGAAATCTCGAGATTACGATACACCGGAGAACGTAACACAGAGATGTTACGATGATAATGTTTTAAATCAGAAACAGTTTATTAGAAATAAGAATAAACGGCTTCTTAATGGAGAATTCTAATCATTAGAGTGTTAAAGTCCTCGGATTTCTCTTCTCGTCCATCGTCAATATTGATTCGTCGTAGATCGGATGACATTTGGAGCGTGACAACGGAGTAGTGGCGCGTGACGTTGGCTTCCCCACCCGAACGACGCCATCAAATTTTGGTCGATCACCTCGGGACCACCCCGAACATCTGTTGATTGAAACCAAAAGGTGAAGGCGTAATAAATATAACTATCGTTATAAGTGATGGGATGGATTCTGCAACACTTTATTATCCTAATTATCATAGGAGGTAAGAAAGGTAAAGGACTTTTAACGAGGATTGCCATACGTCACCTTGACAGCCAAATTAAAAAACCCAACTACTAAAAAGCTACAGCGTATAACTTACTTGTTATAGGGGAAAACTTGACAAAATTTTATAATTACCCGCCCTTCGTTTATACTTTGTCTGCCAAGTTACTCTTAGAAGCCTCGTTGTTGAGGAATTCATTTTGTAATTTACAAACCAATTTACGAAGAGTTTTACCCTACAATTTTCATATTTATTTGCATTTTACTGTAAAATTTTATACATTTTACGATTTGTCTGTTGGAGTTACTTATGCTTTTCATCAAAAACCATCGTCGACCCTCTCATCCGATAGCATTCACAGGGTAACGTTTATAGAAGCAATTAAAATGCACTTTTATATAGCGCATTTTATTTGCTTCTTTTCTTTAACACGCGTTACGCCTGCAGAAATGCCCGACAAGCTTCGAGTGAGCTTCGAGAATATCCAGTTACGTACTCTATAGCAAATATTATATACGGGGTCTGCACGTTATGAAAATTTCGAAAGCAGTTTATAGAAATTATCGCAAATTAGAGGTTTCTGAAGTGGTATAGAAGAGCAAATTTATAGGCTAACAGCTTACGCGTTATAGCGTAACACATTCACGCGCCCGATTTACTTAACTAATACAAAATTGATGGCGTAACCCACGCTTCACCGTTGTTCTCTGATAGGTAGTTTACAATAAGTGGTGCGTAACATATATTCTATCAGGTATTCTTACGTTAAAAGATATAGCTACAGGCAAATCTATACGTAACACGTCGGTCACTGCTTTATCATTAGGCAAATATATACACACTAAGTGACAATACTGCTAAGCAGGTAAGGATAAACAGAGCCCGATTGCTAAATAAGTATAGCTTAGGGCCTCTAGTTACGAGGGATTTCGTTCTATTCTCAAATACCCGTTATTGTTTGGTGAAGGAGGAAGGGCCTCTCCTAGGTATTGCAGCATAGGGGCACAGTAATTCTAAATCCGAAGGTACGCTAAACAGTAACATAATGCTACATTGTGGGTACTGTTAAGCAAATGGAAGAAGTCGAGAGACACGAAAGGCCATCTCTTAAAGCCCCGCTTCATCTCCACCATTTTTTTCCTTATTTAAATCAATAGTAATTACAAAACAGTAGCTTTTTGTAGGCCTTAACGCGTATTTACTTACGAAGATTTCGAATAAATGTATATATATATATATATATGTGTTTTTTTTTGGAAGATTTTCGTCAGACAAAATCTTTAGCATAATTTTTTCCAAGTCGGATTCATTTTTTATGGCCAAGAAGTGATTAGAAACTGATCGGATAAGCCTCCATCTTTGCGGGGTCGTGTCTTACGATCACTTAATAAATCAACGTCGCTCACACGATGATAAATCTTTCTGTCAGGACGAGTAAAAGATACATAAATCTTTCCACCGGGCCACATTACCATTCGGTGAATATTATTACAACTCTGGCATTGGCATATAAACGATAAAAAAGCCAATTACGCCGACGGATGCGCCATTTTTGAGACGAGTAAAACATAACTCAAATATTTAAAAAAATTAACCAATCAGAAACAGTTTTACAGCAACGAAACTCGGTTTTGAAACTCGAAACCATTTTTATTTAAATTTAACCGCATTTCTAACTACCAGATGGCGCGCTTGAAAATGCTTAAAAAACGAAGTTTAAAGGCGATTTATTGGGGTTTAGTTTTTAAAAAGAATAAAATTTTAAGGCCGCGTCGCGAGACTTGTAGCGGGGAATCGATTTGTTGCCCGCGAAGCATTCATCCGCATCTCGATCTCCGACAAAGAACTTCCTCCGTAGGAGGCTAATTATGACTGACCTTGTCTACTGACCTTTCGCTAAAACTCCTTCTAATCACCTCCCTTATGGAAATTTGTCCAAATAAAGTAACGTAATTCCCTTTAAAGTTTTGTTTTCATTCGTTTTGGACTCTCCGTGCCGCGGGAGGGCCTTTTTTAATTATACCAGGCCGGATGGTGGAACGAAGCCCAACAAATTAACTTAATCAGAGTTATATGGAAATCTTCTGCGCCACAAATACAGACGTCCCGGCGTAATACTTTTACCATAAGCGATGACATTTTTTGCCAGTTTACGGACTCGAAGCGCACTTTGACTACCAGTAAGTACTCGCGCTATTTAATAATAAAACAGCACTTCGCATAGGAATTTAAAGTTATTACGTTGGAGCTATTATGGTATTAATTTGCGTTATTTAATTGGAAAGAGGGGAGGAGGGAAGACGTGATAAAGGAGTCAATAAGAGAAGAAGAGGCGCTATCATTTTTCCTGCAGTCGTGCAGCATCAGAGTAGACGACAATGCACACGACAATCAAACTGTCAGAGGCACGTGTCACTTTTTGATTGGAAGAGTCTAGTCACAACAACCGCACGGTGATATGTGCAGCGGGGAGAAACCAGTCTATTATCTGCATTAGTAAAGCGTTAGCGGGCTCTCTTGTCTGTAGGTCGGGGTGTTGCTCCTTATATAAACCACTAACTACGACTAAAATCTAATGGAACTCCTAGCCGCTAGGCCACGTGCGCATTTTCTTTTTTCTGATGATAATTTTTCCCCCAACAAAAATTTATATATTTCCTGTAGGAAAAAATAAGAAGCGGAACGTCATTAGTGTGTGCATCGGGTCTCGTTAAGGGTGAACGTTGTTAAAATGTGAACAGGATGTGGCCGAGAGTGGACGAACGGTTTTCAATGGTTGGCCCATTACGTTCAACAGATCGAATCGAGAAGTCGTGTCTCGTGACGTGGCCATCCATTATTTGGCCACCTTCGTTTATTTTGCATTTTCCATTCACCCCGGTGACAGTTCGCTTGAATATCAATGCGAAATATCACAAAATTTCGATCGATATTCGCATATAATTAGTTTAAATTCGGGATAAAGTCACCCCGATGCGGAGCAGATGACATTTTAAAACGAAAAGGAACACGTCCGAAGCTAGATTAAAAATAAATTTACGATAGAAAAGTAACTTCGGAGCCGATTCGGCTCCTACAACTGCCGCCCGTTTCCAAATATTTTATTAGATCCGTCGAGCAGGTAAGTAAACACGTAAGTACGTTTAGCTTAAAACTTAAACTAAGCAACACCCGAAAACTTTTTTATATCTCTCCTCTACCCGAGGTCAGTTAACCATCTCTTTTAAGCGCATCTCTACGTATGTTAAAAATCACGCCGTCCTAAACGCGAAAACGTTCTCTAGAAACCTATAAAGTGATGTCTGGGCCACCCTACGAAATAGATTTCCTACGAAGTCTAATTTATATACAGACACCAGCCTTTTCTACGCACGCAAACAGACATCCCACCCGTCAATGGGCTAAATTTCAATTTTAAATTTAAAGAAGATTTTTGCTTAAACCGAAATATCATCTCTGTGTACGGAACGTCTGTATGTCTAGAAACGCGTTAAGTCTGTAAAGATGTGTCTAAATCGTTTATAAACCGAACATCACACTGGTGAAGCGATAAGATAAACGCAATCTTTACTTCAACCACCGTTTACGAAAAATTTTTGGCAATTAAAGGACCAAAATTTGAATTTTTAAAGTCATAATGAACCATTTAGAGTAGGACTTCCAATTAAGAAATTGTTCCACTTAGGTGTTAAACGCGTAAAGAAAGCCCGAAAAATTCCCCACGTCGACGAGGCACCAACTACCAGGTGTTGGGTCGTGTCGTCCACCGGACTACCTGGGCCGGTAGGTGAAATAGGGCAAGGCGATCTTCCAGGACTTTCTACGGGAAAGTGGCTGTTATTTAAGTGTTGGAAGCATCGACACCCGGAAGACCCTACTTGGCCAGCCTGCGGAGAGGCTCGAACCCTCGACCAATCGTTCAAATACAAAAAAGGGATGAAAATTTCAATTATTTCGAGGCTAATTTTTAAAAAGTCACAACGTAAAGTTAATACTGAACTTTCGTCCATTTAGTTGGCATTTTTTACATTGCAGCCGAAGATACTTATTAAAAAATCGAAACGGCTTTAGAGGAGATTTTTGGAAGTTTTAAATATCAATAAACCGTTAAAGGAATTAAAGAATGTAAGTGGAGAGAGGGAAGACGGAGAAGATGCGAGACAAAATTCGTTAAAATCAAAGTTGCATTATCAACAGAGAAGCTTCAAAAACTTCCCAATTCTTTTTTAACCAAGGTAATTCACGTTTTTTTCTTTTTATATATCTGCCGTTTACGGCAATTTTTATAATTAAAAGCACTTTCCGACTTAAGAAATAGTTTTTCGGAAATCGAATTTTACCAAATTACTCGTCGGGAAACGACGAAAATACGTTAAAATTAATGCAAGTTTCGAAAATATTGCGCTATTTTAAAATGTTTTGTTATTAAAAAGTATAAAATTTTCAAAAATAAATTCAATTTATAAAAAAAAGGTCGAGTTAATTATCCACCCGCCGCCATGTTTAATTAAGTAGGACACTGACGGATATAAAGACGTTAAAGCTTTTATTTTATTTTTATAACTTCATTGAAATAATTAACGAATTAGAAAAATATTTTAGTGTATTTTACTTAAAACCGTTTATATTTTTGTTAATTTTTTACTAAAGTAATAACATTTTGGCCACGCCACGCGCCGCGAGAAGCGCCGTTACGTATCCGGCAAAAGCTCGCTTTCTAATTGAAAAATGTATAATTTTAATTCATAAAATGTTATAACTTCCATATTTTTAATTTATAAAACGAGTTTTTAAGAGTAAAAATATAAATTTAATATTATTTAAGTGCATAAATTGCTTACGAGTTCGTATCCCGTAACCGTTGGGACCGTCTTCGAGTAGAGAACGGACGGACGTGAAGACGTTAGTGATTTTTCAAAACGGACAAACGATCATTTATGTCACTCAAACTTCAAAAACTTTACCGCTTTTCTTTTTATTTTTATCCTTACGGTTGAAGATTTGTATCAATTTTTCGTAAGTGACAACGCGTCACTCGCCACGCTTCGCAGGGTGTGGCGGAGCAGCGGTGAGAGCATTCTATCGACGTTTTTACCTTTTTTTATATTAAAATTATATACAAAACAAATCGCGCATTACCGGCTGCGCCGATATTGCACCGAGCGAGAAATAAAGTTAAAAGGAGGAATTATCGCTTAATAAAGACTCGAATGTAGAATATTTGACGACGAAGGTTTATTGTAATTGGTTTGGGACGGGTATAGAGTCATTAGAGAGTCGCCAAGCAGCTAAAGTGAGGGCAAGTATTTCTGGAACTCTCCATCTCTCAGCTGGAAGAACGCGCGTTTAATAACGACCAAGACGTCTCTTATCAGCCACCACCTTCTCCACCAATTTGTCATCCTTCCTTCGTGAGATGTCACGCTTCGTGTAATCATTACTGCTTCGTTAGTCACGCTGTTAAAAAAGGTACGTTCCTTCGCCAGTTCTCGCCTTTTTTTCCTCTTCTTCCTCCTTTAGATCTTCACGCCTCTTTCTTCCATTTATAAAATTTGGCAAAAGGGAGGAACCGTTTTAATTCGTTTTAGTAAAATTCTAAACGGCCAACCAGAGCCAAATACCGAAATTCTTACTAAAATACTTGTTTTACGTGATTTTTGATAGTTTATTTCGAAGATTTATGGCGTTGCGAAGCCGAAGAATGCCAATAAATTTAAAGTTTTCGTGAAATATATTATAAAAGGTAGATTCATAAATGAGGAATCATTTCGATTTCGAGAATTTCACGCTATTGTTAAATATTACTTAAAGAGGCCATCTTCTCCTTGTTACGTAGCTTCGTAAGCTTTAGATTTATTCATTTTTTTAAATAAATTGTAGTAAAATTATTACGCAGGTTTTCCAGTTTGAGAGAATACGTAACAATAGTTTGAATTCTTTAGCTTACGTAAGGAAAACTCGAATCTAGTGTTTTGCGTAACACTGGTTTGATTCCGGTAGCTTACGTAATATATGCTTTAAATCCCTTAATCTAATAGACACTTGTATTTCGAGAACTTACGTAACAATCGTTTCGAGTTTACTAGCTTTCGTAATAACGTTTGAAATCCAGTCTAGTGTAATCAACAATACTTTAAAATCGGATAAACTTAATGGTTTTTTTAAACTTACACTTTAGAACTCGATATACCAAGTAAAACTGAAGTTAAACCGTAACTTTGATACAAAATTTAACGTATTGAAAGCCAACGCTACAGAAATCTGTGTTAATCCATAACACGGGCGAATCTTATTTCGTTTCTGTAACGTCTTCACATAAAGTAGCGGCCGAAAGACGTAACGTATCCGCTTCTATAGCCTATATTAATTAAATATATGAATGTTATTACTCAATTTTCCTGCTTCCTTACATTTTTCGCCTAGTTCTTTGTGTCGTTTCTAGTCTTAATTTTTTATTATGTGTCCAACCTTTGTTCCTTGCATTATCAGAGGGCATACGTATTTTTATCAGATTAAATTAATAATAATCATCCGTAACAAATTTGAAATATGGGAAAATTAAACCGATAAAGTTGAGGACGTTCGTATAGCAGCTGTATTAACCCGGGACTATTTATAGCCTATACAATTTTTTCATCTCGCTCCTCATTTATTATTCTAGTCGAAAGATTTATTCCTGGTTATGGGACTTTATTAAACTCTTTCCGCTCTGTGAGCACTAAGAGAGCCTCTTCTAGCAAGCTCATTCTAGGCCCACAATGGGGCGTTGGACGGTGAGATACATATAGTATATACACAATACATATGTATAATTCAATAGGGGATGGCATGTATATATACGAATCCCCTTTATCTGTATTTCTGAACACCGAATAGGCCTACTCCCAACGTACACACATTCGAACGCGTATCACTCGCTTCGCACACACCTTACAGTCACCCACACGATTTACACCACGTTCGCTATACCTGATCGATAATTTCAACCTACTCGGACCAACTTTTTCAACAACTCGCGCGTCACTTCCTCCATCCAACTTTGACCTTTATTTCCTCTCCAATATATACAAGAATTGAAAGTAACCACCACCCACGACTTCATCTAAATTACATTAATAAATGGAATAGATAAGTGGCGGGTCTTGCTCGTTTCGCGGACACAAAACAGACGATTTTAACAAGTCTAAAAGTTAGGACAGACGAATCGACATTCCACTAAGGTGCATACCGAGCACTTAATTAGAGTGAAGGATGGAGAAGAGTCTCGTGCATTTATTGTCGTTGGAGGCAACAGGCGACCGGGCAGTCCATCATCATCGATAGAAGGATCAGACTGGCTGTACAGGAGAGGAGATAAGCCCCCATTGGCATTTGATGAAGCGCTGCTTTCTGACATATCTCTGCAGCTCCTTTCATCCATCACTTCTTTATAACTCGCTTCCGTTAGTGGAATTCATTAAAATTTCTCTCCGACCTCCTTCCCTTTCACTTGTTTATCTTCCGTTCGTGCTTTTAAATATGACCTCTATTCTTTGACCTTTACTATAGACACATTATAAAATATACATACGCCTACTTATGACATTTTAATAATAATATCATTTAATTAGCATACATTTTGATCGTTATAATATTCCTGTTTCCTACCCTCGGCTCCCATCCTCGTCACCCATCCTTGCCTCTTGTCCTGTTTCTTATTTCCTATCCCTATTCGATTTCGTTTTCATTTTTCGTAACGAAAGTCTGTCCGTCGTTTGACCTTTACACTTTATTTCACCAACATTGCTCTACAGTTTATCATTTTATAACTGTACACATTTTCCTGTAACTCACTCCCTATAAAATGAAGATAATTGTCCCATTTATCCCAATTTGATTCGGATTCCGCGCCAGCGCATATTTTTTTAATAATACGAAAATCTTCGCTGCGTTAACTGCGAAATAAATTTCTTGAAAAATTTTCCCGTCAAATCGACGTTTTGATGAAGGGATTTTTCAAGGAAACAAGTGAAACAAACTTTTAAGCATCTCGATCGAGGACAAACCCAGTAATTTCGGTTGTTGCGGAGAAAGCGAGTTGAATGACGAGCTCTCCGGTAGGAGGAGGAGAGCGTCAGACCGGAAAGGAACCACTCTGCTTGATGAAAACGGCCATTTAATGGCAGGAAGTCTTAACTTCCATCCGCCACCTGTAGTCTTCTATCATCCAGAAGCAAAAATCGCTACAGTTCTGTTGGAGTTGGCACTAAATCTACTACAAATTACGCATTTTTCGTACACTCTTAAAAAACAACTCTGTTCTGTCGTAATTTATCGTCATCCCGATCCTTAACACATAATTAACCCCTCTATAATGTTGATTTTTGTAGGTGTTACCTGATGGTAACACCTACAAAAATCGAATATCCAACGTTTTAGGACTTTAAAAGTGTAATCTACTTGTTGCAAACCCTTTGTTGTAATTTAATTTGGGATCGTTTGTTTACTTAACGTTGCAGGAGAGCGCCAACTTTGTATCATATTCAGGATGACCCAAAAAGAAACGTCAATTTTCAATTTCTGCACCAAACTGCTCGAAAAATCCCGTTGTTCTCGGCGTTTAATCCTGCTCATTGTAGCTGTAGCATTACTCCTGGATAACATGTTGCTCAGCACAGTAGGTAAGTCGGTCCGTAATTTACCAGCAACGACACTCGAACTTGCCTGACACTAAAAGCTGTATGCTCCCAATTTCAGTACCCATCATTCCGGACTTTTTGCACAGACTCGAACACAACGACACTGTAGTTTTATACGAAGAGACAACTGTGACGATGGAAACTACGACTGTGGCTAACTCGTGTGACCAGGATCGTGGTTACCCTACTATCTTGCCTGTAAATTTGGAAACTACGACTACAGTCGACGAAACCACCGTTATAAGTAGGAAAGAAATTCGACACATGCAACTGTTGAACGAGAACGTAGAAGTTGGTGTCATGTTCGCGTCCAAACCGGTGGTACAGGCCATCACTAATCCTTTCGTGGGACCTCTTACGAACAGGTTTGAACCTTTCTAATCGATCGAAATTCTTATAATGTCTGCCATACTGTAATAAAATAACTGTAGTAACGGCATTTATTTTACTAACCCTGTCTTCTCTTATCGCCATCTTGTACTAATTTATACTTTTATTAACTTACAGGATCGGTTACAGCATACCTATGTTTAGTGGATTCGTAATTATGTTTCTCTCTACTGTCAGTAAGTTAATTCTATCTAATAACTTACTAATTACACTAATTTTTAATAAATGAAAAACCCCTCTCACAGCGTACATAACTATGTAAGAATATAAATTTAAGCGCTAATTCAGTTATTATTTTAACATACATTAGTACATATTTTTATTGCAGTACTTTTCATTTACAGTATTCGCTATCGGTACTAATTATGCCACCCTCTTCATTGCCAGATCTTTACAAGGAGTTGGTTCTGCATGCACTAGTGTTGCGGGTAAGGTTTTAAAATTATAGCGCTTAAAAAACAATTCAATTTAATTAAAAGAAATATTTAGTTATAGAAATTTTAGTGTATTTTTATGTAAGA
The DNA here is from genome assembly GCF_030686945.1 of Centruroides vittatus. Classification (NCBI taxonomy): domain Eukaryota; kingdom Metazoa; phylum Arthropoda; class Arachnida; order Scorpiones; family Buthidae; genus Centruroides; species Centruroides vittatus. Next base: position 1,275,846 of record NW_027120927.1, read on the forward strand.
GACGTGTGGAACTTTAGTAATGCGCGCGTGTGTATACGCAAAGTGAGGAATGTTCAAATAGAGTCGCACGTTGTTATAACTCCAAATTGGTAAGAAAATTCCAAAATACACTTACCACTTTGGAATTGAGCCCAGGGGTAATTAACACACAATAAGAATAAACAAAGATTGTAGGCCATAGCCAAATAGGGGTCCTTATCATAGATCAGTTATTTTTATTATGTCATCTGTTTTACAATTGTTTAAAACACAACACGAATATGCGTATCAAAGAATTTGCTTCGTGTGAAGTCAACACTTCTAACGTCACTTAATTGTTTTTATAGATTTATCGTAGGCAAAACTATACGTGGGTCGCATACAAGCAATACTCCTTGATCTATAGAACAGTGAACAAATTGTTGCAAGTGATGCAACGATATAAGCTAACGAAGAGTTTAACCCTATCGACCCTTCAAGTCTTCTTTTTGCCCGAGCTTCACAAGAGAATCGCACGAACCACAGAATTAAACGAAAACTACTATAATGAAACACGAGATCCTTATTAAAGCTCGATACCTTTTATCCCTACATATAGAAGGAACATCCTCATTTTCATCGTTTCAGATAAGTCTTCAGACAATCACTCTCAACGTTGACAAAATTTTCGAATGACTCATCGTAATGAAATTGTTGACCGAAACCTGCTACGTGGAGTTCCATTGGTTTCTTATTCACATTGCATCTAGCAGGAACACTCCAAATTCTCGTGATCAACCTTCAATAACACCAACATCGTAATTGAAAGCTTCGACTGCTTTCAATCTGCAAGTTGTATTTGGTGGTAAAAATTGAACTGTTATTGCTTTCGGAGTGGGAATCGTCAAACGTGCACTGCAATTGTGACGAGAAGAATAATTTTTTCTTACGGCAATCACACGGATAATGAACTGTTTCAGACAGAGAAAACACCGGTTACCTGTTTATTACTTGTCAGATTTGCTTGCAAGAGTTACACGTTCTTTGGTTTTTTTATCTACGCGATACTAGTAACCTTTCGAACCCCACTGTTTTGTTCGGCAGACATTTAGAAAATAAACTCCGTTCCGTCTGCGTTGTAAACGTCATCCGGGCTTTAAGTTCTGTACAGTTTCTGGTAAACTTAGTGCGGTGGTTTTCAATCGAGGCGTTGCGAAGTGGATTGAAGAAGGCAACACACTTGGGTGATATGTCCAAGGGTGGTGCCTCCCGGAGGCCCTTCCTATGGGAAATTAGCCCCTATTAAGGTGTTGGAGCGAAGAAAATCCCGGAAAACTCTAAGTAATCGGTTCGTTAGTAAGGCGCTAACCGATCTCCGTTGGTCACTGACGGGCAGTTTTCCAAAATCGTCTCCGTTTCTCGGATATTGTGTGTAGATACAGTACTCGACGCAATTTCAAATTTTTTCTTAATTCCTAATTTTCCTTTATGCTTTTCTCCACGGTCTTCGGGGACCGTCCATTAATTACGTGTACAATTTTTGAGCCACTCTTGAACCCCTTCCTTCCGTTCTGTACAATGATGTACTTTTGGCCAGCCCCCTCTTTTTAATTACGTGTACAACAGTTCCCAAACCCCTTGACGTTAAAGAAATTACTTTAAAAAGTTCTGCAAATATTTTTTAACTGAAAAGTTATTCGCATGACTGGTAAATAGGCTTTTAAGAACAAACTCTCGTGCCACTAATACCACTACAAAAAGTCCATATAGACAACGTCTCGATCTCTCCTTCATCGTGTACTATGATGTACAGTACTTTCCGCAATCCCCTCCCCTTAAATTGTACACGTAGTTAATAGACGGCCCTTTACGATGGATACCATTTTTACTATTAATTTTCTCTTGCCCGTTATTTTATCTCTATACTTCAGAATAAAAAATGGCGAATACGCTGATTAACTGGTTACTATCAGCGATAAAATGTGATTCACAGTTAATTTGGAATTATATGTAGTGTGAATGTTTAGTTCCAAATAAGTAGATACGTTATACATGGAGGCATTCATAAATTTGATTCTTTTATTAAACAGTCGTAGGCTATCTTCGATAACGTCCATTAGAGAGCGGCCATTTTTAAGAAATTCCTGTTTATACAAAGATGCATTGAAAATAACCTCTAAACAAAGGTCATATTTCATGTTTCCGTCAGAAGTTTGACTGTATAATACATAATTAAGCGACCAAATTGTTTACTTTCCTCGAAGAATTTAAAAAAGGGTTTAATTTTTTAGTTACAATTAATTTTATAATTCCGTGTCTTACCCACAATCGTCATCGTCTTCGCGACTACTCGACAATTTCGCACTCTCGAAACGGTACAACTGATGAAAGAATTAAATGTCAGAGGCCCTAAACAACTTTTGAGGCTTCAAAAAAGTAGCTACGAGTTAGTGAAAATTTAGAAAATAGACAACTGGGCATAATGTATACTGTAGAAGGCGTATTTAAAAAATATCTACTACAGTATTAGATAATCATTCTTCTCTACCCTACATAGATGTTACTGTTACTGTAGGGCCGTATAAAGAGAGAATATAACTGTTTGTAGGGTCCTAATATCCACATTGATTTAAAAGTTGCCGAAATGAAAATTTATCATATGGTTCTCTGTTGAGTGATGATATTATAAAGACCAGCAGACTAAAAAGGACTGAAATTTTACAGAATGCCGACCATAAAATACCAATTTTGGCTCAATTTGGGATTTTCTTTCTAATTTACAGTTTTAATTCGATACGTTTCCATATAAAGTACAGTTTCGTATAAATCAACGGCGCGTTATTTCTTTAAGCAAAAAACATTTGTCAACGACTCGAAATTCTAAGAGGCCCTCGAATGAACTTCAATTAATTTGCTGCTTTACTTTTCCGCTCGACACGTCGTAATGCTCGAACACTCCTTAACAATAGTAAAAATAATTACCATTTATACTAAGAAATTGAAATTAATTTGGTTAACAGGATTAACACTTTCCAATTAAATTAGATTTCGTTTTACGACGTAATCGGGCTTTGGGAAGCCGTCGTAAAACGAGTCGTCCTATCTTTAAGCCCAATGTCATAAATTAAGATTATGTTCCTGGAAATGGCACATAAAGATGACCGATACGACGTTTCGTACAGTCGTAATAGGAAATTTACACTGGTCATAAAAGCGGGGAACGAGTTTTACACTATTTATATAAACGTAATATTAATTAATGGTAATTTATGTTTAATAATAACAAATTATAACTTAATTCTTATATATATTACTTCACGGAATTCGTTTCTCATTGGCAGGAATGGGTATGTTAGCCATGGTATATCCCGATGACAAAGAACGAGGCAATGCCATGGCTTTAGCATTAGGTGGTCTGGCACTCGGAGTGTTAATTGGTCCACCCTTTGGTGGAGTCACGTATCAATTCATGGGAAAGGCCTTTCCTTTTTGGATACTAGCGGCTTTGGCATTACTCGACGGACGTAATTATCACGGATATTTCGTTTAATGTCTTATACTTTTATTGTTTAATTCAATTAATTATCATTAACTTTTATGTTGTTTCAGTTTTACAGTTAGTTGTACTAAAACCTAGAGTTACGAAGCAAACTGAAGAAGGTACTTCGCTCTTCACCCTGGTTAAAGATCCTTACATCCTCATAGCAGCAGGTAGAACGTCACTGCATATTTTAAGACGACAAAGATTCCAAAAATCACTAATTTAAAGCGTTTTACAGGAGCTCTGGCCTTTGCAAACATGGGCATATCTTCTTTAGAGCCATCTCTCCCTCTATGGATGATGGACACGATGAGTGCTCCAGAATGGCAGCAGGGAGCCGCTTTCCTACCGGCCAGCATATCGTACCTCATCGGAACCAACATTTTCGGGCCCATGGGGCATAAAATGGGAAGGTAAGAGGATAAAAATGAGAATTATCGCGGTGATTATTTAAGTCCGACAACCATAATATAATTGCAGATGGTTGGCAACACTAGTGGGTCTTATCATCATTGGGACGTGCGTCGTTTGTGTGAGTATAGTTCACATTATTCGAATAACCGTGAGTTACGTAAATTTATTTCAATTAATTTTCTTAGATCCCAATGGCAAAGACGTTCAATCATCTAATTCTTCCCAATGCCGGAATTGGATTTGCAATTGGTCGGTGATTTAAACATTAATAAGATTCGTGTTAAATTACTCTGTTCAATTAATGAAAATAATATTTCCTGCGAACAGGTATGGTCGATTCTTCCATGATGCCGATGCTGGGTTATCTGGTGGATGTTCGACATACGTCGGTGTACGGTAGCGTTTATGCAATTGGGGATGTCGCACTCTGTGTTGGGTTTACTTTCGGTAAGAACTTATCAATGCCGTTCTACTAATACTAACGGTGCAGTACTTAATACATTTTAATCTTTCGAGTGGAATCACGGTTTCGATCAGGCAACAATGGGGTCGACGGGTGGCGAGGCCCGGGAAAAATTCCTGTGGTTGCTCACCGGCATTAGATTGATCGAGATTTAAAGACCCAAGGACATCTATAGCCAAACCGTGCCAGCTTCGGGACGTATATAAAGTGTAACAAATAACGAAACTCATAAACTGTAGTTGAACGAAAGGGTTTCTCGGAGCAATAGGTTAACGCTTTAACCGCCTCGGCTATCATTAAAGCTATAGCTTAGGGCCTCACGCTACAAAGCTAAAACTTAGATACTCACGCTTTTAGGTTTACTAATATTTGAAGAGCGAAGGCCCTCTCGTACTGTATATATTATTGCTCAGAGGCCAAACAAATAAGGCTCTGGTCAGAAGATGAAATTTCCAATTTTTTTAAAATTTTATTCTTTCATTATTGAGCGAATTTCCTATAAAATTACAATATTAGTTAAATATACAAGTAAATACTCTATTATATTTATAATTATAACTAACGAGTTGAATTTTGTAGGTCCTTTACTGAGCAGTGCCATAGTGAACACCCTGGGATTTCAGGGGTAAATTTTTGTTAAGATAATCATAAATATGGATAAATCTAAATAATTTTCTGTAAGAGATAATTAAAATAGAATTTCTTACGAACAGATTAGTATACACGACAGGGGTAATATGTTTTTTATACGCTCCCCTATTGCTGCTGCTGAGAAAAGTTCCAGCCAAAGATGAAAATCAGGTATGAAGTTATCTTCATTAAAGTAAAACATTTAATTATTTTTAACGGACGTAAAAAATTACATAAGATGACCCACAATTCGGTAACCGCGTGTGTTTTGGGTAAACTTACAAGCACAAATCATACAGTAAACCGAGCAGGGCCGGATTTACCAATCCAGGGCCCCTGGGCACAAATTCGGTGGGGGCCCCCCTTTAAGAGTAGGCAAATTTGACGATTTAGAAAATTTACACAAAATACTGTACTTTCAACTAGATTTCGACTAGGAAGTTGTAAATTTCATTTAAAAATAAGGTTATTGTAAACATACATATATTTTATAGCGTAAAACTAATTATTTTAATTTAACTGAAAAATACCTGTGTAAAATTTTTTTCCGAAATTTTCCGATGTTTCGTAGGTTTTTTCTCGGGTTTGGTTTTCTTTGCCCGTGGCCCTCGCGATTAGGCCACACTAGGTTCCCGCAGTAATAGGGGGAAAAAAATAAAAATTATGTTTAAACATAGTTTTGTGGGGGCCCTGGGCACCGTCCCCAAATGTCCTTATGTAAATCCGGCCCTGAAACCGAGCGTAGAATAATTGGTCGAAAGTAATTTAGTAGTTTAAAGCGGTTAATCTATGAAAGAATTTCTTTAGGAATCCAAACCTTTACGTTTATTATCAAATATCATTAAATTTAGATTCTACTGCATCAGTATGTAGGTTGGTCGTGGTAAAAAGCTACGAAAAGTTATTCATTCATTTATAGATGAAAAAGATTTTGTACAAGTTATTTATAAAAGGAGAAGTATCAGCTGTGTTTGATCCGAGTTATGGTCGATAATATAACAACTGTCTGTGGCTTCTTAATAAGTCTCTCCTGTCTTTGAATTCTTCTCCATTTGCACACTCTTCCATCTTGTTTACTCGAACACTTTTTCGTTCGAACACCCTCATATTGTTTCTTTGAGCATCCTTTCATTTCAGAACTCCTCTAGTATTTCTTGTATTGTAACATTCCCTTTAAAACAAACTTTTGAGCCTCGTATTCTCTTAACTTTCATCCACTTGTTTTTGTAACGACAGTTTAAACTACATATTCATAAGTGATATGCATCATTGTATGTACCGTATTCCACGATAAGTATAGTACTTTCGAATTACATTTGGAGAACATAAGGTTTCTCATACACGCAACGATGGATGCATTCGAAATATAACGTTTACTTACCTAGACCTCGTGTTTCCGTTAACCTCTTTTTTCGGATTGCGCTTCCAACAGGATGGTCCAGATTCCAGGCGCACTCGGAGAGGTTTTATTTGTTTCTTCTGTACTTTTGATAAAAGTTATTTATTTTGTGAATGCTGCTATTGAGTACGTTCCATAAGGATATTATTAAACTAATAAAAATATTTGCAGTCATAGATTTTTTTATTTTTGAATCCATATATGGTGGCCTCTCTTCTCGATCACTTGCCGTATAACTTTCGCTTTTACACTTGTGTAAATGTTCTATTATGGCTTAAGAAATGCAGTATTTTTGTTGCTCATCTCTGTGTGGTACAGTTAAAATTGTATTTTCAAGAACGTAATGTAACTTTATTGGCATTTCGGATCATGGAATCGTTTTTATCTTTCGCTTATGCTGGTCATTCCATTGAGATATCGGTACCACCCTGACATAATTATGGCTACCACACATCTTATACTACGTTAGTGTTTTCGTTAAACTAAACCGTAAGAGATGGAAAGTAGAATGGCTCGCTTCACGATGATTTATCCAGAAAGCGTGCATTATTTTTATCCTGTGGACACTAAGAGGATATTTTTTCCACGTCCATCTTCTATCGGGCCCAAAATGGGGTAGCCGTCTGGCCGGGTCGAGACCCCACATACCCGATTTCCTGGAGTTTTCCGTCCGGATTGATGATCCCTTTCCTACTCGGCCATCCGACCGCTGTGTATCCATTACAAAGGGATAGATATAATGATTATAGTGTAAAATTTTTCTAAATGTTGACGTTACAACACGAAATTACGTTCCCTGTACGCGAGTGAAACATAGTACTCAAAGCATGTGTTGTGATTAAATAGAGGTGATTTTTACAAATGTAGTTTGTTTTTTCTAGTTTCTTCTAAACGACACGACTATACGCTACATCAGCTACACTAACGAAGACTCTCCCGAAGAAGAGAAACCCGTAAAGGAATGGGTGAAGTAAACTTGTCTGTGTTAATTACCTGATCTGACATCGATACGAGACGATAAAATAAATATTATTTTATGTACGTTATTCGTTTTAAGAGATTAAAAAATGTTCCCTTTAAGATTGATATACTCGAGCGATAAAATTAATACGACGAAGAGTATCGACGATAAGGCCTATCAATGATCTTGACAAAGATGATTGTCGCTCGTGTGAATCGACTTTTACGGTTTGTGATCCTTCGGCGGATCGTGTAACTTATATGTCCTAATTGTTTTGGAATTTGTTAATAATTGTTAATTTGAAAATTACTCATTGTTCTTCACTGATATATGCGCCACCTAACGTAGAAAATGTGTAAAGGCTAACGAATACGGGCCACGAAATTAAGACGACAATAGGCGTTTAACCAATCGTCTCCGACCACCGTCGAGGCCATTAGAGACGATTGGTCGAACTTGTCGTTGGCGCTCATTGTAATCTTACTTTGTCGCTCGTGTACAATACATCGGCGTCAACAATAAATGTGATTATTTATACACAGAATGTCATTAGATTTGAACAAAATTATCCTAGAGAAAATTTAAAATTCAAAATATTTTCTTACTTATTTTTTATGGCGAATTTCACTATCGAAATGTAACAAATTCATTTAAAAAGTGAAGATTTCAAGAAATAAGATTATAAATGAAATTTCATATTTATTTTTTTGAAGGAAAATGAAACAAAAATAAAAAATAAACTGTAAAAAACGAAAAAGTTCCATAAATTATTCATGTTGAAAATTGATGTTGTATTAAAATCATGTAAAATAATTATGTAAAGTTTTATTTTTCAGATTGTTAATATTGTACATAATTCCTAGAAATAGGCCTGTCGTGGCATTTAAAAATACCCCTCGTCGCCATCTGCAAATTAACGCTGCATTGAACGGATTGTAATCATGTTGTTATTGTTTGATATTCTAAAAAACACCAAATGGGTTGTGTAAATTCATGAGAAAGCAAATATATTGTTTGAAAGTTTACATTGACGTTTTTCTTTCCATTAGGTCCGTCACCGATTAAAACCACAAAACACCGATAACCGGTCGCGGGATCGCGCCTCACCAAAATGTTGGTTTATTCGTATACGCGTGGACGATCTGCCGAGGGGATGCCTCCCAGGAGGGGTCTTTTATGGGAAACTGGCCCCAGTTTAGGAGTTTTACGGGTTTTCTCCACCTTAGGTTCCCTAAAGTGAAGAAAATCCAGAAAACTCCACCTGGCTAACCCGTTGACAAAACACGAACCTATTGCCAACTAGCAGTGTTCGATGGTTTTATCCACTCGACCACCGGTGGACCACTAATGAGCTGGTTACATAAATTTTCTCGAGTTTTCTTCACGTGTCCAACACCTAAATAAAATAGGGACCGACTACTCGTAGAAAATCCTTTCGGAAGAACTTGGCACATGCCTAAGTGTCGCGTTGTCTTATTTCATCAATTTAATCCAAACCGTATCCCATCAAACCAAACCTTTTCGTTAGCACTTTTTATTCTAAAAATGGAAACAACTCCGCACACTACATTAGAAATGCCGAACAGCCAGGAAATCTTGATTTGAGTGGTCCAAACCATCATAATTTATGATAGTAGTATGGGTGTAATTCTCCATTCTGTTGGGTGTTGGTATCTAGCGTTAATGAATTAATTAATTATAATGTCCGAAATTTAATACCTCAAATATGTTAAATTAAATTTCAGCAGCGACTGCAAAAGACACGACTAACATACTCTATCATCGAGAGAATTGTCTAGGTGGTAATTTAATTGTTTTGATATTTCTGAATTAACTAACGTAGAATGTTAAAATTTACCAAGCGAACAATACAAGGCATATAATTAATAATCAAATATGAAGAAACAAAGAGAAAAATTTAATTTGATGGTTGGATAATCCGCCGGGCGGTTAAGGCGCCAGCCTATTCTTGTATTAATAGCAGGTCCGGGATCGTATCCGGAAGAGCAACTCCCAAAACTTTTCACGGGCGGTCTATCTTGGATGTATAGAGCCCCTTTTTAATCACCGGTCGTTCCACCGTGAGCAGGCAAAACCCACGACGAGAATGAAAAAAAGTGCCTTCAGAGCAGAGTTACAGGGTATCATATACTATGTATGATAGATTGGTAAGTTAGGAGGAATGTATTGTAAAAAGTGTAAAATGCCTTTGGGTTTTCTAAATGGATTATGTTCAAGGTACAAAAACAAAAATAAACTAAAATACGAGTTAATTTACGCTCGATCTCAACAGATACAGTAAATCGGGGCCGTGTTCAGTAACGCGGAACACCTAAGTTAGAATTCCGAGTGGCTTAGTAGGCGCAGCTAAGAATGTTCCGAACATCATCGAATCACTATTCTTAGTGAGCAAAATGCTAGACGAAGTTAAAATTACGATGGCAACAATTGTGGCAAACGAACCGGTCGAAAAGGACGAAGTAACCAATCCAGTTATTCGGACGGAAGTTGCGTCAGATGGTGAGGAAATTAACTGTACTCGACGAAATGGACTGTTGTCTTCCGTTAAAATGTATTCGGAATCTGTGTGATAATTTTACATTTGGAAGTCATTTTAGAACGAGAGAAGAACCTTGTGATTTTATAATAAAATACGTTTAGTCCAACACCAGCAGCCATCCGGCGAATAGCGTGACCAGACGAAAGCAACGACGTCACTAGTAGAAGTTAGCATAGATAAAAGAAGCTGACCGAACTGGCTAGAATTGTAGCGACGGGAGTAGTTAGAAACAAGCTCAAAATCGCAGCTTAACGAGACTTAGCAAGAATTCTGCGTTACCAAACACGGCCCAGTATTTATATCAAGTTTACTGCAGTCCGGACGACGAAACGGCAAAACGACGTCACTTTTGCCGTGGCGGAAAGCGGAACGGTAAAAATTAGACCGATAGGTAGGCCGTTTACCGTGTCGTCACAAACATCACGTGGGACGATAGCGGTGGGCAAGGCTAAAACGCTAGTGTTGCAACGAATAGTATATTCCGCCTCGGGCCGAATACCGCATATTCGGGCAGGAGCGTGGCCGAATATTCGGCCAAACTATTCGGCTCGATTAACGCGCGTACGAAAATTGGCGCGCAAACCGCATTACGGCAAGGACCCCGCTCTCTATCGGGCCGCCGTCGCTACGTTCGGTCAATCGCGTTAATTCTCGACAGTCGTAGCGGACGGACAAGGGCGTCACGGCAGTACGCGATAAATGACCATATCGAATGCGGATAACGACCGGGTGACCTACGCGTGTAAATCACGGAAAAAGAACGGAGAAGGACCGCCAGGTGAAAATGCGAAAATAAACACGAAATTGAGTCGATAACATAATCGAACGAGTCGAGGTAGCTTATTGGCGAGAAATTCGCGGCCGTCGATGCCGAACAATTGTTCCGGTAGACTTCGGAAAGCCAATGCTCGTGACGAAAGTCACTTAGCGGTAGTCCGGGGCCGTTCGGGCTACCGAGCCGTCTCGAATCCGCGAAATCGTAACTGCGACTTATACCCGGGTCCTATCCGTCTCTTTTCTCCGTTATCGCCGGGCTACGAGTCACGTAATTGTAAAATGGAACATCTACCACGGAAAAGTGACGAACCGAAAGTATCGCGCGCGCGCATTATGATGTACGCGTAGGCACACGCGGAGTAAAGCGATAGAAGAAAGAGAAAGGAAAGAGCGAAGACGAGCGCTTAAAAAGAAGGACGGGCGGGGTCGGACCCTCGGATGCGCGACGATTCTCCAACGAATAGGTGCGTACGCGCGCCGATCTTTGAAATTATAAATTGCGAATGCGTGTGACTATTATTATTTTTTTCTTTATTCTGTGCGGGTTATACGTTATAAATAAATATAAACAAACAACACTAACCCGATAACGTTAAATCTAATACCAAAATCATTAATTTACCGCGTTTTTGTCATTTTTTACTCCCGTTTTTAGGTATTCGGCCGAATAGGCCGAATACCGAATAGTAACCGAACATTCGTCGCATCACTATAAAACGCATTATTTATACACTAACACGCTAATATATTTCATTTATACGTTATACCGCTATCCTATTTAAATATTAATGTACAGTACAGTACCGTACTTACTGCGTAAAGTATTGGGAATGGCGTAATCGTAATTTGAGTACGAGAGTGTTCGACATTCCTAACTTCCAACGATTTCGAAAATTCTTCGCTTTTGTGGTTTTTTATTTGCCACAAGATGGTAAGCAAACTTAAACAGTTTAATTGATATAACAAAGCAATCCCGGTCGGCGTCATTTTCGACTATCTACTGTAGTAGCTTGTTTATATTTACGGCCGGCAGATGGCGAGCGTTTCAATTGTACGGCATTCGTTCATATTCATTGAATGAATGAATACGAATATAAAAAAAAATATATAAGTATCAACTACGTCACGTAATTATTCCTTCACGCCTCTCTACGGGGCGCCGTAGCCTAGTAGCTCTTGCCCAAGGTGCGGATAACTTTAAATCGTTAACAAAACATTTTACTATTTAAATTTCACAGTAGGGCCTACGGTAGATCCCTCTTTTATGGCCTATTTGGTTTCTAGAAAATTGGCGGTCCACTTTAATAATACACCAAACACATTAAGGTTTAACTTATTAGAGGCGCACCGAGTGGGAGTGGTAGTAGAATGACGACGTCCTAAAGTTTCTGGAAAACGTTCGTACTCGAAATATATTTTGCCAAAATCATTACGCAAAAATACATTGATTACGTTAAGTTCTTGCTATTATTTAACACGTTGACTGCCATCTACGAGATGACTCGTAGTTACCGTTTCTGCCTAGGACGCCAGCTACGAGTTATATCGTAGTTTGTTTCCTTGCCATATTTGTGCAGCTACGATGTAATTCGTAGTATATCAGTGTAAATATGAATAGATAGCTTCAGGGGCAAGAACAAAAAATCAAGTTTGGCTTACATGAACAGAACATTTATTAATAAATGAACAGAAAATATAATCATAAAAAGTTTATTTAAAATCGAAAGCAAAACAATATTTTTATTGTTTGTGATAATTTTTAAAACAATCTTCTACGCAAAGGGCTGGCTTCTCAAGACAGATTGGACAGAAATAACGCGTTTCTCGGCGTTTTTTAGCTTTGGTACAAATTCGACATGGCTTTGTCGGATGTTGTTTTTTCTGAGTAGATGGGATACTCTGTAAATAGTGGAGCTTCTGCAATTTAATTTTTTTTGAAACTGGTTGAATCTCTTCTCCAATCAACGCTTTGACGAATGCTTCTCTAAACTTTATAAGTTTTATTTTAGAAGAAGTTGCTTTTTGAAAGAATTTGTGCGCATTATGTATATATATTTCTATAATATGTAATGCAACCTTTTTGGGCCATCTAATAGTCTTTCTTAGAGCTGTGTAGTACGATAGCATTTGATCTGATCGTCAATGCCAGACATTCCATGATTATAATCTCGAATTATATTCGGTTTCATCGAACATTTTCTATTCCGATTGAACACCTCTACCATTTCAACAACGTGCATGTTTGAAATGGTAAGGACTTCTCGTTTTCTTTCCATTTACATACAGTAACAGGACCATTTTGCTGCCAAATAAACTCCCCCATCCTCACCAAAAATTTTGTCAGATTCTGAATCACTTAGATTAGTGTAGTAATCAAATTGTTTTTTAGTCAGTGGTCTTTTCTTATCCATTTTGGGATATTTATAATTTGATTATAAAAATAAATAAAAAATAACACTCTCAAAAAAGACGTAAATATGATGTGCTCGCCTCTATATCCGATTTATTACTAATGAATTTAGACGCACATCTCCGATTGGCTGTAGCGAAGTGACAGGACGAATCGTGTCTGTGCACGAATTAACTCGTAGTTTGGCTTTAGCGAAGAGCTTTCTGTTACATAAGCCAACTACGAGATAATTCGTAATACCTTTATTTTAAGAAAAACACATTCTATATGCTATTTGATTATTACTATAATGACGATGTCCTAAAGTTTCTGGAAAACGTTCGTACTCGAAATATATTTTGCCAAAATCATTACGCAAAAATACATTGATTACGTTAAGTTCTTGCTTATTTAAATAGTTATACTTTAATACTAAATATGTTCCGTGGAAGCACTCTAGTGGACCTGGCATTGGCAGGAAATATGAATAAGTTAATGTACTGACGATCTATTTTACGGGAATGGTTGATTTTATTATTAGAAGTGGCGGATCAAGCGCGACATCGGCACGATGTCTAAAAATTGGCAACATCGTATTTTAATGACCTCTTATCCGTAATGGGTTTGCCAGACCCGCAGTAAGTGGTGGCGTTGACGTATCCGGAATGACCGTGGCCAAAAATTTCCTGGGAATCCCAAAAGTGGCAGGCTACCATCGTAAGCATTCGGCTATCCGGCCGTCATTTTGGGCGCGTTAGTAAAAGGTACTGATCGCTGACTACGTATGGCGTGATATTGGAGAAATTCGTAGTATTCGAATGTATTTATTTTATCAGCGTAATATCAGAATACTATCGCGAATACTCGAATACTTTCTAGTGTTCGCGTATTCGCGATAGTATTCGCTCTTCTCTAATGTTTAAGTTTAAAAAACGTTTATAGAGTTTAAACACTAAGAATGCATTGTTAGAGACGAGTCACGATGAAAAAATTCTGGGGTATTTCTACTGCCCGAACCGTCGCGGGTACAAGGAATGGGCTATAGGCGCTTAAGCCCCTATCCACGCAGAAAAATCAAAATTTAGGTTAGAAATCGGATATAACGCACGCGACACCACACACAGTTCGCGCCACGCCGACAGCCATTGCGTCACGTCGTATAATTAAGCTGAATTTAGGTTCTCGCGTGTAGCTTCTAGCGTACAGCAATGACCTCATTTTGTTGCACGCTAGACGCTACACTCGAGAACCTCAAATCCGGATTTTTACTCTCGATACACGAGTCCAGACACTGTCCAAACGATGGTACTTCGGCGTATGCGCTAGATCTAGACATTAGTGCCGCCGCGTAGACACTTTAATATGGAAATTTATGTAGGATTTTCTTTTCGTCTCGTCTTCTACTTTTGAAACTTCGCTCGTGCTTAATCCAATAAAGACACTTAATTGCTTACTAAACCAACATTTAATTGCGACACTTGTGCATGAATTAGAACCAACTTCAGAGTAATTTCAATCTAGCTCTGAAAACGATGATTTTCGATAAAATATGCTAATTTTATCACCAATACATTTATTTAATATTAAAAATCTTACGAATTTCAATATATCGCTCTTTTAATGATTTGCAATACTTTTTAACGATGATTTTGATAGTTTGATACGAGGCTGTTTAATGATGATGAAATAATGAATTTTCCTGCTTATTCTGCATAATTTCGACACCGAAAAACGAGAGTTTACTTTTTTATTCCAATAAAACCGTGTTTTAATTTACCTTGTTTTATATTGACACAATAGAGTAACGTTTTTCAAAACACTTACAAAATATAAAACGAGAGAGTTTACTTGTATATTTAAATAAAGTATAAGGTGCATCATTCCGGAGCATCTTGAATGAAATTCGATATTCCGAAAGCCGTACAGGAAATTCCCGAATTTTCTTAAAGACGGGAAATATTTTCGCAACTTTAAGGTAAACTACTAGAAAATGAAATTCCACTGTGAAATTATGGGTAAAGGAAATGATAGATCTTGAAGAGGAATGCCCCGTTTTCTGTTATAATAAACTGGGTCGGCAGGCGACAGAATTTCAGTAAATAATATATGTAAGCCTTTGGTTTTTTTAGCCAAGTGCGCTCTGAATTCTTTCGTGCTATTTAAGTGTCGCGTGATCAAAAATGCTGGAAAGCGCTGCTTAAAAGTAGTCCCTTGTTTCTAGTTTCTTAAAATTTTATTTTATAATGTTTTTTTTCTTTTTCACTCGGCCCAAGCTCATTAAAACAATGTTAACTTTCCTTCAATTCTATGCTTTTTTAAGTTCCATTTTCCACGATTTTACGCTTTCTTCTTTGCCAGCTGTTATATACAACAGAAGAAAAGTATGGCGCTCGGTCAAAAAATGACCCCAAGATGTTTACATTTTTGAACTCGGGAGACCTCGAAACGTAATATTTCTTGTTAAAGTTTAAAGAATTTTCTGTCTGTACCTGTACGTTAGCGTTTGTTTGTTTGTGTGTTTGGGCGAGGGCACGATTTTGTTCACCCGATTTGAAGATTAATAACTCCCGCGCCTTTTTGTCGGGGAGGTTTGTGTATTAAGAATATTGATGCTATTAAACTTTGACGGTTACGAGTGGAGGGGATGGGAAGATTAGGAAATCGAGTGCCGTATCTCGAGTGTGGTCGAACATAACGATTTTACTCGTTATTTAGTTTTATTTGTAGCCTCAAAATTAAGCTTTTATAAAAATTAACAATATAAATAGTTTTCAAATAAAATGTTATAACGGATGGCGCCACACACAATTTAACTTTTTTGCCGGAAAAGTTACGTAACTCGTATCGATTTTTAATTACTATCATTTTTAGAAAATGTTTTCTTATACCAGTATATACAGTTCAAATTTTAAATTTCGAAATTACACGGCTACTCGCGTGTCTCCCTTTAAATAAATTCACTTATTTTACTGCAAAGTAAAGTAAGTAGTAGTAATTAATGTAACATACGCGTGTGCTTTTGCAACGCAAGATCTTCTTAACAGCGTTATAGGATAAGCTGTGCATTGGGTCCCGCCTCCAAATTTAACACTAATTTTCCGATCACTCTCCGCGGCGAGTGATTAGAAAATCAGTGTTAAATTCTAGTCTGCGCTGGGCTCCCGAGCAACTGCCCAGCTTGCCCACGCGTAAAACAACACCGGTGCTCTCTCGCCCTCTTGCCTCTGGATAAATGTTAGTTTAAAACTTTTATTCAAATTAAATCAATAAATATATATATATTTTTCCTATTTTTATTGCGAATTTGACAAGATAACGTGATTGAAACAAGTATTTAAGACTTGGCTAATTTATTACGTATATTGATTGAGATACGTGACATCGATAACAATGACCGGTGTCTCTAATAACCTTCGTGACATATTTAATATTTCTGTTCGTCGTTAACTCATCATTTAAAAAGAGTTCTTTCGATTATAGATTTTCAGGTTAGTATCGCTGTTTAGAATTTTCAAGGTATTCGATGTATTTTAATCGCTTAATAATATTAAACAGAAGAGCGAGCGAGGGTTGGACTGCACCACGTTTCTGTCGCTGGCCGCCCGCTCCCCAATATACATTATTTGTAACAAAAATATCGCGCTTATTCGTTGTTTCTTTGACCCACCGTTTTTAACGAAGGAAAACCGCGTCGTAATGATTTTTTCTCGTAGCCATCGCGATTAGGCCGGACCCGCTGTGAAAATCGGATGCCGACATACGTTTTTTGGCTATCTTCCTGTTTGCAGTTATATTTCATATTTGTATTCTTAAGGGTTGTTCACCCGCTAATCTTATACGCATTATTAAAATGTAAATTATATATGTAGGAGATAATCAACGGAATATAATGTCCTACTGATTCTGCTCGTTCGTCTACGAAGGAAACGATATATTGGCAACGAGTGGTGATGGTTACACGCGAGAAGTAACAGCTACAAAATTGGATTACTGCAATTTACTCTTTTAAGAGAGAGACACGACAATTCCGAAAATACTTATAGTTCAAACCGTACTTGAATGCGAAGCGTGTTTGTTTCTTTACGAGTTTTTAAATTTTTCTGGACTTTTGACTGACCCGATATTTAAATACACGATACAGCGTAAACGATTACACTAATTCTGAAGATACTTTATATAAAAATACCGACTCAATTCGTTGTTTTTACATTTGTAGAAAGAATCTTTTTCGAGGAAAATGGTTATTGGAATTTGTACCAATATTCTTGGAAGATTACGTTCTCGACCAGTAATTCTATTCGTGGTAGCCACAGCCATTCTATTGGATAATATACTGAGCACGATAATAGGTAAGAGTACGGTGAATCCAAACAGATCTCGAGAGTACGGGGTAAATGACTAAAATCGCGATAGTTACTTTGGTAGCAATTAATTAGTGTATCGTTTCGGCATTGTCGAGATTACGGTGACAAAATTTGATGCCTGCTGTAAAGTTTAATTGTGTTTACGCGAGAAAATGAATATATTCCTTATTCCGTAGAAATGTCTAACACCAAACACAGCACCGATCGACATGCCAGTTATCATTAAATAAAATAACTAATACCATTTTCATTGTATTAAAGAAATTCGATGGATGAAATTTCTTTACGTGTTTTCCGCGTGAGAATGAATGTATTGAATGATGACGGAATAGTTGGCTAGATGATTTCTTCTGTGGAATTTAATAAATGGATTTAAATTTTCAGAAAATTTCATAAAAATTACAAAAAAATATAATGCATAATTTTTTTTTCAGTTCCCATTATGCCCGATTATCTGTATAAATTGCAACGCAATGTTACAGATGTATTTCCCGAGTACAACGCGACAATGGCAATGGAAAGTTGTAAACAGAACGACTCCTGTATTAATCGTAACATTCAAATTAATTCTGAAACGAAAGTGAATAACAATTCTATAAAGGAAGAAGACCGGGAAAAAATGAAACATTTGCAACTAATACAAGAAAATACGAACCTTGGAATCATGTTTGCTTCTAAGTTTGTAGTACAAATTATAACAAATTATTTTGTGATACTTCTTATAAATAGGTAAGATTTTACTAAATAATTACTGAAATGATAATTTCGAATAACAGTTACGTTTAAATAATTATTATTATTCTGTTTTAATTAAAGAAAAAATTTCCAATTAAGTCTTCACCAGCAAAAGTGTCTATTTTTCAAACGTTTTCGGTTATTTCAGCAAACATCGTCAGAATTCGTACGAATTAATAATGGAATATTTGAAATGTGTCTCCTCTAAACACACGTTAAGAAAGCTTTTATTAAAATTGTTAACGGAAGAAACAGAACATTACCTTCAAAGTAACAGTAGCCTGCTGCAGTTAGTCCACGAGACACAGCGGAATACTTAAACTAATGAAAAAAATACAATTTCAATTCCTTACCTTTATAAATAAAATTAATAAAAGCCTGTACCTTTCCGTCTCTACGCGACCTTCGATTTTCTTTTGAAAGAGTTAATTAAACGCACCAAAAAATCTAATAAACGCATAAGAATTCGTGCTGGTGTAGTTAGTAAAGTTGATGCGATTTTTTCCCTCAGTCATCAAACTCTCTGAAAAGTATGTGTTCGGCAAAGAAGGATCACGACGGACAGCCCTATGTCAGACCGTAGCGAGGCACAAGACTAAAGGGGAAAGAAATACATACAGCGAACTTTTTAAAACCATCCTTTTACTCTATTGTATATGCATAATTGTTCCCACGACCAATTCTAGAACGAAGTTGTGGCCTTTAAGATTCTAAACGTCGTGCCACCTACACTTTGCAATAATATAGAGAATACACGAAGGATTAGGAACATTGCCACTGTGTTAACAACCCGATATCTATATCACGACACCTCCCTATTCCAAAACGCGTACACCTTATCGTAAAGAAGTTGCTGTAATGATATATAATAAACTTCTGTACAACATTTGTAAGAAAACAGCGAGAGGAAGAGACAGAAAATTGGTGTACAAGCGTAACTTGGTTGGCCTACACTTTACAATCTCCTACATAAAGATGGCTGCCGCAACAGCAGAAAATGCTTGAAAAGTAAATAATTTCGCTGGTAAAGGCTTTTGTGCAAATTTTTCGTACAACCGAGAATCATCTTGGAATATGTCTTACGTATACATTTTTAAAATTTCAGAATGGGTTACAGCGTATCTATATTTATTGGACTCGTAACTATACTTCTGTCCACTATCAGTAAGTCAACCGTTACTAACGAAAGAATTACACAAGTAACGATCCGCTTAATTTATTTTGTTTAGTTAACGAAAAGTTTTATTGTAGAACAAGTAAGTCTTGTGGTAGTTTAACACGCAGCCATATAAATTTTAGTTAGTTGCTTGTAAAAATGAAAATGTAATTTGTATAATGAAACTTATATGGAAGAAATTTATTAACATGTATTAATTTATTTCTAGTTTATGCCATAGGTAACAGCTACTCTATACTTTTCTTTTCGAGGAGTCTACACGGTGTTGGTTCTGCTTTCGTTAATACTGCCGGTAAGTTTCGAAATGTCACTTACAAGCAGATTTGAAAGACGATAATTACAAAACAAGAGCGACACTTTTAATGATTTGTGTGTTTTCGTTTACAGGAATGGGTATGATGGCGAAAATATATCCGGACGATAAAGAACGAGGTAATGCCATGTCTATAGCATTAAATGGAGTAGGCCTTGGAATGTTGATAGGGCCTGCTCTTGGAGGAATTACGTACCAATTCATGGGAAAAGCCTTTCCATTCTGGATATTAACGGCTTTAATCTTAGTAGAAGAATGTGAGTGTCTTGGAATAAACAATTTTTCTAGGACTTATATGCTGAATTTTTTGACATACCATTTCACAAATGTGAAAATTATGCTACCATGTCTAACTAAATATTATCTAACTAATGATTATATTTTCAGTGCTACAGGTAATAGTAATGCCACCTAAACTTAGTAGGGAAGTCAAAACAAACACTTCTTCTATAGTGCCTATTATAAAAGACCCATATATCATCGTGGCAACAGGTAAGTGTAAGAAGGTTGGTAAGGGCAACCGTATTACCTTTCAGAAAGAAAATTAATGCAAATGCCCTTCGAAAGCGGAGTATTCTCAACCCATCCTAGAATTAATTGATTTATCGGTATGTTATATACGATATTCTGATTCTTAGTCGCAACATCTACATGCATGAAAAAAAACACGGATCTTGTGATAGATATCTCGACTTAACAACTCGATGTGTGACAAACTTTTAAATATGTGTCATTTTTATAGGATCTCTAACAGTAGCTAACATGGTGTTATCAGCTTTAGAGCCATCACTTCCAGTCTGGATGATGGAGAAAATGAATGCACCCGAATGGCAACAAGGCGTCGCTTTTTCATCTCCCGGTGTATTGTATTTAATTGGTACCTGTATGTTCGGTCGCTTGGGTCATAAATTTGGGAGGTAAATACTAAATTTCCGGTTGTTTTATGTTGATAATTTAAATAACTATAAATCAATATCTGCAGGTGGTTAGTAGCGACCGTAGGGCTTATCCTCACGGGAATAAGTGCGATATGTGTGAGTATGGACTAAATCTATAAATCGAACTGCAGTCAGATAATGAATACTCATTATTTTATAGATTCCTATGGTGACAACATTCGAATTGGTGATTCCTCCCTGTGCCGGAGTCGGTTTTGGGACAGGTTAGTGAATAAAAATCTATTTTACAACAAAACTTTTATAAAAACTTATTGTATATTCAGGATTGGTGGAGTCTTCGATGTTTCCTGTGTTGGGTGACATAATGGATGTTCGTCACACTTCTATAGGCCTATATAGTGATGTTTATGCTTTTGCTGATATTGCACTATGCGTTTCACTTATTTTAGGTAAGTAATTCTGTGTCTAACGGATAAAATATGCACGTTTAAGCGGAAAACACAGTTTATAATGTTACAAATCTTCGAGAAATTTTCCTTTCTCTTTGTAACATAGGAAATATATAAATTACAAGTTTTATGTCTTATGTTTACACAAATGAAATTTTTATAAATTTATGAAAATTAAAATTTTTCAGGTCCTTTATTAAGTAGCGTCATTGTAAATTACTTAGGATTTACTGGGTAAATAATTATTTAATATAAATTAAATCTCTAAAGACTACTTTCTTAAGAGCTATTATTGTCCATAGTTTGGTATACATATTAGGAGGAATGTGTATCGTATACGCTTTTCCATTGATACTTCTACGAAAATTTTCATCGAAACGTGAAAATCAGGTAAATTTCTGTAAACATAAATGAATAATATCTACGCTGTTTGAATGACAATGTCGAGCTATTGATGTTCTTTCAGGATCAGGAACCTTCGAAAGAGTAAAGGATCATTTGACAAGTGAAAATCCAGCAACGAGTTGAGTAACTTTTCGGGCTGTTACGATTTTATTTAAAAAACTAGCAGGTAGGCCCGGCGTTGCTCGGGCAAAGGTAACGGTAGAGAAGATTAAGATTATTACGTTATTGTCAACCTTACCCGTTTTCACAGAATGCAAGAATTGGGTCCCCCTGTTTCTATACTAATTAGAGAATTGTTAGATGGGTCTATAAATATGTTCGATTTCCCGCAAAAACAAAAAAAAAAAACTGCATCTGCGTCTTGCACGTCGCTTTCTCTTAACAATTTCATTGTTACGTAACACTTCCATTGTTACTTAACACTTCCATTGTTGATGGAAGTGTTAAGACTTAATCCTGTCCCACTCTCCCGTGGGGAGGAATTTCGAAAAATCCCTTCTTAGTGTGCGTCCTCGTGACGTACCCTGTGTACCAAATTTCAACTTTCAACTCCTTACCGTTTTGGCTCTGAACTGATTATTATTATTATTATTATCAACTCGTCTCGATTATATAATTATATAGATAAGTTTTATATTATTGACCAATCACGTTAACAAATAAAATTGCGCGTTGCGCCATCTGTTATGAGATTTTATTATACATTTTTTTTATATTGTTAATTATTATAAAACGGCATAAAGCCCCAAAAATTTAATAGCATGAATGTCCCTTAAATACAAGCTACAGTGCCAAATTTCGTTTCTTAGTCATTACTCCATCCCGAGATATTAAAAGAAATACACGCCAACACGCAGACCTACAGATCCGCGAAATGTTTACTGTTTTTTAAAATACGTTTTTGGGTTCAGAAGGTCACAAAACGGAGAGATTTGCAAAAATGTCGGAGAGTCAAATTTCTCACGATTCCAATACTTTCCTTCTTATGTATACAGAACAGTGGAAAAGTAAAATGGCCAGGTTAAACAAAATCTGTATTGTCCTAAATGAAAATTGTTTCGATTTCGTTTGCATAATTCTTTAATAAAATTCGTAACTAACACAGACAAATAGCCTAATCCAATTATTTCATGGTTTAATCGCAGAAACAACTGTTTTAAATGGGATGCCGAACTCTCGAAAGTAAGTCACATTAGTTTAATTATTTTCAAAAATCATTAACAGACGTTAAAGGTAATAACTATAACATATTCATAATTGTTTTTTAAACAAACGCTTAGAGTGAAATATACTTGATGCGTTTACATTTTCAGGAATATAAAAAGAAAAATATTAGAAAGTAAAAAATGTGACAGTCTACTAATAATAGAAAATGCCGGTTTATGGACCGCGCGGTCATAGAAGTTTCGCAGGAAAATTTTAAAGAAGTATTTAGTATACCAGGGCCCTTTTAACTACCAACGAGATCATCGAGTGGCGTTTCCACTTCCCAGGAGGAGGATCGAGGGGTTGGATTTTGGAAAGCGGAGTTTAGGTCGTGTAACAGCGTTGTTTACAGCGATAACGTGTGATATGTAAATAAATGAATGCGACTAAAAATTTAAATAATAGTGCAATTGTGAATGTTATCGTAATGGGTGTTTGCAAGAACCCGCTGTAGGGAAACTGAAAAAACTGTAGTATTCCTGCTGACTGCTTTACTAAACCATACATACTTATCTAACCGCCGAGATTTGTTGTCGACTGGAGCAGATAGACCGTGTAATTTGTGATACATTTATTGCTAAATAGTTACCAAGCCTCCTGTTCCAACGAATGTCATATCAATCACGTAACTGTATCAACAAACGTTGGATTTGAGTTCTCGAGTCAATATCAGATGAAGGCATAAACTTCATTTCTAAGCATGGGTGGACACGGCCCCCCTCCAGTTAACCTGGTACCCCTCCCCAGAAAATTACAGCCTCTACTAGGCCCCCATAACAAAACCCTGGCTACGCTAATGTTTCTAAGTTCTAAAAATTTCTAAGTTTTGAGACTCGCTAATTCTGATGTACTGACAAGTGATAGTATCAGTTATTATACGAAGTGGTTTCTATGGGTATTGTCAAAAACTTCTCGGAAGAAATAAATTTGACTCCTGATTCGAAATTTACGAAAATTACACTAAATTTCGGAAGTTAGATTTCTATTCACCATACGCTATCGTGTTTATAAATATTTGGATAAACTTCAGAAGTATTGACGATTTTTTTGTCATTCACTGTATTATTAAAATACAGTAGAACCTCGCTTAACAAGTATTTCACGTAAGGAGCAAAACAAATTGTAAACATATGACTCGCTTAACGAGCGCTGTTTCGCATAACGAGTGACGAGGAGAGGGGAAGTCCCGGATTGCACGTACTGTACAGTACGCTCCACCCTCATCTGTGATTTTTTTGTTTTCTGCAAATCGAATTCGCATTTCAGGTTGGTTCATTCCGCGCTAGAAGAAAAGATGATGATGATACACGCTTCTTAACAATGTATATTGTGTAATTTTCTTTGAATAAACGTTATACATAAAATATTTGAGTATTTTTTCTGCGTGAAACGCATTATCGTTTTTTACATTAATTTCTATGGAAAAAACCTTTTCGCTTAACGAATGATTCGCATTACGAGTAAGATTGTAAAACCAATTATGTTCGTTAAGCGAGGCTTAACTGATTTTATAATGATACTGGAGTTGTATTATTCATTTTAAAAGTATTTAAAAATGTCGATACTTAAATGTATTTCTTTTAATTGTAAATTAATAAATTGTATTTTTATTTTTAATTACATGATTTTTTCAATCTGTATCACATATATAATAATATAATTAAATAACACTTTTTGATGATAGAATCTTTTTGCTTATTTTTTCCAGTAAAGAATAACTCTTAAAATCATTTTAGATATGCCTAAGCTTTAGTTTTTTTAGTTTATATGTACAGTTACGCAAACTAGAAGATAATTAGATAAAGTAACATATTGGTTGAAAAATCAAAGTACACAAGACATTACAACCTTGGTTTCCACTACTTTTAAACGAATCCGAAGCAGACACGACAGTCAATACACAAATTTATACGTCAAACATCAGCAACAGTGCCGAAGTAGTTCTTTTTGGTAAATGATACCAGAAAACGAAAGTTCCAATATGGCGTCGAGACAACCGACATCGACAGATTCTCGCTCCAACGAAAATAATGTCACGTTACCTATTTAAGAAATTCTGTCTACCGCACCATATTTGCCAGAACCACCAGCTCGACAACCTGACTGTTAAGAATACCGTGAAATAACTAAACAAGAAGTCCTAGTCTATAAGAGCTCGCATTCCGCGACTGAAAGTCGTCGTTAGTTTTTAAAAATAGCGAGGTTGAGGCCGAAGTTTTAAACGCGAAAACGTGTACGTCGGACGTTCGGCGCCACTTTTCTGTACGCCTAGAAGTTTGACAGTGGCGTTTGGAATGTCGAACATGATTCTACTGACTTTCCAAACGTCATTGTCAAACTTCTAGGCTTACAGGAAAGCGGCGCTCAACGTCGACGTACACTTTTTCGCGTTTAAAACTTCGGCCTCAACCTCGCTAATATATTTGGCCTTCTGACGTCAAGAAATCGGTCTTCGAAAGTCACTGAACTAACTCCGACGTGACTAGCCCGCTTATCCTTCAAATCTATTTACAAATATTTCTCGAAAAATGTATACTGAAACAACACAAAGATTTTGAGGAAACACTCGGGGAAAAGTAAAATATTATCAATATGCGAGATAATTGACAAAGATGGAGACTGAAGTTGAGTCGTAAACAAATCGAACACATTACAGTAAAATTGGCTTCCAAGTTGATAAAAATCAGCTTGGAAGTAGATGCAGTGTGTAGATCAGTGATTCTCAAAGTGGGGGTCGCGACCCCCAAGAGGGTCGTGAAAAATATTTGGGGGGTCGCTGAAAAATTGATGCCAGATCAATTTTTTCAAATATTTTATAAATTTACTATGGATTCATGTTTAGAAATAATAGAAATAAAAAATATATAAAATAATTTTTACTTAAATAAATTGCACATATAAATAATAAAAATAATATAAATATTTAAATACGAGCCTAACCCCCTCCCTCCGGGATGTTTTTTGACACATACTTATTCTTCGGGGGTCCATTAAAATTTTTAAGTGCAGAAGGGGGTTCGATACTCTACGACTCTACGACGGTCCAAAAAGTTTGAGAAACACTGGTGTAGATGATACTTGAGTAACAGCTACACACGTCTTCCATCAACTATATGAAGCATTAAGTCTCGAGTAAACTTGTACAAATAAAACTGCATAAATCGAAGTTAAAACGGAATTGTATTTGTGTTGTGTAATTATAGCAAAGTGCAGAATTATATTTAAGTGTAATATTCTTAATTAATAGCCACTAATTTGCTGCTGTTCCAACGGGGTTATCAAACCATAATTATTTAATTTGTAAGTTGATTAAGTGCAGTGGCGTAGCGTAGTGGGGCGGTAGAGGCGGCACTTATAGGGGCGGCAAAATTTCACAATAAATAATAATATCTTGTAAGAATACTTAAATAAGGGGGCGGCGAAATTTTCCTCCGCCCCGAACGGCTGACACCCACGCCACGCCACTGCTTCGAGGGTACCGATTCGTCGTTACTTTGGTAAATATCGATTTTTGTAAAATTTATTAACAACAGATATAATCTCGTTCGATACGAAGTGAATAAAGTATAATAATTCATTATATTAGTTGATAGCGGTATAAAATTTCGATTTCAAACAAATGTTTGATATAATGCACGATCATTTCACAACGAATAAACGTACACGCATAAGTGTTATATCGAATTGTACAAAACAATACTCTACGACTTTCTGGCTCAGTGCCAGCAAACAACTATGTAACTAGACAATGTTAATTTTCACAAAATGTTACAAATTATCAAGTTTGTGTCAGTTTTGATATATATTATTATTTTTTTTTAAATAAATTTTTCTAATAAAATGCATTGAAAAATATCGTATTTAAAACTAAAGATATTAATAAATGTAAGTGATTTTTTCGTATAGATATAATGGTAATTTGATTTTTGGTGAACTTTTAAAATAATATTGCCCGACTGACCTATATTGCCTTAAGAGGGATCGCAAAATAAACGTAAACGAGATGTCGGGGAAAAGGGATAAAGCGATACGAAATTCGTCATACGCTATAAGAACGTGTTAGCCGAACGACCTTGGTCGAAACAGTTTTTACTAAGTCATTTTGTTAAAATCCGTTTTGTCTAGTTAAAACTAGTTTTAACTCAAATTTATTTTTGCCTAGCAGTAAATTCTAGTTATGGGTGTACTATAGATTACCCCCTACGGAATTTCAGGACTTTGATTATATATTGGAACTCAGGGGACCGAGACGAGTTCAACGGTACCCTATTTTTGGACCGGAGACGAAAAATAAAAAAGTTATCATACTTTTTCACTTACCATACTTTTTTAATGCTCTCACGAAGACGGCACCATAGTTGCTAGTACTGCCATCTTGCGGTAAAGTCTGCAAACCGTGACGTCGGACTACGGTCGTCTCCAGAGGGTTAAACACGCGATACGAGAGCGGAGAGAGCGACGCGACTCCCTATCATCGCGCGATCGCCGGAAGAAAGTGTGATAACTTTTTTATTTTTGTCTCCGGTCAAAAAGTGGGTATCGTTGAACTCGTCTCGGTCCCCTCAGTTCAGATATATACTCAAAGTCCCGAAATTACATAGATAGTAATCTATAGTATCCCCTAGTTATAACAACGACATCCAGTAAAAACTAGTTTCAACTAGTTAAAACGGGTTTTTACTGTAACATATATATTAAAAGCAGAATGTTTTGACACCGCCAACCTATACTGAAAGTGCTGTAAATCGACTGCGCCTGGATGAAATACAACCAAATCAATCAAGACCGACAAGTACTTTATCCCCACTTTGCAAAATACTGTATTACGTTTCAATTTGATTTTAATTAATTGATTAATGTTGATTTTATTTTAAATTTTAGTTTCAGATTCAGTTTCGGCATAAAACCAAAGTTTTAATTATTATTTGATTATCTTTAATTTTAATTAGCTGGCTACCTAGCATTAATAAATGTTATATTAAACATTAATATTATAATATATATTATATATTATACTGTGACTATAATTATATTCCTTCGTTTTCATTAATACAGATATTTCTACTTTTTTTATAATTAAATTTTTACACGTTTTTAAAATTATTATTAGTTTTACTTTATGCATGTTAATCTCGTTACTTTGGCAATTACAATGCTTTACTGTAGCATAATTGACATTATTATATTTAATGAATCGGGATAGTTCTATTAATTTTGTTCGCAATGTCTTTTCTTTTTTTCTTTAATATACAGAGTAAACCAAAAGCGGGTGGACAGTAAACGATAACATTTATTGAGATTACATATACATATAAATTTCGATTACATATACAATTACGTGTACTAATACAATACAATGCAATTTTATCAATGCGGGTGCTAAAACTGCTGTCCATCACAATTTACACAGCTTTGAAGCCTACGTTTCACCATTTCACGCTTCGACAAACATTTTTGCACAAGTATCTTTGTGTATTAATTTCTTCAAAGTCATCTCTGATGTAATTTTTCAACTATAATTATAACCAAGTTAAATATACACCATCGTTATAGTATAACCGTAACACAAACCCTATTCCACTTACTTTGATTTACTCTGTATATGCGTGTACAGTACATCCTAATTTACATACCATATTATCTTGATTCAAAGTATGTTCCATTTCATTTTTATCTTTTACTGTCTTTTGATTAATTGCCTGTTGTGGTATTAAATATATATTACATTACTTTCTCTCATCAAGAATTCAAACTTTCCTGACAAATCAATTAAATAATAGTCTATTAATTTACGTAATACGAATTTGTCAGAAAATAAGAAATGGTTTTTTTCCAGACTTTTGCATTTCAAAACTTCGCTTTCCAAAATGATAGAGCTGTTTAATTACATAATTTAGACTAAAACGATGAAATAATTCAATTATTTTGTTTTTTGTAAATTCTCCAATGCTTAAACTTGATTGTTAAGTGGAATTATTTAAAAACAGAATATAGATTCTTCACAAACAGCACATTTTCAAACGGCTGTCAGTGATCGAACGGATAAACTACCGAACTAGTGGTTTGAGGGTTAACACCTTTCTAACCTACTGGCTACGTGGAGTTTTCCGGTTCTTTTTCACGAGTCCAACACCTAAATAGTGCCAGTTTTCCAAAGAAATTTCTCCCAGGAAGCACCATTTGCTATACGGCCAGCGTTTTCAGTCGATTTCTTCCTTCGATCCATTCCATTCCAATTTATTTGCATACTTCTCCTATTGACCTATCGTATCTGATGCGAAGCACTTCGAATGTTCAACAATCCAGAAAACACAGAATACAGCGTTTCAATCATCTGGAAGTATAAGAGTAAATTAATACATAATAATAACTATATTTTTATTATTTTCTTGACGCACTTACCTTAATCGGAAACTTGTTGGTGACGAAGAAATAACCGCAGAACGAAAGCCTGAGTGGAACTCTTCCAAACCTCTTCATAAAGTTTAGAATCTAAAAACGAACAGAATATAAGAAATTGTGTTAAAATTTCCAAAGGCTAAAGTTACACACTTTCAGTTTCTGTTCCAATCGAAGGTTGCATTCACCGAACCTTCTTATTTCTTGAAAAGACTTTTGCATCTGAAAGTAATTTTAGAATTATGGAAGTTTAGAATATTGTTAAGTACCGATATCTATAGAAATGAAATACTCACAGCCGAGTTCAACGTAGTCAATAGTAAGCCAAACGTAAAACAATTGATAACGAAGAAAAGAACGACCGTAAAAATAAAAACTTTCATTTGTCGCTCCACATCCGAAAAAATATTTACGTAACACAATAAGCAGGTGACAAATAACATAAAATAATATAATAGAAATATTTCTTTGTCCCAAATCCCAAACACGTAATTGATCAACGACCAAATTTCGGCGTGTTGCATCATTATTTCCTCGAGTTCAATGTCTAAGTTTGAGTTACGGATAGACAGCGAACATAAATCGTCGGACACTCTCTTAAATACAGTTCTGGTAAAGAATATAGCCGAATAACACAATAGACCGAAATGAAAAAGAAAACCAGTGTAGAATATCATGAAGATCCCTAACTCTACATTGCAGAACAAAGCTTCCGCTTTGTAAATTGCTTCACTTTCTATCAAAGGATAAAGGTAGAATATATTAAAGAACGAGAAATTAAATACGAATAAGGTCATAGATGCAAATGAAACTTTCAACCATTTGTAAAACAGCTTATACAGTTTATCTTCTTCTAAATATCCTTTTCGTCTAATTTTTACGCTGCACTCCAGCTCGCGTTTCTTAACATAATGATACATAAGCGTGAAATTTACAGAGGAAATAATGACGACGGTTATTAAAAATTCGTTGTAGTTGCCACCCAACAGCAGATAGCCCGTACAAGGTGCGTGTTCCTTCAATTCCGGAACCACTAACGAAATTAATATACACGAGTGAAACCAATAAAAGCCTTCCAGGAGGTAAAACGCTCCTTTCCTTATTTTCCGATAAAAGCTGGAACTTTGTTCCTCGCGAAAAGAGCATCGAATGATAATTCCAAAAAATTCGGCACTCGGAAGATAAGGACGAAGCGAGCAATGTAAACAAATCGCCGACGATAACTTTAACGGCATTTCGGCCGAATTTATAAATTTTTAATATTCTTCCAATAAAGATGAGGTTTCCGACTAAGAATATTTGTGATTTTCTTTACAGACTTTGTCTCGTGTTCGGTCGTATTCTGCCACTAATTTCCAATGAGCATGCACACACGACGGACTATTCAATTTAATAAACGCTTTCAAGCTTTATGTCCTTGAAAATATAGAATCGAAATTGTTTTAGAAACTTGCTTCCATTAAACGATTTTCCATTAAGAGGGAATTTACGCTAATTGAAAATTCTTCCCTGTAAATCGATCTCGGAAAGTTGTTCAATGTTGGAATTTTATAGGAATTTTTCGGATTTTTGATAAATGAGATGAAAATATGAAAAATAATAAAAATACAAAACATCGATTTATTATTTTGTTTTCTACAAAGAATGAATACGTAGATAAGAAGATGGCGTCGTCGTCATCCATCTTTGATTTATTCTCCTTTCTTCCCGCCAGGTAGTTGTACCGATGATCGTGAATGGCGCAGAATGAAATGATTAGGCCTACGTCAAAACTTTGTACGGCGAAGCCACTTCTATGGATACCCGGCTTAAATGAATCGCTCGAAGTTAGTTTCGTATGTTAAACGATTAAATCAGCATCTATAGATATAAATGAGGATGTTTGTTTGTCTGTTCGTTATGCATGCCTAGACCGTTCGACCAATTGCTACGAGAGTCTGAAGTTACGTTTGTATATTTTTAACTTAGACCATGTCGTACGTATCGCACCAAAATATTGAATTTCTACGTATCAATTAATTTCTGTCGACATTCGATTTTCTAGCTTTACACGTAGCGCCATCTGTTGGCAAAATTTAAAACTCTAATAAAGTAAATATAATTCTTATAGAAAAAGATATAATTTTAAAAATATTTATATTATATTCGGTTAATTACTGCGAAAATTATATAGTGAGAAATAGAAACACTATTACGTCATTGCTGCGACGGGTATCGCACGGCATTGCCTGCGTGGTGTTTGCCCCCGTACGTTATACTTTTCCTGTTAAAAATAGTCGTGCGGGTTGTATTTAATTCCGTTTGGAGCGAAATTTTTCGATTGAAATAACGTGAGTTTCGGTTTAGTTATAATATAGTTAATTGGGACCTCTTGCCCCTAAGCTTTCCGTGTCTGGTCTCGGCATTCGTCCGTGTAACTCCGTTCTCCGGATTAGGGATAGACGACGGAGAATTTATAGTAGTTTTTAAAAATTCGGCCCGACGAGTACCTTCCGGTGACCCGGTGGATAAAACCGCCGAACGTCGGTCGTTGCCGACGGACCGGCCGCGTGCAATTTTCTGGGTATTCTTCGCGTTAGTAACACCTAAATAGGGGACGGTTTTACGTAAGTCTTCCGGAGACGCGTCCTCCTCGGTAGATCGCTCGCGTATCGTGTTTCCGTAACCCGATAAACCAAACTAATTTTAATAATTTTTCTATAAACGCAATATTCGTGCGGACGTACTTAACTACCACGAAACTGGACACCCCGCCCCTCTCGATTCCATCTGTCCTTATTAACTCAAACCCGTTGCCCCAAACTTCCTTCACTGATAATGCTTAAGATGTTCTCGCCTAAGATTTTAGAATGTGTATGGGGGCACAATTTATTTCAACCACTTTGAAGCTTAATAACTCCTGTGTTAAATCATCTGACTCCGATTTAAAAACCACAGAAGTTATTAGGCTTCAAACAGGGTGAACATAATCGTGTCCTCCCCACACAGTCTAACATTCATACATACAAAAAAAAAAAAAAACCGAATCTTTTCCATATCTCGACATTTCGAGGTGTCCCGAGTCCAAAAATTTGGGAGGGGTCATTTTTTGCCCGATGGTTACACTTTATGTTATATATAACAGCCGGGAAAGTAAAAATTACCAAATACAGTAGACCCCCCATAACACGGTAGATAAGTTCCGTGTTGTACGAGTCACTTAAATACGTGAGCCAATCACGGTCCGTGTGCCGGGCTGTGATTGGCTCGTGTATTTAAGTGACTCGTACAACACGGATTCGTATAACACGGAAATTATCTACCGTGTTATAGGGGGGTCTACTGTACATATTTATATATTGACTGTGTCCTTACTTAGAGGAGTCCATTAGCTTTGGAATAAAAAAAAGTTTCTACATTCTATCTTTATTAGAACTCTATTTATTGAATATTTTATTCTGAGGTCACGTGATGACATCGGAATTCCCGGGTCTATTTTGGTAACAAGTCCGTCCCTGGTCGGAGTTGGCGGATGTCTACGTGACTCCACCGCCCTAGATAATTCTTCCGCAGTGTCGATTCATCCGGAAGATCCTGCTTCGTGCATTTTTTAAGTACTTCCTAAGCAAAGGATGCTTCAGTTTATGCAATTCTGTATTTCATCCTTAAAGTATCTATGAAAAAATATTTCCTTGATCCCGAAATTCCATTTTTGTGAGCAGCATCTGGGATGTTCGATCCCGATCCCGTCGACGTGCTGCTTGCACGTGTCTCACAGAACGCACACGATCCTCAAAATGTGATTTCTTCGGGCACGCAAATGATTTTGATACTTGGCAGAACACTTTTGAGCCATCCACTGTGAAGTCTCTCTCGGCTAACTTCGCTTCCTTCACCCATTTTGGCAGAAGTCGAGACATTCGGAACTTTTATGCTTACCCATTAAATTTCCTAGTTTGTAGCCGAATATAAAACCTCGAGGCTGCGCACACTTCTGCACTTCACACAGTCACCAATAATTTATTAAAAAATAATCAGAAAGTAACCGAATAAAATTAAATTAGCTCAAAAGATAGCCAAGACGCTAATAAGTTTTATTTTCGTCAATTAAAAAAAACGTTTGTTTTAAATTAAACTTTCTTGGCAACAATAAAGGTGTTTGATTATTAATTATTATTATTTTAAAAAAACCTGAATTTGGCGTAAAGTAATTCAACGTAGCAATATTGTTTGAAAAACAACTTCGGCTTTTGTTCCGAAATCCGAAATGGCTTTTCTGGTATCTACAGTGGCATCAGTGACCGCATACATAACAGTATTTCCCAAAAATTACAAATGTATTTTTTTAAAAATCCGGAAGAAAATCCAATAAATCGAGCATTTTTACCGATTTCAGTTCAAAAAAATGTAAAAAGTTAATTTTCGTCGGTTAGAAGCAAAATGTGTCATTTTTGGAAAATCCGGGACTACAGTGTACGGTCAAACGTTTACTTAAAAATAAATCTCTAAATGTCTGGATGAAGATGGTATGTGTGTCTGAGGTTTTCAAAACGTTTCTCTCTTTGAAGCTGCTAACTTTCATAGGCTGCAAGTGCATGTTTCTTGCACCCGTGCAACGATCCGCCACTGTTATCAAGAGTAATGTATTATTATTATTTTACTAAAATATTAGCTATTTTGTATATTGATTATTTCTTAAGAGATTCGATTGATCTGTTTGGTTATAAAACACAAAGAACAAAATTGAAAACTGTGCACAACTGAATTTACCAATTTTATTTTTGCTCTCAACTGTATTACAATAAACGGAACTGTTACAATTCCTAAAACTATAGTTCTAAAGTTTAAATTGCCTAAGGTTACAACTTGATCTTTAACTATACCAATGCTAAAGTATGAGGTGTGGTCTAGATCGCTTCAATTAGAGCTTTTCAAAAACTACTGTTAAAAACAGCAGATGGTTTGGGTATTTTTTCCAATATAACAATTATCAAATCATCCGTTTTGATATAAATTAAATTAAAAACTGTATACAAAAAAAGTTAATAACTTTGTTACATTTATCCCCGGTAATAGTTGCATTTGATTGTATAGTTGCTTAGAAAAGTTTAAGTGGATGCAAAAACTTTTATTTTATTCGTAATCTATTATACTTTCCAATCATTTTTAACTAGTCCAGCAGAACTAATAAAAAAAAAACAAAGAAAAATA
This sequence comes from Centruroides vittatus, assembly GCF_030686945.1. NCBI lineage: Eukaryota > Metazoa > Arthropoda > Arachnida > Scorpiones > Buthidae > Centruroides > Centruroides vittatus. The sequence continues at coordinate 1,310,075 of NW_027120927.1, forward strand.
TAACATTGAGATAACAATTTTCTAATTTTAAACAATAATCCAAACAAACATTTTACTATAACAAAATTTTCAAAATTAAAGTCTCATATAAAAGCATATTAAAAATACTAAATAATACATAATACTAAAATTTAAATATTGTACATGCAAATGTGTATAAAAAAATTACATTGCAACTGAACTATCCTAGTAAGCTTTCTAACATAACTTTCACTTAAAAAAACATTAAAAATGAGCCCAAAAGAAAATACAAAATGTCTCAAGTTCAACCAAATTACAACTTTACAGTAATAAAATTTGGCCTAACATGGCTTAAAATCATCAAATATATATTTGAAACTTCAAGTTGTGAGTAATATACAAATAAATTTAAAGTAAAAAAAAACTATAAAAAAGAATAAATTTTGGCAATTTAAATTATAAATTTTAAATTTTATAATTTTAAATATAAATTATAAATTTTGGCAATTTAATAAAACTTTTGCATAATAAACTGAGAAAATTTTCTGGAAACAATGCCACTGTAACATTCGTTCTGTGAAAATTGAGTTGTAGTTGCAAATTTGCATTTAAGCAGCTATAGAAACATTATTTTGACTGATCAGACTGCTTGTAATTCATTTTAACAGAAAAAAACAAACTATATCAAATATACAAAACACATTCCGCATTCCTCGTACAGTTTGACGTGTATAAAATTTATGTAATACATCATTTATGTACAAACTTCCCTTATCCATATACATTATTATATAATCAATTACAGTTTTTATATATTTATATATATACATGCATAGATTTATATATTAATTCATTTCTCAAGACAAAATCAATCACGATCTGAAATTAAAGAGCTTTAACTCGTTACGGTGTTTCCTCGGCAATTGTAACTGGTAATCGTAAGAGAATGCCTTTAAAAAGCTGATATGATAATCCCTGAGATTATAACAATGAATAGGGAACAGATTACAATGGTTTAACCTAATATAAATTATGTTTTGTGGCAACACAATTACAAACTCAATCTTAAATATAATAAATAATTCTTATAGATATAAAAAAATTACAAAAACTGAGCAAATTAGTTTTACCTGTTGTGGCAACAACATTAGTGCACACTTATAGCATGCTAAAATAATTTTATGCCTTAAGAACAGAGTAAACATAGTAGAATGCATATATTGCCGGTTACACATTGTGGAATTTGAATAATGAGTTAATTTAAATAATTACTGTTCTACTTTCAAGCTGTTTTCAACACTGCACAAAGTAACTTTAAAACTGTACAGAATTTTTGTACTTTAAAACTCAATTTTCCGTATTTACCTTTCTCCTGGCAATATAGAAACTTATATTAAAGTATTGCTTTGGTCTGTATTGCTACTAGAATCTAAATTCCAACGTCCATTATTAAACTACCAAATCCAAATAATCACACGTCCATTATTAAACTACCGATTGACTTACGCCCAAAAGAATTGTGATTTGAATGATTGGCATTCTCGTTCATTTTTCTAGCTTCATCAAGAGACCTTCTTGATTGGACTATAGCAGACTGTAATGTTTGTATAGTGATGTTCAGCTGTTCTATCTGTCAAAGTAGTAAAATTTGATTAAATCTGTTATTGTGAAAATATATTATTCATGATACCGAGATAAATTATTTAAAAAATATTTAATGAAATTATTAAAAACAGTGCAAGAACATAGATTTTTATAGATTTATTGATGATTCTTAGAAAACAATCATCAATAAGCATTCAGCAACTAAATTGTTCATATCTTTACCTATTTAAAACATTAAGAGGATAAAAAACTTAATTATGCACAAATCAGTAATGCATATATTTGTGAACTACTGAATAGGAGAAAATAGAATGTAAATGAAAAAATTCCTCTTCAATTTTGTTTGTTTTTTTAATTTTAAAAAGGAGATCATCTTATCATCGGCTTGGGAAGCCTTTCTCAACAGATCCCTGACGTAGCGCTATACTCACATCGCGCAAGTCTAATATGACGACATCGGCTACACGCGACAGCGTTCCAGAATGCAAATTTTTTCTAAAATTTTGTCGAACAGAATTCCGTTACGCCTGACGAAGAACCAACGAGGTTCGAAAACGTTTGCGTTTTACAGAGAAAGAAGAGAGAAGCACACCGGTCAAAGGCACTAAAGTTGTTGATTTTCATTTATTTGTTTGTTTTTCTTATTATTTATTTATTATTCTGCAATCTTTAATAATATATAATATATACATATTAATATTTAATAATTTCATAATATTGCAAAGATTTGATTAATTTGATTGATTAGTTAATGTGAGATAACTGACATTAAAGCTACTTGATGGATTACAATTATCCGTATCACAGGCAGATATAATTCACAGCTGGTTTTGAGTAATCCCAATGATGTGGGAAATGATGTGCTGCCCTGTGTTACATTAAATAAATTATGGGATAGTATTCTATTGTTATCATAAGGAAGGACACTATTTCCCATGTGTTGTTAGAAATCAGTTTTAAATTCAATCTCCTGTGGCAGTAAACTAACACATTAGAATATAGTCAGCTGACCATCTTCTGAAAAAATTCTTTTAAAGTGATTTACTGAGAGTCTTATATATGACAAAAAATTTCATCAGAATTCCAACACATTTCTTCAAGTATTTTTTACTTTAATAATTTAAACAATGGGCATTCAAATTGTATCAAGAATATTTTATAGGTAAGTCTAAAATATTATGAATATCACATATCAAAGAAAAATATCTAAGAACATTTATTCACTTAGGACTGGTTGCATAAGATTTAAATCAAAGTTAAATGCACTTTAAGCTACAAAATTAACTTCAATGCATCACACAAGTTTTTAGGGTAAACTGCTGCACAGGTTTTGAGTGGTTAACATTTATTCAGTTAATTATAGTTCATAGATTCTGAAAATGATAGTGATTGATCTGATACATTTTTGAATTTAGATTGGTGGAATTAGGCAAAGTGATACATGTGCGATCTGCTAAGGGGAGGCAAGCGGGTTGATGAGGTACAAACCCACACAACCATGTAAAATCACTTATGGTCATATACACGTGCCTTGAGGCACAAGAAATAATCACACATGGCTAGGTCAGGTGAAAGAGGAAACCAATGAATGTCACCGAACCTGGAAATGAGGCAACCGGGGAAGAGATGACAAATAACATCAATTAATGCTCTAGCTGCGAGACCATCGTCCCATCCTGTTGAAATCACACACCTCTGATGGGAATACATTTCCATCGTATGCAAGGATGAGGAAACGTATTCCTATCAGATGTGTATGACTGAGCAATCCCCTTTGCATACGACTGTTTCCTCAGTCGTACGCTAACATACGGTGTTCTATCATCCATGGCTCCATGCCTTCAACTGAAAAGACAATGCTAAACCTCACTACTTTCACACTAACTGCCACACATGTCACTCCACCTGGTGGTGAGTTCTAGCTATTTCAAAAACGTCCTTCCTTTCTGCCACACACTGTATATTAAAATTGCAGGAATTTGTTAAGCTTGATCAGTTGTATGAGGAATTTTGTGAGTCTAGAGGTGTTTTATTAGTGTTAATTATCAAGGCAGTGATTTTGATAACTGGCTGTATTTTTTTTTCTAAAGTTTCTAAGGAAAGTGTTCCAAACATAAATAAAGTCATAGGGTTTTAACTAAGTATTCCAGGCTCTAATACCTTTGTAGAAGACTTTTTTTCAGTAATGAAGAATAAGTGGACAGATGTTAGAAACAGGAGACATCCAGAGCTGATCAAACTGGAACTATAAATTGTATGCAATTTCCCTTTCAATTTTAAGCAATTTACAAAACAGATGAAAAATTATTAAGAGCAGCTAAATCATAACAAAAATATTAGGAGGAGTAAATAGCATATAAGTTAATGTAAACAATGTTCTATACAATGTAATAAAATATTTGATCTGTGGTAGAAAATCTTTCTTTTTTTCCTGAAAAAACCTGGCAACCCTATAAATTCTGACAGTGATGATGATTTAATTAAATTAGGTTTCTGCTATAACTTTCTAAAACTGCTACAATAGAAATTAATTGCTAGTTAGTTAATAAGAACAAAAAAAGTTACTTCTTTTTCATAAATTTTCAATTTTTTCCTAGTATTCTGCAAGTCATCTCGAGTTTTCAATAATTCTTCACCTTGTTCATCTAACTAATAATTAAAATTTTAAACAGTTATGATAATTAATTTTTTAGAACTTATTCATATTTTTACATAAAATTCTTAAACCTACTTGCACCATTAAATGACGTTTCTGATTTTGTAGTATTTTTTCATTTTTATACATATCTTCTAATTTTTCTTCCAATAGCTTTAACTAGAAAATGTCATAATCCATTATTCTATAACATTCTATTATTATTATAGCAGGAGTATAAAAGTTTAGATTTTAAAACAAATAAATTAGTTCAATAAGTAAAATTATTATACCTCGCAGACTTCAGTTTGGGTGGAAATAGTGGAAGAGCATCGAGAATTTTCCCACGGAGTCTGTACAGATTGATGAATTCCACAATGGTCTTCTGTTTGTATCATAACAGTGTTTTTTTTTATTCCTAACAATACTTCATCTAATAATTTCTCATCACAGGAACTTCTATTGATTTCACATAAGTGATTATGACAGACTGGCACATTCTTCACTTTTTCACAATTATGATTGATGATAGAACAGATTTCCTATGTAATAAGAAAAAAAAAGAATTGCAAATAAATGATTTTTAATACAATTTCTACATAACAAAGCTTATTTAATGTACTGGTACAATATTGTTTAACAAATTAATTCATTTTTTGATAGAATTAATCCAAAATTCCAGATTCCTGTATTAATTGTGTGTGAAAAATCAACTGAAAATTGCTGTTTTATGTATTTTATTCTATTAAAAAAACCTGCATATGATCACAGGTTAGAATATACACTTACATTTTCCTTTCTTCTGTTTCTTTCTGTAAAATTATTATTGTTTTGCACAATTATATTTTTTTCATTGGACACAAAACAAGACTTATCACAAATGACCAAAGACAAATTTTTACAATCGACATCGATAGGAAGACTTCTTGTAAAAATAGTTGCATAATTAGACCAGTGACGCTCTCTCGGCTTCATTCTCAGACAGGCCAGGAATGATTCGCTCTTTGTTCTTTTTATTTTTCTAATATCGTCTAACGATTCTTTCAAAGAGCTTAACGATTCTTTCAAAGAGCTAAACGATTCCTTCATTTTCCATTTGTCTGTATTTGCTCTTGGATTAAAATGCAAATCCGTCTGAATGCTTTTCTGAATTGGAGACCTTTCTATCTTGTTTTGCACTGTTTCTTCCGACTGTTGATTGTTGTTTTGAAAATTTTTCTTATGTGTAATTACTGGACTATCAGCAGTATGATAGGGAGAATTATCTATTTGAATCTAGATAAGAAAAAGAAAAGTAAAATTAAAAATATAAATGTTGATTGAATGAAAAATTTAGTTGACTGTGGTAAAGAAATAGGATTTCATAGAATATCATTGTTTTTGATTCAAGAAACATTTATATATTTCAACAAATAATATTTATTCAATAGAGCTATACTTTAGAAAATTGAGAGGAGCACAGAGAAAACAGCGAAGTAAACACAAACAAGGAAACAGAAATGACAAGAGAGAGATTTGAAATTTGAGAGTTGTTAAATATCATTTTAGTATTGTTAATATAATGAATAATAAAAGATAGAATATTTTTGTTTAGAAATAGAACATTGTTCAAAATTTAAACTGTTATTTGTTTTCCTGTAATCATCCTATTCACTAATCATCCTAATTTAGAATTCAAACATAGAACACTAAAATTTGATAGTTTCACTTAAAAATGGATGATGATATTTACACAGTAAAAATATTTGTAGAAGAAACTAAAATGTATTTTTAAATATCTTTTGCATATCTTTACAGAGGCACAATCTCTAATAAAATGTCAAGTCTATAATGGTAGACTGTTTGTTCCTGGTGATTGAGCATGATGAAATGAGAAGACATTTTAGTCTCTTCTATACATTTTTTACTATTAAAATTGGAATTCTTAATGAAAGACTAGGTATGTTTTGAAACTTTTTCATTGAAATAAGGAATCAAATCATATAAATAAATTCATTACAGTAACTTAATATTTATAAATAGTAATAAAATTATTACCTCTGAAGGAATACAATTTCTGTTATCATCTGCAATGCTTTGATTTAAATTTAATGATTCCAGAGAAGATCTGAAATTAAAACATATAATAAAATTAACTATTTTCTTAAAAGTACCGTGTTTTTTACAGTGTTTTAATTACCATGTGTTATTTACCATTACAGCAGTGTCAATTCCAAAATTCAATATTTTTATGCATTTTTATTTGTCCAAAATTGAGATGCATCTTAAAATCAATGACATCTTAACCTAGGTTCACATTGGTGTATGAACTGCTACAAAGTGGATACAAATTGCTAGTTTGTCCCCTTTCAGCAAGTGTTCGATCAGTTTGTTAGGAGTTGAGAATATCTCAACTTTTGCCAAACTTTGGTTTTCTTGACTGATCAATTTTTCATAACTAGTGTTCAAAACTTTTTTAACCAAGCATATCCTAACTTAACTTATGTCACATAGTCCATTGCAGACAATGTTTTGTTACAGTTAATGTTCTTTTTGTTTGTTCATAGTGGTTTGTGTAACTAAACCTCAAACACAACCTTTTAATATGATTTAAAAATGTTCCAAAACAAATTTTGTTGTATACAAATCAGAAGCATTTGATTTTTGTTTTTGAAGAAAGTCATTAAAAATGATTGAAAGAATTTGAATAGATAATAAAACGGCTGCATATTAAAAGGTTGTGTTCGAGGTTTAGTTGTTTTTACAAAGTGCGGTTATAGAAGAGTGGTTTGTATGACAGTGTAAACTGATCTTTACATTTGCAGGCTAAAACGATCAGAAGTCATTGCGAACAGACCATACAATATAGTATGCTTCAATAATAAATATTTCTGGTTACTCTACCCAATTGTTAAATTGATTCAAATGACGTTTGCTGGTAAGGAGCATTTAAATTCGACGTTTTTTAATGTTTAAACTGCTTTTGAGATAACATTATGATGATGCATTAAGAGATAAATTATTGTTTATGCAGAAATATATGCATTATTGTATATACTTAACAAAATCAATTATTTAAACTTTTTTAAATTTCAGTTTCACTCATTGTTTGCCTTAAAAGTGAAGTAATCTTAAATATCAATCAATTTTAATTTTATCTTAAATTTCAGATAACAATAAAAATACTTACCTTTCAGATACTGAATAAATAGGACCAAATACTTGTTCTGGAGTAACTTCACAAAAAGTCATGCTATCCAACTGCAATAGCAAATAGACATTATTTAAAACAATTTTAAGTTCAAAATAACAAGTCAAAATTTACATACAGTAGAGCATCGATTATCCGACCCCCAATTAACCGACCGCGTTCTAGTCAGCAAATTCAAATGTCCGCTAGTGATGTGGCGCTACAATATTTGGTTATATCTTGGCTACTTTAATATTATTTTTGTTAAATTTTTGCATGTTTTAGCTGGCAGCACTGGCTCCACCATGAAAGGGAGGCTAGTATTTAAACCAGGCCTAACACACTATACTAATAATGTATTTTTTCATACTTTTCGATTATCCGACTTTTCAGTTATCCGACTAACCCCAGTCTCCAATTAAGTCGGATAATCGATGCTCTACTGTATTTTACAATTTCTTTAAACTTGATACTTAACTACAAAAATCTTTATTAAAAAATTTATTGTATCATAACTCATTAACACTGAATGATAAAGTTAGCACCCAAAGAAAATTGTCCAATTACTGAAACCTTGGCACACAGTTATGTCTTAGAAAGATATGTAAGTTATTACAGTTGTGATCCTACTGTATGCCAGATTATGCCAACACTGTCTTAAAATTGCTACTCCAGTATCCCATGAAAAAGCTTGCAGAGGCTTGCCATGTTCACAATTTTCAATGTATCTCTTACTTAGAAGTCTTCAAACTCAAGACAAATCTTTATGATGTAAAGATATTGTGCACAGCTGATGAAATTTGAAAAACTATATCATCAAGCTGAAGGAAGCAGGAATGGCTGTTTTGCCACATTACCCACCATCTATCATTCTGACTGACTCTGAGGTGTTGTTGCAGATAATAAATATATAAAAGTGTGCACATGTGTGCATGCACCCATACCATCAATAGAGATCATGACACAAGCACAAGCAACTGCAATGTGCTTGACCCCATCTAGAGACAGGTGGAAACATCACTACAGAATCCTATCTCTTCCCATACAATTAACTTGCATGCATGGCAATCATTTTAAAATATTGCCATTACCAGTCCAATGTTTTTGGTTTCATTTGCAATGGTACTGTGACAGAAGCATGGACCAGCAATATATTGTCTTTATCAACAAATTCCAGTTGTGTTCAAGAACAACCAACCACTGTATTAATGTGGAAGACCAATAGTAAGTGCTTCAGTTCTGCTTTTACTGTTGAGTGGCATACTGCCTCACTGCTAGTATACTAGTCTGCTGAGTCATCTTGTATGACAGTGAGCCACCCCTACTTTAGTATGAGGAACATTAACAACACGATGCAATATATTTAGGAAATCTCACACACTCATATTTTGTCTTTTGTGACATGCCTACAAACAGCCATTTTCAAGCAAGATAATGCTCGGAGCATACAGCTAGGGTTTTCCAGAATGTTACTGACACAGTGACCTGCATGGTCTCCAGATTTATCTCCCATCAAGCATTTGTGGGACCAGATGAGACACCAGCTTCAGCCATCTAACAAGGAGGAGGCTCAAACTTATTTCAAGGATTTGGATCTGCCTTTGTATGGCTATTCTAGGGCACAAAAAAAGCACAGACTGCATTTTGAGAAAATTGTGATTTTAGGTGGATCTTGATGATGGATCTCTTTCAGACCTAGAAAATTGAAAGATATTGAAAAACAAAATAATTTTTATATATGTATGCAACATCCAAAAACTGATAGTTTGAAAAATTGGCATGTTTTTATTTCAACCAAGACTTGAAATACTTCATAAGTTTGATAGTCAGCAAGTGGTAAATATTGCGGTAGGAGTAAGTATTCCATAAGTGGTAGTGTGCCCAGAAATTCTATACTTGTGTGTTCAAATTAAAAACTTCCAGTGGGTGTGGTTATATTTTATTTCTCACTATAAACTACAATGATTTTTGATATTATTTTTATCTGAATATTGTACTTACAAACAAGAAGTATAATTAGGAAGGTAGTGAATGAATAATATTTGCAAATTATTATATGTATTTACATAATTATTAATACTCACATAAATATATAATAACTAGAAATTCCCCAGCCAAGCATGATAGACTACTTTCTATAAGAAAGTAGAGAATGAAGAATTAAGAGTAGATTTGAAGAAATTCAAAAGGAGTAACTCATATTTCTAAAAATTAAGTAGCCTATACTATCCATTGAAGCATAGCTAATGTGCAATAATACATTTTAAATAACAGGCTCATTAGATCATTACTTCTGATTGGATAATAGAACATCATGTGGTCACTATAAGCTATCTTTGTTAAACTTAAAATTTAAACTTTAAACAAAATAAGTTTAAAATATGCCATTTGCCAAAATATTTTAAAATGCAAATTTAAATACCTTTGTGTCCTTAATTTATTAATTCAGGTGATAAGTAAAGACTGTTTTTCTGATTTTGTTTACTTAATTTGCAGAACCAGTTATCCAGTGTAATAAGTCCTAATGATAGATATGTCCAAGTTTGTGATTTAAGTTTAAATTAATTTTAAAATGCAATTTAAGGAAATTCTATCATCGAGCATGAACTAAATGAGGTCACCGACATCACTGCAATGTAAGTGCAACAACCAAATTCTGAAATTGATAAAATGTTTATTCTATAGCTAATATTTCCACAAAATAAGTAGCCTACACTTTGTCAGAACATAAGACAAATATAACCAAAATTTCATCTAGATTGAACAAAAATTGCAGGAGTTATAAGGAATTCACACACACACACACATTAAGTATTATTGAGCTAAAAATAGCATTAGTCCAAAAATTATCATAGTTTATAGCAAGAAATAAAAATAACAAAATTAACAAGTTCCAGCATGCAATATAGAGTCTGTGTGCAAGCACTCTATCTCCTACAGCAACTATTACCACTTGCCAGCTATCAAACTAATTTTTTGACATAATATACATACATGAAAATTAATTTTTTTCACGTATTCGTTTCACAGATGTGAAAGCAATCTGTCGTCATGATGTTGTCATGTTGATTTTCTCAAGTAAAATGCAAAAATGCAATCTATGGCTTTATAGGAGAAACTTTTTAGTGCCATTGAATAACTACAAGAAGTCTGATCCAAATCCTTGAAATACATTTCTGAGCCTTCCCTTATAAGAATATGAAAGATACAGATATTGCAACAACAGTCACAGAACAGTATAAGTTGCCTGTATGTCCCATGCCAGCTATATCATCACATGTATCCAAGTACAAGAAAATAGTAACTATTTTAAATTGTACATTATTTCATAGGAAACTGTCCCTTTGCTATAATATTGTAAACTGCAATTATAATTGCAGTAATAAAGTATTATTCAATTCAAATTCCTCCTCATTGGTGCATAATTATTCTGTCAACCAGTTTCTTATTAAACATTGAATATATTGTAAAAAAAACAATCATTTCTACTGTATTTGCATATTATAAATATACTAAATAAAATACATTTCTGACAAAATATTTGAAGAAATTTTATTTTTTAATAAAAGTATTTAATTCTGTATGACAATTACATCCACAAAACATTAAATTTTACTCATGTATAATTGACTGATTTAAATAATGATCAGGGTTCCCGATAATGTGCATACTATGCTTAACAATTCAGAATTGCACACAAAAATTTCAGTTATGCTCTCCTCCCATTATTGTCTATTTCTTGTCTTCCCTTCAAAGTACTGAACTTCATTTATTATAAAACTAGTAGGCATGTGGAATCACACCACTAACGCATCCACAATATAGACTGCATTAAATTTCTTTCACGTTACCATGTGGATTATATTTGTTTTTGTTACAATTAAATATTTTTAACTATATTTAATAATGAGTATATGCAGTGGTGATATTTGAAATAGCTAACAAAGGGTTCGCTAGCAGAAAATTTTTCCTGACAATCACCGACAAACGAAATGGAAGTTTTGGCTAGAAATAAATACAATACCTTTTCTTGCGATATATCTAATAATCAGTGGCTATTTGGAACGTAACGAGCCCTGGGCGAAGACCAGGTAACAATAGTATATTAGTGCTGTTGACCTTTTTTTTTCTTTCTTTTTTTTTAGGCAGAGAAATTTTTCACCCCACTACTCATAGTAGAAGATGTCATCATCTCTCGTAATACAATATCCTTTTTATTTCGCTGTCCATAGCCCGACACGTGTTCCACAGCCATCTTGTATTATCTCGCGCGCGTGAGATTGTGGGATCTCTCTTATGACTGGATCTAGTTTCGAGAACTCTCTTGAATCGATCACGATTAAACCTCGTTTCGGTTGAGAGAGATCGCACCAAGACATAGTCCCCGACCTTGCTCACAATCTAGATTGAAATGCTTGGTGCGAACGGGGTATAAGGATCTAGTTTAGTAGTATTACAGAGTATAATATGTATATTTTAATATGGAACATGGGAACTTTCGGAATTACCTCAGGAGGTTTATTAAAAAGACAGATGGTATGTGCCAATGCCCTCTGCAAGAAGCAGACATGCCACAACATATCATATATCTCTGTCCAAACTTTAAGAACCAAAGAAAAATTCTGAGAAAAAAGGTCAATGATGAAAATGAAATTTGGCCATGCGAACTGAAGAAGTTTATTAATAACAAGAAAATATATGCAGCCTTTAAAGAGTTCGCAAAAAGTATCAACATCCTAAACTGAATTCTCCTACTTAGTGGTAATAACAATATAGTCAGTCGATATACGTTGCGCTCACAAAAGTTTGGTATTAACTACGTTAATAGCCTTACATTGTACATATGTAAATAGCCACGCCTTGTTCACTCCACGCGCTTAAATATGTATTTCAAAAATTTTTATGTTCCTCGTTCTATTGTTATGTAGTAATACCTAGTACTGTAAATACGATGTAAACGCCATGGAACTCCACGGACAGCAACTATCTTTCATTCTTTCCTATCCCCCTTTCCCTTCACCTTCACCTTAACTCTTCAACCTTTCCTCCTTTTTTCCTCTTCTTGTTTCTGGGTGTGAAGGTTCGAATATAAGAATAACGAGATTCGATTAAAATTTTTATTTTATTTGCCAACCGATTTTCGACAGTTAGGGTTAAATCAAACACAGAAACAAAAAAACGGAAAAACACAGACAAATTTTCTCGTAAAAATTAATCATAAACTATCGTTCCCACGGTAATACTTCCTTGTAGAAGATGAGTTAACTGTTGAAAAATAATTATATCATGTAATTCACCATTGGTCAAAAGGGACTTCCACCCTTGACGTACTTCACAAAATCTCGAACCCAAGATCCTGAAATAAAAGGAAAAACGAACGAAGATGACGCAGAGAGGGAGAGAGAGACAGAGTTTCGACAACTGATAAGCGTGTGTCGTGGATTATCATCTCCTGCTGTTGAAGCCGTCCATTTCATCTATCTACAGTCCATTGACTCTTATTTTCAAGCAAACTCTCGTTCCTCGGACTTTGTGCAAATCTCAGGATCACAAATCTCCGGATCACTAAGGTATTTATCCTGCTCGCGATGTTTTGTAAACTCTCTCTCTCCGTTCACTCGAGACGCGGTTTAATAATTCGATTCGATGATATAAATACTTCCCAATACGTTAATTGATGTATTCCCTATTAATCACAAAATAAACGGGTATTTTGTTTAATATTAGAAGAGTGTGCGTTTCTTCCTCCATTACCCTCATCATCGGCATCTTATGCTTCCAAAAAACGCGTATCTATCCGCGAGAAGTTTGATAGATTGGTGTCAGTTCCTGACGTAAACGGGATCTTGCGATCCCAAATCCGTAACTAATCATTGACCGCTCGAGCCTTAATCATCCTTTCGACAACCGAGGTCGGACCTCAAGGTCTTGTGCCGTTAAGAGGTAGAGAAGATAGGAATCGTCCTCCATCTCCTACCCTCGGTGAACCTCACATGGGCTATACCTATGAGTGAGGCCCATAAATAAATTTCTGGACGTATATTTTAATATATTTAAAAAAAAAAAAAACAAAACCACTGAGAAATGTTCCATGTGTTTAACAAGGTTTGGAAAACTGAAAATTTTAACAACAGGTTCGGCCGAACCTGTGCGAACCCGCTGAATATCACCCGAGTATATGTTAATTAAACAAAATATTATCTTAAATTAATTATGTTGATTGACTATGTACAAAACAGATAATTAAGATAGAGAGTTTGTAAAATGTAAAAATTTTTAATTAAAAAATTAAGAAGTGAAATTTTAAAAGATAAAATAGAAAGGCTTTTCTTGTTTGATGTATCTTTTAACATCATGCAACTTAGCCTTTGATGTAAAAAAAAAATTAATTAAAAGTTTTTTTCAAGCAAGAATCACTTAAAGAATTTTAATAGATATAAAAATTAATTATTATTGCCTTACTGTCATTATTCAATTTATTATACATTTGTCAACATGGACATTAATCATTAACAGGACAATTATACTGGTGTTAAGCATTTACACAAGAATGAGGAAATATTTTATTATTAAGTTACCTGTAGCAGGTAGCTTAATAAAGAGAATCTGTTTTCTCTGAAAATATTTCCTCATTCTTGTGTAAACGCTTAACACCAGTATAATTGTCCTGTTAATGATTAATGTCCATGTTGACAAATATATAATAAATATAAAAATGTTTACAGTTTAGTGCATTTTAATTTATTTTGTTCTCAACAGCATCCTGTTTAAAACTTTATGGTACACTAAACACTGATTCTTAAACCTAAACTTAACAGTTAACTTGCATGAAAATTATAATATATACATTTAATCTAAATTAAACAGTTACTATTTGATAACTACATATTGCAAAACATATATAAAACTGAAGTTTATATTATATGCAAATAGCAATTTTACCTCCCAATTCCCTGTAGATCTGGCTTGTTGAATAATATGTAATAAACCATTAATATCATGATGTAAATTTGCATTCTGTTCTCTGAGGTAACCATTTTCAATTTTTAATGAGGTGAATTGGTGTTGCAAATCCTACGAAATAAATATTATTTGCTATCACAACTACATTAACTCATTAAATAAATATATACAGTACAGCATCGATTATCTGACCCCTGATTAACCGACCGCATTCTAGTCGGCAAATTCAAATGTCCGTAGTGATGTGGCGCTACAATATTTGGTTATGTCTTGCTACTTTAATATTATTTTTGTTAAATTTTTGCATGTTTTAGCTGGCAGCACTGGCTCGACCATGAAAGGGAGGCTAGTATTTAAACCAGGCCTAATACACTATACTAATAATGTATTTTTTCATACTTTTTGGTTATCCGACCAACCCCAGTCCCAATTAAGTCGGATAATCGATGCTCTACTGTATATTCAAATTAAATATTTATCAAAAAGTTACAAAACTGTTAATGTGGTTAAACAGAACATTAATAAATTTTATATACAGAAATTTATTTAACATAGAAAAAGCAATAAATTTATTTTTATTACATAAACATATACAGTAACTACTCAAGTTGCGACCACCTCGACTTATGACCATTCGCACTTATGACAAAAAAATTTCTTTAAAAAATTTTTAAAATGTATCATTTTTTTTAATAGTTTTTATCAAATCTATATCATATACATATATATCTTGCACGCTTCTGGCAATTGATTGTGCGCTTCTGCAATTGATCGCGTCATCTTTAGTTTTGTTGTGCTTGTGTAAGGTGGCTAATTATTTGGTTATAAGTAGCTTACTTGCAGTGTAAATTGGAAATTCTACTTTATTTTACATTGATTTGTGATATTTTAGTCCCAAAATGACTGGTAAGACCAATGAAAGAAAAAGAAAGACAATAGACTTGCTGTTTTAATAATTTTATTTTCATCTGTATGTGTGTGGCAAAACAGTGTCAAACTTGTCACATGAACATAAATTGTCACATTCAACCATAATAAAGAACAAAAAACGAATTTGTGAAGTGTAAAGATTGGCATCAGTAAAATCAATCATCATCACAAAAAAAAAACGAAATGGTCACATACATGAAATGGAAAAATGTTTAGACTTGGATGAAAGATTTATTACAAAAGAATGTTACGCTAAGTCTCATGACCATCCAAACTAAAGTGCGCAGTCTTTTCGAAGATTTAAAGAAGAAGGAGGGTGACGATTATGACGAAAATTTCAATGCAAGCTCTGGCTGGTTTGAAAGGTTTTAAAAATGTGAAAACTTCCATAATGTGAAGATTTGTGGAGAGGCAGCAAGTGCAGATTAGAAAGCTGCCGAAATCCTCAAGGAAAATTTTGAAGCGATGCATGAAGAAGAGAATTATATGCAGGAACAAATTTTTAACGTGGATGAAACTGCGTTATATTGGTAAAAAATGCCCGAACAAACATACATTCAAAAAGAAGCTAAATGCATGCCCGGTTTTAAAGCATTTACAGGTCATGCTATCCTTTTGTTGGATGGAAATGTTGCTGGTTATAAATTGAAGCCATTTATGATATATCATTCCCAAAATCCAAGAGCCTTCAAGGGAATCAGTAAGGACACATTACCACTACATTATTGTGCCAATAAGAAGGCATGGAAGAAACAATGCCTTTTTGAAAACTGCTTTAACGACTGCTTCTTTGCAGAAGTAAAGAAATATTGTGATAAAAAAGACATTGCTTTTAAAATTGTATTACTTCTTGACAATGCTCCAGGTCACCTTCCACACTTAGGAGAGTCCCATCCAAACATAAGAGTGGTTTATTTACCACCTAATACCACAGCTGATGGATTAAGGGTGTATTGCTATCTTCAAAGTCTATTATTTAAGAATTACTTTTGCCCAAGCAATTGCTGGAACTGAGAAAGATCAGACATTGAGAGAAGTTTGGAAAAATAATAACATTTTTCATGCAATAAAGAATATATCAGAAGGATGGTTCAATGTAACAACAAAATGTATGAATGGCACATAGAACAAACTCTTAAAAGGTTTAATAACAACATGAACTTTAATAGAGAAGAGGAAATAGAAGAGATAGTTAATGTTATTGTACAATTTGCTCAACAATTAAGTCTGGAAGTTGATAATGAAGATGTAAATCAACTTTTGAAAAATAATGTTGAGGAACTCAAAAACCAAGACCTGATTGAGATTGAGGAATAACGAGTTGCAGATAAAAATGTAATGGAGCTAAAAGAACTCGACAAACACGAAGAACCACCCAAAAAATTTGTGCTGAAAGAAATGGCATCAACTTTTAGCAAAATCAACAAGGCAATTAAAAAATTTGAAAATATGGACTCAGACGACAATTGATTTTCAAAGGAACAATGCAATATTCACCAACAGTAGTATACATTTGAGAGACTCTGAGATAATTTGTTAAAAGTTTAACATTTTATAACTTTTATTCCAATGTCCTCACCATATTCGGGGAAAGTCGTTGAGCAGGGACAAAAATACAATGGATTCTGTTATAATTACAAAATCACTCGACCAATTCTGAGATAATTCATACCCCAAAAACTCTCACTTACATCGAAACCACACCCTTTTTTTGATGCCCCTTCGGTTATACTTTTCCGCATAATTTGAGTGAGTTTTTGGAATAAAAGTCGGGACTATTTTTTTTTTTAACTGTTATATATTTTTTTAAAATTTAATTTTTCTTAATGTAAGATAACTAATATTTACATAACTTTAATATTTTTCATATAAGAGAACTAATATTTTATACAAGAGATCATTGTGGTGCCATCTGTCGACAAAAATATTATACAACATTTTTTTATTTTAATATATTAATTTTTTCTTCAAAATTATTATTTAGACGTTAAAAGAAATAACAAATAACACATACCGTTGCTAATCAAAATGTACTATTTGCTATTTTGCTTTTTATTGATTCTTTTACGCTATATATACACACACAATGGTGGTGTTTAATTAAAACAACATCTCACTTCTTAGTTTTTTATGTCGCGACGGTGATTAAATAAATGACAACAACAATACACTCTCTCTTTTATTTGAATAAAGAATATGGATTACAATGATAATATTAACTTTTTACTGTTTATTAATTTGAGAATTATATAAAATCATAAGTTTATAAATTTATTAATTATATTTAAAAAAATAAAGATTATGTTAAAACTATTTTAGAAAAAGAGATTAAAAAAATTATAGCTTTTCACATATTTTCACTAAAACATAAACAAGGGTAAAGTGATAATTACTTGATACAAATTTGTTTGATAAATGTTTCTGATTAGCAATGACGATACACCAATTAAGTTTATACTTGAAATCTTCCATAAATTTTTTGGATAATTCTTGAATTTTTGAAATAATGTGTCCCAATCTACATCATTTTCAAGTTCTCTAATAATTTCTTCATGCAGTTGTTGATATTTACAAACAAGCCTCGTATTGAGGAAAATGTTTAAAAGTTAATATGAAATTTTGACTCAGTCTTTGATATTGAGACACAAGATCCCAGTTTAGACGATCATGATATTGGGTCAAAAGTTTTCTGATAGTTGTTGATAACGGCAAACATTGTCCCAATTAATTTGTTGAACATACTTTTGTATAAAATCAGAGGTGAAACGTTTGCTTTTCCAAATTTTATTTCAAGTTAATTTATGTTGGAAATCATTAATAAATTCATTACTAAGATTAGTTTTTTCAGAAATAATTTCCCAATCAACCTTATCTTCAAGTCACCTTATTACTTCTTCACTCAAATTAATCTAGAGAAATCTTTCCAATCAAAATTCCCACTCACTTCACAAACTAGCATGTCTATGTTTTTGACTTTCGTTACAATATGAAAATGATCTAATACTTTAACAAATGATGTTCAAGAATTTTTGGATTATAAAAAATAATGGCTCAACAAATGGCATTATCATCCCCCGAATTAGTACCTAATCTACCTCTACCGATTAATAATAGAAGCTCTATTATTTTCGTCTGAAGAAGCACAAAAAACTTATTTAACCAGTTCTTTTTTCTACAAAGATATGGCCAGATTTTTAAACAAAACTGATCTAATTAAAGATGCCAAGAATGAAGAATTAATCACTAGGTTTAAGAAAAGTAGCAAAAGTCAAGTATTGTATTTAAATGGACAACCTCATTTCAATTTTATTAACCTTTCAACAGTGGGATAGTCAGGTATGGTGCTACCCCAAAGTAGTGGAGAATAAACATGGGAAATTTTTAAATTATTTTTTCACACGTTTTTTCTCATTACTGGAAAAAGATTTTGTAAACAGTTATGTCTAGTAAAGAAAAGTCTTTTCTTATTGTTACATAATTCATTTTTTATGTGAATTTTTTTTTGCGGTAGTTTTTGCCGATACCCCCAAAAGAATTTAATAGATATATCTGTCCCTCACCACTGCCACACGATCACCCTTGATGAATATATCTGTCAGTCACTGCAGAGTGACTAATAACCTAAATTATTGATAAATGGAATTGAAGTTAGAATAAAATTGGAACATTCAAAAGATGCTTTTGCTTTACTGGCAGCCAGCAATAATTATCAGATTTGATTAAAGAATATTACATTAAAAGTAAACAAAATAGAAGTTAGTCCTACATCTTAATTGGAATGGAAAAAACATTAGAAAATTCTGTAATTAAAATGCCTTATCAACGAGTTAATATTAAGGTATTTACTTTAAGTTCAAATATTTCAAATGCAATAATTGGCCAAATCCCAAAAAGAATTATAATTGAGTTAGTACATACTGTATATCTCGGCAGATAAGGCGACCTTCAGATAAGACGAGGTATAAAGTTTCGTTGAAGTTTTATGGTTTTAGCCTATATCTGTCCTATAAGACAACCCCCAAACTATCAACGGCCTATGAATTTAGTTTAGATCGGCGATCATCATCTGAATAATAATACTGTATAGTGTATACGGAATTGTCCTATTTGTAATTTTTCAAATAAACTAATTTATTTTCTTGCATCTGGCAGCACTACCTTGCGATTGTTGCAAACATTCGCACTGATTCGGCATTCAGGTAATGACTTTGACTATTCACAAAAACATCGTATGGGCTATTCTATTTTGTGCACATACCCTACTCTCTATTAGTAAATAATTACGGTTTGTCCGTTTTTTTATAATGGTTTTAATTTATATAAATTTCAATCTAATTTTTTGTATCTGTCCTATAAGAGAACCCCAGATTTTGGGGGCCTTTTTTTATGATTTAACTATCGTTTTATCTGCCGAGATATACGGTAATAATGCATTTAATGAACAGCTCAATTTAAATTCTTTCAATTTTGAAGATTTCGATTTAAATTATATTTCTGTTATAAAGGATTCAATATTAATTCCTCCTACTCCTTATACACCTGATTTTGATGAAAAAAGTTATGCTCGAAGTTATGCAACATTATTTGAAGAGATGGGTGGAATTTCCTATGGAAAATATGTTAATATATCATATTCCGACTATGCCCAGGGATATATGTTTCACTTAACAGGACTTATTATGCTAAATTTATGGATGCAGAAATTAAGTCTTACAGATCAAAAATAATAATGTTTATTTAATTCACCTGTACACATACATTTTAACATTGTGTTTCTGACCTGTCTGTCCCTCATCAGCAAGCATTTAAAAGACATTTTCTACAATTAATTTAAAAATAAATTTTTGTTACAATCGTAAACAAACACAAAATTTCCCAATAACAATACAACAAAATTCTTACACATTCTGGTTTAAAAACACCTTCATAATTCCGAGCATATTCAAAGTCAATATTAACCACAATTCCATATGAATTCCTGTTTAAACCAAATAACCTTATTAATTTAATTTGATTATTTATGCTTTTAAAAAAAACAGGAATTTGTATGGAATTGTGGTTAATATTGACTTTGAATATGCTCAGAATTATGAAGGTGTTTTTAAACCAGAATGTGTAAGAATTTTGTTGTATTGTTATTGGAAAATTTTATGTTTGTTTACGATTGTAACAAAAATTTATTTTTAAATTAATTGTAGAAAATGTCTTTTAAATGCTTGCTGATGAGGGACAGACAGGTCAGAAACACAATGTTAAAATGTATGTGTACAGGTGAATTAAATAAACATTATTATTTCTAATCTGTAAGACTGCATCCATAAATCCAGTATAATAAGTCCTGTTAATTGATAAAGTACTAGTAGATGACATAAGTTTAAATTAAGATATATGTTTTTCACATTTATGATTTAACACCTGATAAAGTGGCATCCGAGAATCACACGAGTATTTTAACTCAAGAAAATGTTAGTATTGATTTAAAGTTTAAAAGATCTTTAGCGGAGACAGTTAATGACATGTGCTTTTTAGAATATCATAATACAATAGAAATTGATCGATCTCAGAATATTTACGTCAACTACTAAAAAAATGGATACAATTACTCTATGGAAACTAGCATTAGGAGATCCAGAAATTAGCAAGGGATTTGGAGGAGTCTATCCATCAGATTTATTACCTCAAAAAATCGGAAAGAAGTGAGGATTTATAGTTAACACTGAGAACAGTCAAAACCCAGGACAACATTGGATCGCAATATACTTTAAAAATTCTACCTGTTCTTATTTCAATTCCTATGGCTTACCTCCAAATATTTCTTCAATTATAAGATTTATTCGCAGAAATAGTGATCATTTATACTCGAATCATAGATGTTTACAGAGACTGTATAATCCCATCTGCAGTTACTTTTGTCTATTTTTTCTCTATAGAATATCAAGAAATCAAGATTTAAGAGAATTACATCCTTTCACAAAATTGTTCAACCACATTTACATTAGATCTTTTGTAGAGAATAATTTCCATTTTGGTCAATTACCATCTAATATAAAAATTAAATGTAATCAATGTAATACTGGATTAATAAAAAATCTATTTTGAAAATTAAAAAATGTGAATTTTATTGAATCTGAAAAAAACAAAGCTAGTATTAAATTTACATGAAAAATACACGAAAAAACACAAATAATTTTACTTACCATTTTTTTAATGTATAGATTCAATACCATTTTTTTAAATGTATAGATTCTGGAAATAAAAATATTAAACCATTTAAGAAAAACTAAGAAAAGAATATTATTCAAAATTTATAAATTTTTCAAAAAGATACTTACATTCTTCAAATAAAACCATCATCATCATCATCATCATGTTTTAATACTAACCAGTGGTTTAATTGATTTAATACTGTCACTTTTTTTGTTATACAATATGAAGTTGATTCCAAAGAAATAAAGATTTTCTCATTATGACAAATTTCTTTCTTAATTATTTTTTTAATAAATACTTCTGAATTTATTCTTTTATTTAGAGGTGCTAAGTGAGCTTTATTTAAAGCTAAATCATAAACATTATATATATCATGTATTGGGATATTCTGGAAAATATTGGTTTTTTTTTCTTTTTTAGCTAACTAAAACATATTTAAAAAAAAAATTTTTACTAAAATATAAAAAGTCATAGTTACCATCATCTTCAAAATAACACAAGTTGACAGCTTCATCTTTAAAACTAATAACTGATTCATCAGCCTGCTGAATTTTTATCATTATCCACTTTTCAGAATCTAACTTCTCTCCACTAAACAATTTATCATTAAAACTTATACCATATGTAATATAGGTTTTTATTTTTATTATTGATACCACGATTGAAACTGTAAAGCAGATAGCAACATATGTATAAATAAAAGCTTTTATTATTGTGTTTTCAAGATCTCAAATTTTTTTCAGGTTTTTTCATGTTTTTAAATTTAGAAGAACCGCAACACAATTAGATGATAAATTTAAAAAAGTAATTAAATGCAGTTCATTGATAACATCTGAATTTTTATTAATAAGTCGTTGAAGGAGAAATGTTTCCTGTGACTATTTAAAAATTAAAATTACAACTTTGTCACAAACTCAATGATATGGCTTTCTCAAAGTTTTTTTCCTAATCCCAATTAAAATTGCAGCACGTTAATGATAATATCTGATTTTTAAAAATGTGTCTGAAGGTCAAAATTTTTCTGATTAAAATATTAAAATTCTGTCACGTTTTATAGTTTGACTAGATATCAGAACTAGATAACATTTGATTAATTAATATGACTTTCAGAAGGCTACAATTTTTGGTTTTTAAAAATCACAAGTTTTAGGTTTTTTTTTATCGACTAAAATTCCATCACTTTTTTTTTTTATCGACACTGACTAAATCGTTTGAAACTTGAAATTTTCCCATTGCTTCTAAAAATACAGTAGAGAACCGAAAATCGGAATCAATTGGGGACTGAGGTTGTTCAGATTAGTGATTTGTTCTGATTACCGATTATGTACGAATAAATATATTAACCTGCCTGATGGTCAAATTTTTCTCCATTGTGTATCGCTTCGTGTTGAATTTTCATCGATTTTAAGCCTAACGAAAATTTTTATAATAATAATCGAGGCTATTGTATCGTTAAAAATTATTTCTTTATTTTGTACAAACAAAATAAATATATTGAAGAATATAAAAACATGAAAATTGCACTTTAGAAGTGAATTTAGTATCAAAAACGTTCGATTCAGCACAACACAGTCCGACTGAAAATCGTTCCGATTACCGGCGATTCCGATTACCGGGGTTCTGATTAACGAGTCTCTACTGTATTAAAATCATATCACGTACACGATTCATCTTTCGAAGATTTAAATTTTTTTTCTCATTGGTATTGAATATTAATCCACATCAGAGTGTAATAACCCTTACTATAATTATTAGCAAAAGATATAAAAGCGAGAGGAATAAACAAGATTCTTTAGTTTCACTAGATAGTTCTTTATTGACGTTCTCTCTCTCTGCAACTAATTTAAGCAAGAAAAAAGCTTATGGAAGGTAAGTTATAATCTCTAGATTTAATTTTTAAATAAGAAAATTAAATTATTATTTTTTTTCATAGTTACTCATTTTTTTTTTATAGATTCACAATTGCTATTTGTAAGTGGCAACCCATTTACAACTAAAAAATGAAAATTGGCAAAAATTGATGATGTGACAACAGAAAAAAAGACAAAATACAACTTAATAATTTTCAAAGACAAATCAACTTTTAAAACGATTTCACCATACTCGGTGTATATATCCCACAATTATAACTTAGAAATCAAAGAATTTAGACAACAAAACTATATTTGCCTAGCAAAAACTAGCACTAAAGGAGAGATCCAAAATAGATTCAATATTCCAGTGAAAGAAATTCATTTTTTTCTCCAGACCTTAAATGCTGTCCAAAAATATTTGGAGGACTACATATAAATATTTGGAAACTTACATGTAAGTAAATTCTTACAATTTTGTAACATAACCTTTTTAAAAAATTATGTAATTTAATTGATAGTTATGTTAAAAAAAAAAACTATTGAAAAGCATCTTTCTCTCTCTTTTCAAGAAGACAAAACTGAAATTATTGAAAATCATCTAGAATCATTGATTCATCATAAACTAGATCAGGTAAAAAAATTTTAAAATGTTTTCGCTAGTAAAATCAGAATTTCAAAATTTTTTACAATGTTATTGTAAATCTAATATCAAGTATGCTGATCCGACCATTTTTTTCAGAGATATAAAATCTTAATTATTTAATATAATTATGAATTTTGGAAACGATTATAGAGTTCGATTTGTTATTAGTCTTAAAGTAATAATATATAAATGTAAAGAAACAGCAGATAAATATGAGTTTAAAGATTTTCTTTTACAAGTTATGCTGAATGAATTTTATCTCCATTTCTAGCTTGAAAAAATATCGAGAATGCAATAGAAAAAATTCTAGGAGATATATCAATCACTGTTATATTAGGTAGTGGATAGATAATTTATAAATTAGATTTCATAGATGTTCATAGATCAAGATATAATGGATATAACGGAGGCTGTGGGTCTATAGTTTTACCCAAAAAATGAGTAAACAAAAAATGTCATTTAAATATTCAATGTAAAGATGATAAATGTTTTGTTTATTGCATTCTTGCATCTATTTTTCCATTAGCAAATAATAAAAATAGTGTATCTACTTATAGAAAATATTTAAAATTTATTAATTGTTTGAATTTAAAATTTTCCTGTTTTTTCATTAGATCAAATATCAGTTTTTGAGAAATCAAATGCTATTTGTATTAATGTATATGGTTATAAGGATATTGTTTTTCCTTATTATACAAGTAAATTTAAATTTGATAAAAATGCAAATTTATTATTGTACCAAAATCACTATTTTTTAATTTGATATTTCAACAGGCTTTTATACAAAAAACAAAAGTCTATTACTATTGTAAAAATTGCTTAAATGGTTTTCAATGCGAATTGAGTTTAAATTTACATAGAGAAATATGTACAAATTTCAAATTTCAGAGACTGTCAGTTCCTAAAGTCAAAAATTTTATTCTTAAATTTACTGAATTTCATAAGATGCTTAAACACCCAGATAGAACTAGAGCTATTTACCGATTTGGATATGTATCTGTTTATCGAATCAGGCATACAAGGAGGTTTATCTTTAGTAGGGAAACGATATTCTCAAGCAAACAATCCTTACATATCTCAAACTTACGATAATTCGAAACCTCATAGTTATATAGTGATGATTGATAGTAATAATCTATATGGATTGAGTATGGTTCAATATCTCACATATTCAGACTTTCATTGGTTATGAAAATCCAAAATTGATGAATTTAATATTAAAAATGTTTCTTCAAAATCTGAAATAGGTTATATACTTGAAGTAAATTTAGTATACCCAGTTTCGCTTCACCACAGACATAACGATTTTCCCCTTGCAGTAAATCACGAAAAAATAGAATACGAAGATTTATCTGAATATCAGAAATCGCTTTTATCTTCTTTAAATCTAAATTTTGACAATAATATTAAAAAATTAGTTCTGACTTTAAAAGATAAATTATGTTATATTATACACTATAGAAACTTAAAATATTATCTATAGGAAGTTCTATAGAATACTTTCTTTTAATAAACAAGCACCTTACTTAAAACCATATATATTTTTTAATAATGAGAAATGAAAACTTAGCAAAAGTCAGTTTGACAAAAACTTTTTAAATTAATGAACAATAGTTTCTATAGAAAATGTATGCAAAATGTGCATAAAAAATTAACTTAAAAGCTGGATTGAATAAAGATCAATGTAAAAAATATCTAAATGATCCTGCACTAGAGAGTTTCCAAATAATCAATGAAGAGTAGTATTTTTAGATTAGAGAACAAATTTATTGCTCGATAAACCATTATACATAGGTTTTTGTGTTTTAGAGTTGAGTAAGTTACATATGTATCAAATATATTACAAAGTATTTAAAGATTATTATAAAGATAGAGTTAAACTTTTGTACACAGATACTGATTCTTTAATTTTATAAATTTACACAGATGACATTTACGATGATTTTAAACAATCTCCTGAACATATTTGATTTTAGTAATTATCCTCTAGACCATCCATTATACAGCAAAGAAAATAAAAGCTAATTAGGTTTTTTCAAAGATGAAGCAAAATCGTTAGCAATATTGGAATTTGTAGGTTTAAAAGCTAAAATATAATTGATTTCTGGAGAGTGCTATAAGACAAAACGGCAAAAGGCATAAATAAATTAGTTGTTAAATCAGCTTTTCATCACAAGCTTTATAAAGCTACTGTATTTAGAACACAACAACTTTGTTATAGTCAAACTCAGATAATAAGTAAAAATCATGTAATCACGACCCAATTTCAAAATAAAATCTCTCTTCCAGCTTTTTATAATAAGAAATATATTTTAAGTAATGGAATAGATACTTTATCTAATGGTTATTATTCTATTTCTTCATAAAAATTAATTGAAAAAAATGTCTAATACTTTTTATTGATTTTTTAATATTATCATTGTAATCCTTATTTTTTCCTTAAAAGAAAATGTAACCATTTTTTAATATTATTATTGTAATCTTTATTTTACATGTTCTTTATTCAAATAAGAGAGAGAGAAAATCGTTGTCGTCGTTTATTTAATCACCATCATGACATAAAAAACTAAGGAGTGAGATGTTGTTTTAATTAAACATCACCACCGTGTGTGTATATATAGCATAAAAGAATCAATAAAAAGCAAAATATCAAATAGCACATTCCAATTGGCGACGGTACATGTCATTTGTTATTTCTTTTAACATCTAAATAATAATTTTGAAGAAAAAAAATAATATATATAAATATAAAAATGTTATATAATATTTTGGTCAACAGATGGTGCCATGATCATCTCTTGTATAAAATATTTAAAAAAGTATGAAATATTAGTTCTCTTATATGAGAAATATTAAAAGTTATATAAATATTAGTTACCTTACATTTTAAAAAAATTTAAATTTAAATAAATATATAACAGTTAAAAAAAAAATAGTCGTCCCGACTTTTATTCCAAAACCCTCACTCAAATCATGCAGAAAAGTATAACCAAAGGGGCATCAAAAAAGGGGTGTGGTTTTGATGTATGTGAGAGATTTTGGGATATGAATTATATCAGAATTGATAGAGCTATTTTGCAATTATACCAGAATCTATCATATTTTCGTCCCTGCTTAACGTCTTTCCCTGAATATGATGAGACTGGAATAAGAGTTATAAAATGTTAAACTTTTAACAAATTATCCCAGAGTCTCTCAAATATATACTACTACTAAGCACTTGCCTGCTATAATGAAATTTATAATGAAAAGAAACAACAAACTGTCCAGACAAAATTGGACTTGTTTATAAAAACAAAAAGCACTACTACTATACTTGCTGATAAATCTCAAGAGTCAGCAATAAATATCAGTAGCACAGATGATGACAATAATCCAGAATAATGCTTATATACTATTATTTATGTATGTAATTATTTACTTATATGTAGTTAACAATTAAAAATCAGAAATAAAAGCTATTAATTTTGATGTACATTTGTCTATTATAATTATATTATTTATTTTTGTATGAAATTCAACTTATGAGCATTTCGACTTAAGTTGCGAAACTGAACCCTGTCACAAGTCGAGAAGTGACTGTACACAAGGATGTAGCCAGAAACTTCTGTGCAGGAATCACCCACATGGCTGATGAGTTGTGTATACTTAGTATAGATACTAAGTATACACAACCAGTAGCTAGGTAGGCTACCATAAAATGCAGTAGTCCACAACCAGTAGAAATACATTGTGTAAGGAGCTGCTACACAGTACACACCAACATGAATTTGCATGTTATACACAAGTCAAATGCAAACTATTGATACACATGTAGCACTCAATGAATAATAAGGCCAACAAGAACAAGTATTGAATTTTATCTCTTTGTCTCTTAACTGTTCCTGTAGCATAATTTTGAGTATGATTTGTCTGTTTTTCTGTTTCATCCAATGGATCAGCTCTGTGTGACATTAATTTTTATGCTGTTTTTATTTTTAAATTTAAGTGAGGTGATAGATGAGCATTAAGTAAAGGAAATGCCACCCAATGTTGCTACATTCATATACAGTAGGGCAGCAATTCTCAACCGTCTTAGCCATCGACCCCCCAAACAGTAAATATAAATAAAATTGATATTTTGCAATCCCCATCCAAAAGAATAATAACAGTAAGCCTTACTATTACTAATTGAATTTTGACTGTAATTATAAATGTAAATTTTTTTAAAAATATTATATAATCGCATTGCACTAATTTTATACATTAAGAAAATACTGACAGTATAAAAAATGGGTTAATGTTACCTTAGGTTCCGAGATGGCAGCGGGGGAAATTTTTCCCTATTTTGGCAACTGCGGCGGGAAAAATTTTTTGCCTAGAGTCGTGACGTCGACGCCGTTGAGAATTTTTCCCCGTTTGGTTTCAACCCGGAGATCGACGTTGCCGAGTATCCTGTAACCTCGAAACGCCGACGGTCGTGTGTAAATTTGCGACGGTAGAGGGAGCCTTTTCGTGACGTCGTGCGAGAGTAATATCGACGGGCAATTTGTAGATGTGTTACAAACGAATATGCAAATGCTCGATCTGTGACGTGACTTCTGTTAATTTCAATGCAATTTTATGCAAATCGACTAGTTTCCAGTTGGAATCGTTTACTGCAGTGTTGCGACGAATTGCGTATTGGAATATTTGCTGTGTTTTTTTTTCTGGTTACGATATTTCATTTTTTTTCCTCACCACCTCCCCGCGTTTAGTTTATTGCCAATTATTCGATAATGAGTAGTTTTGCCTATTTGAGTTTCAACGACGAATTTCGGTCGAGTTGCACCACCCGTGATTTCTACAAGTTAATGGAAGATGACTTTTTGGAGCTAGGTTTGCCTCCCCGTATCGATAACGCATTGAGATTTCCGAAATTTGCTGTAAAATTAGGCATACAGCCGACCGAGTCCGTTTGCATTCCGTGCGATTCTAAATGCAAATTATATAATCGGAGTAATAGAGAAAGCTGTTTCTTGCGATGTAGTAAGTGCGGAACGAAGACTTCTGCCTTTGAAGGAACATTTAAAAGTAAATTCGGCCACATTTCTTGGGGTTGCATTCTGTCGTTTATATGGCCAAGTAGTAATAAATCGAACAGAGAGAAACGTCAATCGACCAATAAAAGAGCAACCGAATCGAAAAGAACAGGGAAGGAAAGAGCCGCACCAAGAGAAAAGGAAAGTATCCAAGCAGTCAAAACCGAAAAAAGAATGGATCGGAAAGGAAAAAACAAGTAGGAAGAAGTAGGCAACCACCATCGAAAAGTGAGTAAAAAAAATTTTTTTTTTTTTGGTTATTTCGGTTAACGTCCGTGGAGTCTGCAGAGAAATTCAAGATGGCGGCCGGAAACGCAGCCATCTTGAATCGAGGGAAAAATTTTTTCCCCGTCGCAGTCTCCAACGTAGGTAAAAATTTCCCCCGCCGCCATCTCGGAACCTAGGGTAACATTAACCAAAAAATGTAATACAACTATTCCTATTATTTTATATCTCTGTGTTTAGAGCAACAGGTATGAACATGCATGTATCACATACATGAACAATTTAAAAGTTCCAACTCGATGTGTACATGCTCTTTGTAATTTGATCTCCTATAATACTTGCCATGAGAGTGTGTTTGAACAAGTCGTGCTGTCACTAGTATAAAAGAGACGCTGTCAATTGCACCACTTCAGTTAAGTTTCGAATGCAAAGCGTGTCTGGTGCTTTTATTTTGGTGTGCGGTCAACTGTGAAACTGAATTTTTTAAAAAATTTCTAATGCAAAATGGATAAATTTGTGAAAAAAATGAAGTGAGCCATCTACATCCAGTGAATCGGTTGGTAAAAAGACAAGGTTGTACAATGACAGTTATTCAAATTATGGTTTCACCTTATTGGATGGAAAGCCACAGCGCATTGTTTGATCTCGAGTTCTCTCCGATGAAAGCACAAAGCCATCAAAATTAGTTTGATACTTCTAAACTAAACATCCGGTTCATAAAAACAAATCCTTGGAATTTTTCAAAAGAAAATTACATACCTTGAGAAATCAACAAACTTCTATTTGTAAGTTAAGCCATACTGATAAAAGTGTACTTGAAGCATCTTATCACGTAGCATTAAGAGTAGCTAAGATGTCCAAACCCCATACAATTGCCAAAAACCTCATATTGCCTGCTGCAATTGATATAGTCAGTGCTTTAAATAGGTGTGAAAAAAGCAAAAAAAATTGAAAAACATTCCTCTTTCTAACGACACAATATCAAGGCGAATCGATGACATGGCTGCTGATGTTCACGATCAGATAATTCAGAAAGTAAGTTTGAGTGAATTTTTTAGTATTCAATTTGATGAATCAACAGATGTAGCAAATGTGTCTCAGTTCTTATGTTTTGTGAGATATGAATGCGATAGGGATACATCAATCAAAGAAAATATGTTGTTTTGCAAAACACTACCGGGTCATGCAACAGGACAATGTCTTTTTAATGTTTTTTATAAAGCTATGAGAAACTATACTAACATAGATTGGACAAAATGTATTGCAGTATGTAATGATGGTGCAAAGGTGATAACAGGAAAGAACAGTGGGTTAATGAAAATATCAAGAGATTGTCTTATACCAAGGGCAGAATGGATGCACTGCTTCCTTCACAGATAAGCTCTTGTCACAAAAAATATGCCAAAAAAATCTCAAATTCTTTGTGAAGCTGTAAAGTTGGTTAATTTTATTAAAAGCTGACCATTACATAACAAGCTGTTTGCTAAACTATGTGATGAAATGCGTGAAAATAAAAAATCTCTTCTTTTCCATACAGAAGTTAGATGGTTATCGCGAGGGAAAGTGTTAACTTGGGTATTGGAATTGCGAGATGAATTAATATTTTTCTAGGATAAACAAATGCCATTTTCATTGTTTTTACAGAATAATGAGTGTAGTTGTTGTTGGCTTACTTAGCTGATG
The DNA here is from genome assembly GCF_030686945.1 of Centruroides vittatus. Taxonomy (NCBI): domain Eukaryota; kingdom Metazoa; phylum Arthropoda; class Arachnida; order Scorpiones; family Buthidae; genus Centruroides; species Centruroides vittatus. Next base: position 1,341,009 of record NW_027120927.1, read on the forward strand.
AATTTTCGCATTTAAATGACTTGCATGTAAATTTACAAAGATGTGGTAAAAATATTTTATTAATGACAGACAAAGTTCATGCATTCATTAAGAAGCTTGATATCTGGATTATTCGTCTTCAAAGCAAAAATTTCGATGTGTTCCCACTCACTTTGGATTATATTGAGAAAAATTTGAATGAACAAGGCACTATTATTCACCACAGTTTGAATTGCATGAAGATGCACTTGTGTGAGCTAAAAACTCAGTTGACAGAGTATTTCCTGGAAGATAAAAATGATTTCTCGAAGAGATGAGTACTGAATCCGTTTAGTGAAAATGTTGTTGCCGCTGCTAAGTTACCAGTTGAGATTCACGATCAGCTCATTGAAATGTCTGCCAACAAAACAGTACAACTGCAATTTACATCTGAAGATTTAAATATGTTTTGGCTTGCTTGTTGACATGAATATGGAAATTTAGTCACAGAAGCATTGAAAATATTAATCCCTTTCGCCACGTCTTATCTCTGTGAAAAGGGTTTTTCGTCTACGGTTGCGCTAAAAACTAAATACAGGAATCTTCTTTTATCACTTGAAAACAATTTGCTTTTGTGTGTTTCTAACGTAGATCCATGCATGTAGAAAATTTTAAATCAAAAACAAATGCAACCATCGCATTAATTTCTTTTTTTTACATGTGTACTTATTGTAAGTAAAATGTTTATAAGTTCATAATACATGATTTTTTTCCATAAAATGATTTCATTATTATTTCGTGACCCCCAAGTTGAGAAACGCTGCAGTAGAGCATCGATTATCCGATCAACTGAAACATCGGTTAACCAAAAGTGTTCCAGTCGGCAAATTCAAATTTTCGCCAGTGCTATGGCACTGCAATATTTGGCTATGTCTTTGGCTACTTATTATTTTATATATTATATTATTTTTGTTGGTGTGTGTGTTTTAGCTTGCAGCATTGGCACGTCCACGAGAGAATAAGAATGCACCAATATTTGAATGAGGCTTTTTTCTTATTGTGAGTGGTAAGTTTTGCTTGTTTTGTGTGGTGTTTTTCTGAGAACTGTATCGTGCTGAATCAATGTTTTTGATACTAGATTAACTTCCGAAATATAATTTTTTTGTTTTTATATTTTCCAATATATTTATTTCATTTGTGCAAAACAAAAAAATAATTTTTAACAATTCAATAGCCATGATTTTATTTTCTTTTAAATTTTTGTTAGGCTTAACAGCGACAAAAATTCAACGTGAAGTGACACGCAACGAAAAAAAATTCCAACATGGGATAGGTTAATACATTTTTTCGTACATGATCAGTTATCCAAACAACCCCAGTCCCGAATTGTTTCGGATAATCGATGCTCTACTGTATATCATCTTATATATATATATATATGATATAATGATTTTAAGAAAATGACAATATCATTTTATTAAAATCATTACATTTTAACAAAATGATAGTTTTCAGAATGATTTGAAATTATACGAAAATAAAACAATTTATTTGTATTTTTGTATTTGTACTGGCAATGTTAATTCACAAGAATGTAAATATTAACAATTTAATTCTTTTTTGCCTCTTTGTCCTTATTGTTTTAAATTCCTGTGTATATATTGTCTACTTAGATCTTTGTTTATTAATAGGACTTTATTATACTGCTGAAGTTTCTGATTAGCAAAGAGGAAATCTTTAGTCAAAAATTTGATTTTTTGACTAAAGATTTGTGATTTCTGCCTAAAAATAACACTTTTTCAAGGCGATGAATCATCAGGTTTCTATTGTAATCTAAATATAAATTATTTAAAATGGGTTTTTTACATGTAAGGATCAGCTAAAAAAATTAGCACAGAAATGCTATTTTTTCATTTAGTTTAACAGAAGACAACAGAAAGTGAAGCAAAAATCCAGTACTGTTGTTTTTTTTTCTATCTACCATCTCTATTCGCACTACTTTTGTCTCTACAACACTTGATGTAAGTAAACAATCTAACTGAACTTGACCAAACACAAACAAGAGTATTTGTTGAAATAAAATGCTAAAAAAGCCCTTTGATAAGCCAAGGAAACTAAAAATTTGAACAATCTTTGAATTCAAATAATTCGGATCATCAACACTTTACTGTATTTATAAAAGATAAAGAATATCTTTGAATAAAACAGAATTTTTCCAGAAACCATTTAAAATTTGCTTACATCTTTAAAGTGCTTTCAGATACATAATGCATTTTATCTTCAAAATATTGATAACATTTCCTCAAAACATACTTTAAATTATAAATAAGTTTTAAATAATTTCAAGAAAAATTTCAAAGTTTTATTTTGTAATTAAAGAATCAAATTTCGTTTAGTATAAATGAGAAAACTACACATTTCCAAAATTTGTTAAGAAATGTATTAACTCACATCAAGATTTACCTCAAAAACAGATTCAACATGAAGTCTTTCGGCCACCAATCTTCTCATTTCTTCTTCACATTCCCGAATATGAATTACAGTCTCCTATAAATGAAAATTATAAACATATTTATAACATAAGTTTTGATGTTGAAGATAATAAATGGTGATAAACAAAATTTTAGATAACTACTGCTGAATGTTCTTTGATGATAAAGCCAATTGTTTGTTTTGGGACGTGTTTTCTCCCAAAATATATTTAGTTGATTTTTTGTTATAATGAAAAGTCATCAAGTTAGAAATACCGAAATCAAATTTAAATTTTATAAAAGCTTAAAACATATTAATTTGTACAGAAACAAACACTATCCAGCACATTTCTCTATAACTCTATGTTTACAATCTTTCAGTTTTGAGCAATTTTTTTCACATTTAATGATAAAATTTTATTCTGCTTTCATATATATACAAGATAAAAAGTTATAGATATTTTCTAGGGGTCTCTTTTTATCCTAAGAGTACAAAGAAAGCCTTTTTTCATGCCTGTTGTGTTTGGCTAGGCCTGCAACAAAGAATGGTCCCACAAAAAAAAATCTGAAGACTGCCTGGATTTTATCTGAGACCCTTCAGAGCGGTAGGCTAATGTCATTGGTCATTCTACAGTCTACCTTAAATGTTTAAGAGTACACAATTTCCAAATTTACAGGAATCAGAATAAAAAATTCTTAAATTTTATCTTGTGGGAACTTCCATATGAAATAATGTATCTGTACAACTTTATATTAAACTAAAATAGAAGTTACACCGGAAAGAGTTAAAATAAGAAGTAAAACAACTACAATGCCTGTGACTGGTGTGCTTCTTCTCCAAGAAAATCAGAAGACTTTGCAAACGTTTTCGAACCTAGTCTGGTTCTTCTTTAGGCATAATGGAATTCTGTATTCTAAATTTAAATTTCCCATTGAAGTTGACCGTTGTTTTAGAAAAAATTCATTCTGGAATGTTTTCACGTGTAACCGATGTCGTCATATTGGACCTGAGCAATGAGAGTATAGTGCTACTTTAGAGATTTTATTAGGAAGGCCTCCCATTCTGTTGATAACGTGATTTTGTCTTTAAAATTTATATAGTGCATATTCCTGTGTGTGTTGAGGAATATGTATATAGCCTCGAGCCATTTGAGGTGTTCTTGGTGGAATGTGAAGTGAATAACTCTGGCTCGAGGGAATAGAGGCTCTATCTCTGGGTCGGATGAATAGACTGCTAGGGCGGTGTTTTTTCTATGATGTATGGTGTCCCCTTTGTGTTCACTATTCCTCGTTTCTAAGTTGCATTTAGTGGATCCAACATAGATGGCTTTGCTGTTGTCTCTGTGGTTGATGATGGGTACAGAGTATACCCCCGGAAGTCTGTTTCTATCAGGAGCGTCTTTTCCATTCCTAAGCCACTTGAAAATAGTGGTGCACCTCCTAAATGCTAAGCAGAGATTCTTCTTCTTTGCTATCTGGTAGTATATGGATTTAAGTGCCGGATTGTATGTGATTGGTACATAGTTAACAGGGGAATCATTGGAAGGAGAGGCGTGAGTAGATAGATGTTGTAGTACAGGGGTGGCAAACCTATGGCACGTAAGAGAAATCATCTGGCACGTAACGTATCATATGATTTCTGTCTTTTTCAATCATCCTTTCTGTTTATCACCTGATCATCGTTTTTTCAATCAGATTTTTTACATTTATTCAAATTAAAGCGTATTCGTTTAATTTCTTTAAATATCATTATTCGAAGTCTAATACATTGGCATGCATTAACATCTTTAAAGCTAAGTACGCTTACAATATGGCATGTCGACTCAAAAAGGTTTGCCATCCCTGTTGTAGTACATCATTGTTCGTTTCACGTGCAATGTTGTAATAGCTGTGTCGTTTTGCTATTCTCTTTATGCATCGCATTTCGGAGTTGAAGGCTGTCTGAGGAGGAATGCGTGTGTGCCCTTCTGATTAATGCCTTAAAAGCTGCCATCTTGTACTGTGGTGGTTCGCAGGAAATTGCAGGTATATACAAAGGTTTGGTAGATGGTTTATGATAGACTTCCGTATTGATGGATGATTCCTCTATTGTGATGTTAATGTCTAAGAAGTGTGCCTGGGTGGGGTGGGCTTGATCCATGGATCAAGCCCACACCACCCAGGGGTATATATATATATATATATATATACATACATACATACCTGTGTGTGTTGAGGAATATATACATATTCCTCAACACACACACAGGAATATGCACTATATTAATTTTAAAGACGAAATCGTGTTATCGACAGCATGGGAGGCCTTCCTCATAAAATCTCTAAGTAGCACTATACTCTCATTGCGCAGGTCCAATATGACGACATCGGTTACACGTGACAATGTTCCAGAATGAATTTTTTCTAAAAGAACAGTCAACTTCAATGGGAAATTTAAATTTAGAATACAGAATTTCATTACACCTGAAGAAGAACCAGACTAGATTCGAAAACGTTTGCAAAGTCTTCTGATTTCCTTGGAGAAGAAACACATTGGTCACAGGCACTGTAGTTGTTTTACTTCTATTTTAGAAACTTAATTGAAACTTAGAATCAAACAATACATTATATATATTAACACATCACTCAATAAGTCTCCAGTCTAACTAAGAAAAACAATTTTTTTTTAGAAATTTGACTTTATTCATCAACATACTCTCCTTCAAGAGCAATACATTCATTCCAATGCTCCTTTAACTTTTCGATGCTTTTTTTTGTAGAACAATTTGTCTTTGCTCTCAAAATAGGCCTCAGTTTCAGTAATCACTTCTTCATTTGAGCCAAATTTCTTTCCTTGGAGCAAGTTTTTGATGTCTGCAAAAAGCTAGTCATCGCTAGGGAGTGATCTGGAGAGTACGGTGGGTGAGGAAGCAATTCAAAGCATAATTCATTCAATTTAACCATCGTTTTCATCAACTTGTGACAAAGGGGCATTGCCTTGGTGGAACAGCACTGTTTCTTTTGCATGTGAGGGCATTTTTTCTTGATTTCTTCACTCATCAATCCAATAGTGCCATGTAACATTCACTATTGATAGTTTTACCTTTCTCAAGATAGTCGATGAACAAAATACCATGTGTCCCAAAATACGAATGCCATAACCTTGCCAGCTGACTTTTGAGTTTTTGGTCAATTTGGATGACTTTCACCGGCTGCTGTCCACTCAGCTGACAATTTTTTTGATTCAAGTGTGTAGTAATAGATCCATTGTCACATACCAATGCAAAAAATCCTTTTTATCTCGCTTGAACAGCTCCAAACAGCGTTCTGAATTGTCAACGCGTTGTTGTTTTTGGTCCAGTGTGAGCAAACATGGCACCCACTTCGAAAGCAATTTACGCATGCTCAAATTTTCATGTAAAATTGTAAAAACACTACCTTCTGATATCTTTAAGGTGTCAACTATCTCACACAACTTCACTTTATGGTCTTTCAAAACTATTTTGTGGACTTTTTTTATGTTTTCCAGAACAACTGCCGATTTTGGGCAACCAGAGCATTCAGCATCATCGGTGTTTGTATGACTGTGTTTAAATTCAGCATACCAATAATCAATAATAGTCATTTCCCTGGTGCAGAGTCTCCATAATGCTTATCAAACTACTGTTTGGCTTCAACAGTATTTTCCCCCATCAAAAAACAATGTTTAATCAACACACGAAATTCTTTTTTATCCATTGTTTTGAAAATTACAAAACTGGGGTCACTAAAACCACTGTAACCTGTAAACTAATTGTCAAAATGTCATGAAATTTTGACACATATCGTTTGAAGGTTGGTACTATCCAGAAATCATATGGGTCTGTCAACAGTGTTGCCATATATGTATCAGACTAGAGACTTATTGAGTGATGTGTTACATTCTACAAATACATGTTCACATTTTACTTTATTGGTTTATTTTTAATTTACAATGTCTCCAATTTTATTATCTTTGATTTGATCATAATAATATTTGTAACCAATAAACTTATTTTATCATTAGATTTGCATTTTTCAATGATGTTTACCCTTAGACTCACCCAACATTATAAACACTAATTTTAGATAATGGTTACATTATACCATTAGTTTTATTTGTGATTTATAAGTTAACTGAGTGAGCAAACAAAAGCATAACTTTTTAGAAATGGCACAAGAAGTTTAGAGAAGCTGCAAGCCAAACATACTTCTTGCATCACTGGCTCATGTTTGCAATATCACCAAATTCCTTGAGAGTTCTAATTTTGTTTGATCTCCATGCAGATTAATGATATTTAAGTAATGCACTGAATGTCATACTGCATAAAAAATATGTACCCAGAACCTTTTATGGTGTGGTAACTAATAAATATCGTCACACAAATGTTTTCGAACCCCCTTCTGGGCTCTGCTTCTGGCTCCAAATCATTTCTAAATTGATGTTCGATTGCAGTTAAAAATCCGTTCAATTGGTATGTCATTGAAATATCAGTTCGATTGTAATTTCAAAATGATTTACAAAAAATCCACGTTGCACATGCACAACAAGTCAGCCCATCCATGTATAACGGGTTGACTAGAGTGTGCTGTGAATTAACTCTTGCCAGGCAATGATAAAACCATCTCCTCTTCAAAATTTATGCACATGCTGGTGATGGAGGATTTAAAAATGTGCATAGCCTCCAACCATTTGAGATATTCAATGGGAGGCACATCGTGGAGGAGATTTTCCTGGGTGAAGTCTGCTACTATTTCCGGATCGGTTACATAAGTAGTGAGGGCCTTGGATGTCTGGGTTGGACAAAGGAGCTATGACTCTCCCTTTAAATACCTTCCTCAAAGAGCATCATAAGTCTATCAAAAAAAGGTTTGGCCAACACCACTTTGGCTATCTACACCTCCGACCTAGACATTCAACTTTGGATTCCATGAGACACGCCTATTACATAATGCATCAAAGCAACCTTTCCTTAAGCATCTGGAGCAAGTGGAAATATACAAGACCACCCATATTCTACATTCTTTCAAAGGAGAGAAAGCCTAACCCTTGGGCATAGTCTTTGAAAAGAAAGAATGAAGAGTTTAGCTGAAGTGAGAAGGGTGAAGGAAAAAGAAGAATGATAGGAAAGTGTGAAAGCCTGAGATCTAGAGCAGCCACCAAGCCCCGTTTATTTAAACAACCAGAGTTACCGTAGAATTACAATAAAATACACATGAGAACAGTAAACAAGCCTCAGCACTATGAGGCAGGGAAAAACACAAAACAGGAAATTGCAATATAAAGAGAAAAAATACAACGTATAGAGATGGCAGGGTGTGCACTTACTAACATTAAGGATTGCAGGTATTACAAAATTGCCAATAGCAAAAGGTTTGGCCTTATGCCAAACCTTTTGCTATTGACAAAGACCACCCACAGTAACACGGCCACTAACTTTCGTGATGTTGGCTCCTTCCCCACAGGGTGGAACTCTTTCTACGAATATAAATTCTCACTGTTCTTCCCTCCCCATTCTTTCATCTTACATTGTACGTCCTCTCCCTACACACGTATTCGGCAATCCCCCGCTTATGTCAGCAGTTGTTTGCCTGATGATGTCTGTTCAATATGAGTGAAAACATTTGCATTTTTTAAAAAATTTGCTGGTTTTTAGATTTTTGTTTGTTAATTACATTTAACTCAATAGTTATAGTAAGTGCTCTAGTCATTGCCAAGAGTAACCAATATGTTTATATCTTAAATCAGTCCGGAAGCAAAATTGGATGGAGATCTGGGTAGCATACCTAGCAACACATATGTGCAATAAGCAAGAGTTGTGGGTTTCAAGTCCAGCTCCGAACCAATCTTTTTTTCTAGAATAAATATTCTAAAATTTACATTAATTAATTTATTGATGAGACCTATGTCTCATCTCTAAAATTGCACTGCTGTCAACAGCTACACACCTTAGAGGTGTGAAGGAGTACACGTCAGGAGTTTGAAGTTGGCACAGAGTATTTGGTGCCCAAATCATGCGCACATAAAATAAACCAAACTCATAGGTAGTCGGGACTAAGAACCAGGTCAAAATAAAATACAAAATGCTGAGACTGTTTGATGTGAGTTCAAGATTTGCACATGTGTTGCGTGCACTCTCTGAGACATAAGTCTCGTCCCAAGAATGACTTTGTCATTTTACTTGTTTTATTACTATATTTAACAAGAAATGGCAGCACTGATGGCCAGTCTCTTGTCAAATTGTTTAGTAATCATTTTGCCTTATAGTCTGATAAAGAATCTGGATGTTCATTCAGTATGTAGGTTTTTAGTTTTAATACTCCAAATAAAGAATTTGGTTACTGATTAATAATGAAATTATACATAATAGAATTCAATTAATTTGAATTAATGGTGTTTCTTGGCTAATGTCTTACTCACCATAGTTGATTTTGCACTTTTATGTAAACGATTTTCCATCTGAATGACTCTCTTACTTGCTTCTTTCTCTAATTCCAATATTGTAGTTACTAGCAACTCATTTTGTTCTATTAAATATTCAAAACATTTCTGGATAGTTTTCAGCTTTATCTGGAAAAAAAAAATTTAAATTAAAATGAATAAAAAATATATTTAAAGTGACAAAAACATAGAATTCAAAAAACAAATTATTCTCTTTTGATCTATTTTGTTCCTTTTTTCTTCTGTTTTATATGCAATACAATTATAAAAAATTACATACACAAATATTAAATTTAATTTTAATAAAACTTTTTGTCATTTTTATCTATTTTTAATTTGTTTTTATCAGTGTTGTCAAGAGCTTGTATGGAGGTAGAATGGGCTGTTTTGCCATTTTGTGAATAAATAAAGTAATAGAATGTTTGCTTCCTTATGAACAAAAAGCATTCTTAAAATTTTAATTTTTGTTAGTAACAAAAACATTATAAGAGTAGCAACTACTAAAGCTCCCAAGTTTTCTTGAAGCCATGGGAAAAAGTCCTTGCTACTCCTGACAGCAATGATTTTCGTGCATATAACCTGTAATTAAGAAGTGAACAACATTACAATCAGAAACAAATATAATGAAATTCATAAATCATTTCCTATCACATTATCAATTTTTATATGAAATTGCTATTGTAAGTAAGCTTCCTACAGATTGTCCTCTCACCCATTCTTCCTCCAATGTCTTCTTTCAGTTCTCTCTATATTGTCCACCAGTGGCCAAGTGAATAAAACTGAACACTGGTAATTGTTTATAGGTTAGTGCCTCATCAATAAGCTGGTCACAAGGAATTTTTCAGGTTTTCTTCATGTTTGTAATCACAGAATGTCCTCCCAACAGGCATTCCCCTTTGCAGAGCACCCATATGTTGCACTGCCATAAACAAATAAACCATATCAGTTCTATCTGCTTTAGACTAATATCAGATGAGCATGAAAACTGTACGGATGCAGTTTTTTCAATTCACAGATAGAAAGGCAGTTGTCAGATGAGCGCTATTTTTCAAGGAACGTGTTGGTAGTCAGTTTTATTTCAGATGCATATATGTCAACATGGATCTCATAGATTGCAATGCACTGTTTTTTTTTATTATGTACAGAAGTATTTTTAAAAAATACTACATAGACAATATTGGGTATATCCTATTGTCCATAACTGGCCTTCCTTTTCTTACTTCTGTTTTTAAAAAATTCAAATAAAGTTTTTCTCAATTCTGGCCCCTCAATAATTTGTACAATCATTTTACTAATATCCATGTCAATTTTTTTTAGAATACGCAGGTACCATACACCCACCCTTCAACAGGAATGACACTGACCCATCATTTCCGAGAAACAATGTTATCATGTCCATCGTTTCTCCCACTCATCTGACGACAGTAGGCTTGGAATGTATATCCTAGCGCACAACAGTCACACAATGTCATGAGATTATCATGGATGATCCAACAACCTGTCTGTGCTGTGCAATGTGATTTTTCGTGTTTGCATCCATCTGACTGCTCCCACAGGTTTTATGCAATTCTGTGATGTCCATGAAAAACATGGACATAAAATCATGCTCGTCTGACATTAACCTGTCTCCCTACCTCACTTGGCCAAGAGCTATGCATCACCGAATATGGCTCTACAATATATGCTGGCAACTTGACACATGCTTCAGATCCTGTTAAATTTATGTAATCTGTGTCCATCACATACTAATAAAGTCATCCTTGGTACTATGCATTACAGCAACCTGACAAAAATGTAAAAACACTGTACCAATGGGTTTCTTCTTTTCTCATAGCAAATTTGAATCACTAATCTAGCCTCCTGCATCTTTCCTTTGAAGTTTGCAACCTTTGCCTTAATACCAAACACATCTATCTCAATATCATAATGATGCACTGATGTATCAATATTAGCTTATCAAAGGGATAAGTGTAGTTTTGTAATTATTTTCTAAGAAAGTTGCAGCAGATCACAAATTTTACAGATTCAATATTAAACTTTGAACCTGTCTACATGCAGATGCTAAATTAATTTTGCTTGCTTGCTAATTTAAACATACAACAGTAAATGACTATTCATATTTATAAAATTTTAACAGGAGTTATTCTTTTGAATTTGTAAATTATGTACAAGACTACTAAATTAAATTATCAAATATTTACCATCTTTTCAAAGCAACATCAATCATATAAATTTATTCCCTACTTAATGTGATTTTAATGCTTTATTGATGATGCTACCTCATTTCCACTCAAAATTAAATTGTGCAGCTGTGATATATAAAATGTTAATATATTTGCACTCTCTCTTATTAAACTAGTAAATATTTAAAAAATTCTGCAAAACTTTCATACTTGAATGGATGTAACTACTAATTTTTGATGTAAAATACAATAAATTTCTCAAAATTAAGTCTCAGATTTGGTGTTTGTCATTTGACGAACAGCATTGAGAGAATAACTATGCAGAGATAGATTGACTCATTATCTTGCATGAGTTGATCTGATTATATTGGACCAATCTCATACTCTAGATATCCAGGTTCATACTGTCTAGTGTGTGGCTAGATAACTAGACAATAGGCACAGAAAAGTGCCTACTTAGTAGCCCAAGACAGTCTTAATACTTACAATTGTTAAAAGTGGTCTTAACAAACTTAGTTATCACATCAGCAACTTACAAAATTAAATTAATTAATTTATTTATTATTAAAATTATTAAATTAATCTGTAATAAGTGTGAGATTCTGGAGTTACGGAATTTATTTTAACAAAATTGTTAAAATAATATTTTAAAATTACTTTGATAGAAAAATTATCTATCTAAGTTAAAAGGAAAACTTCCTTTTAGTCATGAAGGGAAAACAATTTAATTCCTCCGAAAGTGATAGTTTGAGTGTGATGTCTAATTCTTTATCTGCAAGACTGCCCAACTTCTGTCACACATCGGAAGCATGGAGCGATTTTCCAATAATTCTATTGGATGAAATACAACATAAAGGGTGAGAGGTAATGTTCCAACCTGTTCTGGTATTGACGCTCTTGGTTTAGCACTCTTGTGTTGGTGCTCCTGCTTGGCACTTAATACTCTAGTCCAAGCCTGGCCAACCCTAATTGTTTCGCGGGCCACTTTGATCACGCGTAACATTACGGTGGGCCACAATTTAAGCAAACGTGCTTTTAAAAAAGTAAAACAAATACAAAATGAATAAGATTTTATTGTTATACCAAAAGTTCATACTCACACTTGTGCATTATAACAATGACACATGCAAATTTTCATTTATTTAATTGTACACATAACGGGAAACAAAAGTTGTAATAGATATATAATATCGCTTAGCGGGCTACACAATTTAACGTGACGGGCCGCGGGTTGGCCAGGCCTGCTCTAGTCAATGTTCTCATCTCTCTCCCAATTCATCACCTCTGCACAGCCCAAGAACTCTCCACAACAGGTAGTATAATTATCTTATGTAAACTCTCTCTTGTCAGGATAGATTTAATGGATTAGGACTAAAGATCCATCTTTGTATAATTGTTGAACCCAATCATGTTATTCTTATATGTACTGTACATGTATATAGTTAATAAATATAGTTATACTCTAATAAGTTTAGTTTCTCCTTAACTCCACTGTTGGCCCAGGTAATTCTCAAATTTCCTGTAACTCACTTAATTTACATATTAATTTAAACCCTTTTTAAATCCTGGTAACACAAGTTTACTTTTGTGTCTTAGTCTGCACACCAGACTAAGTGGTGTCAGGAATCTTGACAAAAATCGGAGAGAGTTGAGAGGTATTTGTGTACTTATCAACTTTCCACATTATTTTAACAGTCATCCTTAGTGAGACAGAAGGTATACTGGAGCTGACTGCAATCCCACATAAGTTTATTAGAAAATAATTATGAAACTAAGCGTAAGTTTATAAACAAATAAAAGCTTACTGGAATTATTTCTATCCGATAAAACAACAACCTTTTCTTACGTTCCAGCACTATTTTTAATCACGTAAAAACGTTTTCAACTGCTTTAAGCATCCATCTTCAGTTAACCAAACGTTTTTACGTAATTAAAAATAGTGCTGGAACGTAAAAAAAGGTTGTTGTTTTATCGCATAAGTTTATGTCTATCAAACTTAATATACAAAATTAAATATTTAAATACAAAACAAATAATTTAAACATTCTAAAAGGAAAAATAATTTTTAGGATAAGAATTATGACAATATCTAAAAGTTATTATGTAAATGATAAATAATCTTGTTGATATAACACATTGACAGAGATAATACACTTTATCTCATAGATCAGATTTAAAGATAAGATATAACCAAATAAACAATAATAAAATTAAATAATACAGTTAACAAAACAAAGAGAATAGCAATAAACAGAAACAGATAGAAAATACAGCAAGAGTAGTATATTAAATATCCTGCACATGCTAAGACAAATCAATTTATATAGATGAAATCAAAAAGAAACTATAAGAATAAAATCAAGAACATGTAAATGATCTGAAACATGATAAAGTGATTTAGCTTCCCTGGAGAAAATTTTAATATAAATAATAAAAAAGTTAAAATATTAATATTTTAAAAAATATACCTTCATTAAAAAGTTTACAGGAGGTTACTTTATACAAACTATATAAATCATAATAAATAAGATTGCCAATCCATCCTGCAGATGCTGGAGTAATCTATTGTAGAGGAAGCTGAAGTCTGATATGGATCTAATGGGAATCTGAAGAAGTGGCTTAACTCTCCATCCAGAGCTAAGCCACTCTTATTGACTTATAAACTTATGTGAGATTGGGGTCAGATTTATTGAGAAAGGATGCTAATGTACTTTAAGAAATGTTATTAAAGTGCTTTGAACATCAAAAAATCATTGAAACAAATTTACTTTTTAATTTTAGAATTGGGAGTAATTTATATTATAAAAGGTTATTTTAGACTTCAATTTTAGTTATAATCTGCACTGGATTTTACACTAACATTTGAGAATTTTATGTAAACTTTTTGGCAGCTCAAACTGATTTTAGACAACGACAGAAGCTTGCCTTGGATCCTAAATTTCAATCTTTGTAAGTAAAATATAAAATTATAAATGCTATTAATAACCTAAGAATTTTACAGTTCTAAACTCTAGTTTGATTTAAACTGTAATAGATGCTTGCTCACTAAATTTAAACTTCTGTCTACATAGTTTCCCAAGTCTCTATACAGTGACATAAATCAAGCTTATCAGTGGCCAAATAATCAAATAAATAAAACCATTGAACACTGGTAGTTGGTCATTGGTTCGTGCCTGACAAATGGACTGGCCACCATGCAGTGTTCTGGGTTTTCTTCATGTCTCTTAACACTTAAACAGAATCCAGTTTCCACATAGGAAGTCCTGCTAGAAGTTACCCCATTGGCAGATCACCCACATGTTCGATTGTCTTACTCCATCAATCAACTGACACAAATTTTAATGCTGTCATTTTGATATTTTAATGAAATTACATTTCACCTTTGTATGTATGGAAACTTTTGGGACACCCTGTATAATAAATATTGGTGGAAGGCTCATGTGCTAGTTTACTAAGGTTAGTAAAATATTAAATATAAATGGTAATTGTTTATTATAGCATTAATATGTAACTTTATAAAGAAATTGATGGCCAAAGAGAAATACTACACTCTGTAAATCCACATCATCATAAAAATTAAGTTGTTGCATTGGGTTATACATTAGTCTTGCTTTCTTCTAAAACAACAATAATGAAATTATTAAAAGGATCCTTTTCTACAGTTTTTTTTTTTGTTTAATAACAGTGTTTCACATTGGGTCATAGACTTCCTTCCACTCAGAGACCACTAAGAAATCAGTTATCTGTAACTGATAAGGCAGGAATTAAGAATTGTGTGATTTGCTAGGAGCAGAAGAAATTTCTGAACAAGACAATGGACTGGTTCTAGTTTGAAATGCCAACACAGTAGTGATAAAAGTCCAAATTTGGGAAAACGTCACTTAAAACAATGAAATAAAAAAAACAGATCATTGTAACATAAGAAGGGACCTATTCTGAGCTCTTTTGATAACTCAATGAAAGCAATAAATGGGACATTCAATAAGTTTCCCTAGTGAAAGGCAGTTAGTAAACCTTAGACAAATTGCTAGTCTCTGCTGCATGTTAATGGGTTTTGCTATGGGAATCATTTTCCAAGCGAAACATGTGGTTTTAGTATTGTTGTGTATTAGTGCTGGCCAAATTGTTTTGCGTTAAAACATCATCAAAGAAGGGCCAATGTAGCCAGCAAAGTACAACTTGTTAGTTTGAGATATTAGTTAAAACACTCTGGCTCTAGCCAGGGCCAGAGTCAGGCATTTTAAAGCCCTAAGCTGAACTGAGTTCTCCTTACCAACTCTTTACAATTTTAGAGAATTAGAGAATTAACATAAACATATTAATTTTAATAATAAATGTTTTATTGTTAAAAAGTATATGCAACAGATAAAATAAGGCAGAATTTAAAAAAAGAAACACTAAAAATTTCTTTTTCATCATTTTTTGATCACAAAAAAGCTAATAAATGCCAAGTAAAGCTACCTATAAAAATCAAGTAAATTTTATATTAAAAAAAAGAAATCACTAGAAATATATTACTAAGCAATATTGTTTATATTACAATTAAATATTACACAAAATAAAAAGTAAAATATATTTTGTTGGTTTGTAAAAAAAAAATTTATTACAAAATTTTGTAAGGAACTGAGTCCAAGTGTTATTTTTATTTTATTATTATTTTTCGTTTTATTATATTTTGTTTGGGGCTTATGTTTATTTAGGACGAAGGTTCCCCACCACTCTCTTATTAGTAACGAAAAAAAAGAAGATAAACCAACTCACGGAAAAAAACAAGCGCTGTAGGAAAAATCTCGCGCACTTGCGCTGCCCAGCGGAAGTAAACGGTCCGCAGAAAAAAAATGGAGGGGGGAAATCCCCACACTCACTAGCAAAGAACTTACTAAACCGTAATAACATCCCAGAAAGTTGTGCTAAATACTTTGTAAATGGTTTATAAGCTTTTGTCGGAAAATTAAAGCTGCCAGAAAGAAACTTAATGTTAGAAAACTAAGTGTGTAAATAAGGGGAGTAACCCAGCTGAGTTGTGACATCACCTCACAGCATAAAACCAGCACGTGAACCGAAGAAAGCGAGGTGAATTCCAGAGCGAGGTGATTCCTGGTCGAAGTCAAGATTGAGAATTAGGCAATCCAAGGTGTTAAAGAGGAATTCGATTGACGATTTGACGATAGCAAAAGGATTAAGGAAACTGGTTCTTAGTATAGTGAGGTGACAGATAGACATTTAGTTCGTAAGAGATTCTGTTCATAGTTCCTAAGTATTTGATTTGTCAAATTTTCAAAGGAAAATTAATATTAAGTTAAGCTAAGTAGCTGAGTTTATTGTCGGGTTGACTTGTTGATTTTTGTTAATAAATTTTGTTTTGGATTATAGACAACTGTACATAGTAAATTCTATTTACTAATTAAATATATTTGAAACTTTTACTTTGACTTGATATTTGTCGTTATTCTTACTAATTCTTTTCGGTGCACGCGTAAAAGCCCAGGCCTGGCAAATTAATCTCGAATCCGCGTAAAGTACCCATTAGGTTAACGGAAGTTTTACGGCCGCAGTTCGTGTCGGTTTCCTAAGATACTAAAAATAGTACTTTACAATTTGACTTTATTTTCTTTTTTGTAGAAATTTTTCAGCTCGAAACTCGAGACCCTAAGCTACAGCTTACATAACTGTTAGGTATACTAAATACTTAGCTTGGATGTCACGCAAACAGTTGTATTAACACAATTAAAAACTACAGATAAGGAGGCGTTAAATGAAATTAAAAGAAATATTTTATTTCTGCAAGCACTTTCAACATAATTTACGCACATCGTACTCAGGCAATTAGAATAACAGAGAGAATTCAAACAAAATATTTAAAATTTTAAAAACCTTAACAGCATTAGTGGTTTTGGAACATAACGTTTTAAGAACAAATATAAACTTTATAATTAAACATTTTTTGTAAACTCGTAAAACTGACAAGCATGCACCTTAACATATATAAAGGTAAAAACCAATTGGAAGAGCACCACAAGCACATGTTATGTTAAAATATAAATATAAAAATATGTAACACAATTTGAAAACACAAAATACATGTAACGTATATTAATATACATTTAAAAGATTGATGTGCATGCGTCTTACTCTACAATGGAGGTGCAGGAAATGAAAGTAGAGTTAATGTTGATTTTTTAACCATTTGTATAAATTAGTCCAAACTTCAGGTAATTCGAGGGTAGGAGAGTTGCAAGGGGAGAGCAGCTTAGTGAAGATGGCCTCCCAAATAAACAGCAAATGCCCCTCCTCATAGCATCTGAGTATTGCCACTTGATTCCAAAGTGATGTGTGGTGATGCTGTGCCACCAACTTGGAAAGTTCGGTATCACAACTGCCTAGTGCGACCAAACATCGATGTTCAGATATGCAAACAGCCAGCATTCTGGCAGTTGCATCTATATAATAAGTGTATAGTCCCAATATTGGGTTTTGCAGGGGAATGGAGTAGACACCAGATTTTTCCAGGGTGGAAAGAGTGTCCCTATCGTTACACAAGATTCATCTCAGACTTGGGTGTGGGGCTATGGGTAAGCGAAAGCCATTTTGCCTAAAAACCCAACAAATCCAGGCTGTGAGGCAGCAACAGTATGGGAGAGAGGGACGGAGTGTCGTCCAACCTCTTGGTCTGCGCAAGGTGTTAGCAGGAAAGAGACTGTGTAATGCTGTTTTTGACATGGTTGTATTTAGCAGGACCAAATCCCGCCGCGTCCACCGTTGTGTGGATGCTTACATAACTTGTAAATCTGGCCCTGGCTCTAGCTTTTCTCGTAATTTATTGCATAAATGTAATAGTAATGGTTCTTAATATATTTGTCAACTTAGACATTAATTATTAATAGGACTGTTAAACTGGTGTTAAGTGTTTATTCAAAATTGAGTAAAAGTTCTTATAGAAAACAGACTTTCTTCATTGAGCCTCCTGTACACATACTTTCATTTACAACAGTGTTTCGGGCTATCACGCCCCTCTTCAGCAGGGTTACAATGGCTATAAGTTTTAAGAAAGTATCCAGCTCCCAACAGTAATGGGCTTTTTGATGGTTAATGGAACCATCAAAAAGTCCATTACTGTCGGGAGGATAACCCATAAGTACCAAATTTGATTAACTTTAAACAAGAAAGAATAGAATCAGATGCAAAAGATAAATAGAAATTCATTTTGTAACAAATGAAAATTTAAAATCCTGGAACCAAATTCTATATTTATTGGCAACATTCTCAGAGACAAGCAACCAAGATAGTAAAGATATCTGCTTGCTGCTCTGAGACTTGGGTTCAGATCAAGGTTGTTGGAATCCTAAGAGTTTTATAGGTGTCTTGACCCAGATATGTTGGGTCGAGCTCCTTATTTCCAACCTTCCTTTTCCTAATAAACCTAGTGTGGGTCTGGCAAAACCTATAATTGTTAAAAAAGTCTACTCATTGCCCACAAGGTGGGGAAAACTAAACTTTCTGTTTTCCAAATACATCATCAAAAATTTTTTGTTACATTTCACCAGAAGTAGTATTGACTATTGACCTGAATAAAGTTATAATATCTATTTAAGTTAATGATATTGCTTTCATAAAATGTTTATTTTTTTTACTTTCTCTTTTAATTTTGCTTAAATAGAGAAATTTCTTTAGCTTTTAAATTTATTCTATTAAATAATTTAGGAAATTGTCTTTAAGAAACATAAAATTACTATTAAATATTGAAAATTTACCAAGCATTATACATTATAGATTTGTTATGGCCTACTTTATAAAATCAATTGTCATATTTACATGTTAAACATTTGATGATATCTTGATTCATTCATCAATATAAATTCAGAATATATCTGAAAATATAGGTTAATACATTCTTTGTGTCTTTCTACCTTTAATAAAAAATGTTTTATATGTATATAAATTATCCATTCTCACTTTAATGGCTAACTCTTGTTGAATGTATTTGTCCTCATCAGATCACAAAAGTTTAACAGCATGAGTTCCAGGGCTGTGAAGAGCTTATACGGAGCCAGGAAATAGACAGGCCCCTTTAGCCATTGTTCTTTTGAATAAATGAAATACAGAGAATGTTTTTTTATTCATAAAAACCAGTCTTAAAAATTCATTTTCTAATAGTAAAAATAACAATAAGTTTATAGGGGTAGGGAGCATTATGAGCCCAAGAAAATGTCTTTGCTCCTTCCCTCTTGATGGTCATGTGGATAGTAATTTGATTGGAAATGAATATAATACTAGGTACTGTTATTTACACCCATCAAGAGCTTGATGGATGTTGACAGTATACACATCTGTCCAAAGTCCAGATAAAAAGAGAGGTTTGGCAAAAAAAAGAAAAGGAGGGGCAATCTCATCATAAAACATAGCCAAACCTGGCTGTGCCATGTATAAGAAACGACATCAGTAAGCCTATGTTAATATACAAATACAAAAGCTGATGATGTCTTCCATTCAAATGACACTCAATTTCAGAAAAGTAAAGAATGTTACATTAATGTTATATCTATTCAGAAAAGTTAATGTGTAATTTGTCCTCATCATCAGAAGCTTGCAAAAATATCCGTACTAGAAAATATATATATATATATATATCTTTGTTTCATTTTATATGAAATTGTGTATTGTGTGGAGAATATTTGCTGAATAATCTGTTTTGTAAGTTTGTTTATCTACCAGAAAACAAAATTTATACATTAAATCTAGTAATCATAAAAACAATACTTTTATTACTCTAAATTAAATTAAAAAATGACCTGTAAGATCATTAATTATATAGTCAATATATTAAAACAAAAACACAAAAAAATAACAGTTTAATGATAAAACTTTTTAATATGGTTTAATACAGAAGAGAATGTATTGATTAGGATCAATTCTGATCAATAAAATGAGAATATGATCCAAAACCATGACTGAATAAAGAATAAAGGTGTTGTTTTGCATAGATAATCAGATACTATTTGCATACATCCCTTCTGGTTTATGTTTCATGAAAATTGCATTGTTCATTCATTGGTTTACACATAACTTTAAGCACTTAATTAGTTTCTTCATTCAAGGAGCTAAATGTGATAACAAGTTGTAACTGTTGTAACAGCAAATCAATAAGAATGACATGAAACTACTTCAACAGAGATAAATTAAAACATTCTTTACATGTAAAATATGCTAGCTATCCATAATCAGTGTTATACTTTGTATTACTGAAAGGCATGACCTGAATAAATAAACAGTGTAAACAAGTAAGTAATCCAAAGTAAATCATTGATTTTCTTTAATTCTTTTTTATAAAAAGATTATCTAAATAAAACAATATATAGAGTAACAATAACATAAATAAGTATATGAATGTAAAAAGCATAAAAGTGAAAGATAGATAACAAAATGAGTCATTATCAATTTACATGTAAAACAGGTTTAAAGCATTAAAAATTATCATCTGTCAGTTAAAATATCTATCTACAGAATGTAAAAGTTAAGAATATTTAAAAGAAAACATCAAAAATCAAAAAATATGATTATTGATTAACCATATAGTATCTGAAGAACAACTTAAAATATATAAACTATTCTTTAGGATTTAATTAATAACTTCCAAAGGTAATCTTGCCAGCTCCCTAGACAAAAAATATATTAGGAAGTTAACTTGTTTGTAGTGTGTGAGTGTGTGTGTGTGTAGCTTGTGTCTGGGAAACAATCCAGTGAAGGGGCCTGTTTCTTTGCCAAAACCAGTCTTTTCCCAGCTACGTAGCCTGTTTCTCAGTCAAGAAACCAGCTTGTTTGTAGTGTGTATGTAGCTTGTGTATAGGAAACAACAAACTACAGAGGAGGTCTGTTTCTCAGCCAAAAACCAGTCTCTTCCCTGGCTATGTAGCTTGTTTCCTATTCAAGAAACCAGCTTGTGTTGTAATGTGTGTATAGCTAGTGTGAGAAAAACAACCCAGTGAAAAAGCCTGTTTTTTCAGCCAAAAACAGGTTTTGGTTTTTCCTAGCTATCTAGCATGTTTCCTAATAAAAAATTGGTCTATTCCTGGCTGGGAAAACAGATTATATATTGAATTACACTACATACATTTTTTATGTACTAGTATACAAGAAATGTACCTCAAACTTCCTCTTATCTTGATAGTCGTCTTCGTCCATTTGAAACAATCTCTTGTAAGATGAACTTAGAGCTTTCAATAAGTAAGATACATCATTAACATCACCCAATGTAGACTGCAAGCTGGAACCAAGATGATTTTCTTCAATTAAACAACCATTACAAGATTTTACTGAATTATTTCTGTTCTCATCAAGGTAATTGATGTTAGAATTGATGAAATCTCTCAGATCCATCTTAAATAGATTTATACAAGAAAGTCTGCTAATGCTTCCTCTTATAGATTACTTATAAACAGTTAATAAAAATTTAATGTCCTAAACTCTTAAAAAAGCAATAAATATCTGAGAAATTCCTCGAATGATGAGACTTATCGTCAACAGATATTTCAACACGTCAACACTTCGACCCTCATATTAAACACCGTAGAAACTAACGCACTCTATCGGACGTCTGGTCGATAGCAGACGATAATTTATGACGGCTTTACTTATATTTATTTGGAATAAATGTTATATAAATTACAGCAAATATTAAATTTAAATTAATTCCTTTCTTATTATTATAAATATATTACAAATATTGATTTCTCATGGCGAAAATATTGATTTGTGTGACATTTAAGAGATGGCGGATTTGTTACCTTCGATAATTGTTGCCAGATAACTTATTGTATTTAAATTCTATTTTTTAAATTTATTTTATAAAATATAATATTGTTTAAAATTAAAATTTTTAATTTTTATAATATCTGGGGTATTATTCGAGTTATTTGAAAGCTTCGTCAAAACAAAGTTTAACACGAACAGTGGAATCGGCCTGCATATTTTATCAATATCTACATACAGTGGAACCTGGCTTAACGAGCACCTCGCACAACAAGTAATTCGCATAACGAGTAAGCAGACTGTAAAAATTTGCCTAACTTAACGAACGATATTTCGCATAACGAGTTATGAGCAGAAGGGAAGTCCCGAATTGTGCGCATGCGGCATGCTCCGTCAGTCTGTTTAGCACATTTTACGCTAGCATCTTAGTGTCGCTTGTGATCACGTATTTTTTCAAACTTGTGTTCACACATATTACTTATAAATGTTACAGTAAAAACACGTTTATAGTGAAAACGCGTTTTAACTAGTTGAAACTAGTTTTTACTGGATATCATTGTTAAAACTAGAATTTACTGCTAGTCAAAAATGAATTTGAGTTAAAACTAGTTTTAACTAGACAAAATGGCTTAGTAAAAACTGTTTCGACCAAGGTCATTCAGCTAACACGTTCCTATAGTGTATGACGAATTTCGTGTCGCTTTAACCCTTTTTCCCCGACATCTCGTTTACGTTTATTTTGCGTTCCCTCCTTTTTTTTAACTCTTTCCGCTCTGTGGGCACTAAGAGGGCCTCTTTTAGTAGGCCCTTTATGGGTTCGGCCAGGCCCACAATGGGGCGACCGGATGGTGAGGGACGGGGCCCGACATATCCGAACGGACCACCCCCCGAAAAATTCCTGGGGATTATTCGACCCGATCGGATTCGATCCCGGGTCCCCCAGAGCGGTAGGCTGCCACCTTGACCGCTCGGCCATCCGGCCGTCTGCGTTCCCTCCTAGGGCGATATAGGTCAGTCGGGCGATATTATTTTAAAAGTTCACCAAAAATCAAATTATCATTATATCTATACGAAAAAAATCACTTACATTTATTAATATCTTTAGTTTTAAATACGATATTTTTCAATGCATTTTATTAGAAAAATTTATAAGAAAAAACATTTTGTGAAAATTAACATTGTCTAGTTACATAGTTGTTTGCTGGCACCGAGCCAGAAAGACGTAGAATATTGTTTTGTACAATTCGATATAACATTTATGCGTGTACGTTTATTCGTTGTTGAAATGATCGTGCATTATATCAAACATTTGTTTGAAATCGAAATTTTATACCGCTATCAACTAATATAATGAATTATTATACTTTATTCACTTCGTATCGAACGAGATTATATTTGTTGTTAATAAATTTTACAAAAATCGATATTTACCAAAGTAAAGACGAATCGGCACCCTCGAAGTTTTGCTTAAAAAGCCGGGGTACCGATCGATCGGTGCCTTCGGGGACAAAGGGTTAATTAATGTTAATAACGCAGATGTGTGACCAATATTTTCAATAAATACCGTATTAAATAACACAAATGTTTTAATCCCAATCATCACTTTATTTATTTCCCCCAAACATATTTATGTAGCTAAAATTAGTTTTAACTAATGTTAAAAGTTAAAAAGTTAATGTTTGATTTTAGTTTTAACTAAAATCAAAACATGTACAGCAGTAAATTCTAGTTTTAACTAGACAAAACGGGTTATAACAATGACATCCAGTAAAAACTAGTTTCAACTAGTTAAAACACTAGTTGTTGATGTTTATGTTACAGTAAAAACGGGTTTTTACTGTAACATAAACATCAACAACCATAGCTCGTTATATAATAAACATGCCAAACGATATGCCAAATTCTTGGGTCATTAAATTTAATGACCGATTCCAAATTAAGTTTTAGAAATGTCTGAATTAAAAATTAACTATTTATAATTATTAAATTTAATACGAGATGAAAACACAACTGCCTACCTCTAGTCAAATTAATTAATTTCTAATATTTAATTATAGCCTTTACATAACCCAAGAATTTGGCATATCGTTTGAAGTGTTTATCAAACATATTAGCTCTGTTTTTTTTTCTGCAAATCGAATTCTCATTCCGGGATGGTTCATTCCGCGCTAGAAGAAACTGTGATGGTGATTCACGCTCCTTAACAGTGTATATTGTATAATTTTTTTGAATAAACGTTAAACATAAAACATTTCAGCATCTTTTCGGCACGGAACGCATTATCGTATTTTACATTCATTTCTATGGAAATTATGTTTCTCTTAACGAGTGTTTCGCATTACGAGTAAGACTCTGGAACGAAGTATGCTCGTTAAGCGAGGTTCCACTGTATATAATTATCTCATTGAACGCGTGTCCGTCCGTGTAACGATATGCCAAAAACGGTCACTATGGGCGCCTCTAACTATTATTTAAATTAATTTAAATTAAGAATATAAATTATTTTATATTTTTACAGTATAATACTCAGTATATTTTTATTTTTATTTGTAATTTAGTATACCCCGATGCCATCGGGCCTTTCGACTTTTCTATAATAGAATCCAAATCATTTCCCTTATAGGAACGCTGCTATTAGAGTTAAAAACTGCCATTGTTTTAATTTTTATAGCACTATATTCGTAAAGAAGGTCAAAAACAAAATCGTAAAATCAAGTTGCTCTTAAACACTGGGGACAATTTTTAAAATTTTGAACAATCCTGTATAAAAATTCAGTGTTTAGTAACATACCAGACATGGGCAAATGTGGCTCCGAGAGCCGCATGCGGCTTTTTTTGTGTTACATGCGGCTTTTGTTGAAAGTGTTAATTTCTGCTTTTTATTATTATTTTTACAATTTTACTAGCTGACCCGGCCACGCGTTGCTGTGGCTCAAAATGTATCTATTATAAATGTATAACACTTCCCCCGTGGGGGGAATTTCAAAATATCCCTTCTTAGTGTACATTCTCTTGACGTACCCTATTAAAACGCAATCAAAAACGCATCTAAAATAGTATAATAAAAGCCGAGTTCTTCACAGTAAGCCTTAATCCCGTCGCTTTTCCCGCTGGGGAATATCGAAAAATCCCTTTTTAGTGTATATTCTGTTGACGTAACCTATTAAAACGCAATTAAAAACGCAAAAAAACCGCACGTAAAATAGTATAATAGAAGCCGAGTTCTTCACGGTAAGCCTTAATCCCGTCCATCTCCCCCCACTGGGGGGAATTTCGACACGTATATTATATAAAAACGCGTGCGTATTCGAATGCAACGTTGTGTCAACATTTCAAAGGAATCGGTAGGAACAAACGAACGTTATATTTTATTTATATAGATAGATAGAAAATGATCTGCTTCAGTCCATTCTCACAGAAAAGCAGAATGCCTGACAGAAAAGCAAACTTAGGTCGTCGGAAGTTAGCGCCATCTGTTGGACATAAAAGCCTTAATCCATATATAAATATATTTTTGAAAGGGGGAAATGGTGTAAGGGTATGAAAAATAGATAGTAGCCGATTCTCAGACCTACTGAATATGCATATCAAATTTGGTAGAAATCGGTAAAGCCGTTTCGGAGGAGTAAGGTAACTAACATTGTGACACGAGAATTTTATATATAAGATTTCCACAATTTTGTGAAAATATGTAATTATATATATGTAATATTTAGCAATTTATTTCCAAGTTGGTGCAATAAATTCAATTGACATTTCAAATTATTTTTTTAAAACAAGCTCTCGACCCGGATGGGGGACACTCTATCCTTCCCTGCCTTACCATACTATCCGTCACGACAGTACAGAACTGCGGCTCCCATGCATTTTGCAAAACCTACATTTCGGCTCCCACTGAACCCTTGTTTGCCCACCTCTGTAATATACCATCTATCGTAATGAGTTTATGTAGAGCTGTTTAGGTGTGAGCAACATAATTTTATTCTCACGACCGTCATTGTGAATAAGTTCATGCTTAAAGAGATTTATTCTGATTTACTGTCTTGCAAATCTTTGAAATAATAAGGATCGTAGCAATCCACATCGATTATTAAATGAGCATTTTAAATGTTTTTTAAAAAAATTTCTGACATTGTTTTCAATTCAGTCACGACGTTCTCTTATTATTTTAGATAAAGTTACATGTTATATAACATGCTTAATTGTAAGCTTTTCCTTTCCTTCTCCCTTTCTTGTACGTATAAATTCGAAATTGTACAGTTACTTACGAAAATATAAAATTAAAGACGAAATATTTTAGGTGTGCGCTTCATTCTCTGTGGAACTTTCTCGTCAATTGTGAACATTTTTACGGTTTCTTAAAATATTTGTTGAAACAAAGTAATTCGTAATTTTCTGTTGTGGCTCTCACCAAGCAGTCTTGTAATTTTATTGAAAAAAAAAAACAAGTTTAAACTTGCAGGAATTTTTTATTTGTTACAAATTATAACCATATTTAAAAATAACCAACTAATTTTTTAAACATAAATAATTTTCTTTTTTATGTTCACACAAGTTGAATTATTATTTTTGCAAAGAATGTTCTGGGTTCTTGGATTTTCTAATTATCTTAATGAAATATAAAACGACTCCAAAAACAGTAAGAATAACGGAAATTGATACTAAACTTATCTGTAACGTATTGAGCAATGTGGCACCACTAGAACTCGTAAACACGCCTTTCAAATTAGAACTGCAAATTCCGTTTCTGTTTAAATCAATTAATTAAAAATTAATATATTTGAAATACATAAATGACATCATCATTAAATATTGTAATTACCTGGTACATATTCCTGTACTGTCGTTACACGGAGTGCCAGGGACAACAAAGTAAGATTGCGTATATCTCTGTAAAATGTTAAGGTCTTGACTGGACTGACACGTTCCATTAATGTTCATGCAGCACACGTGACATTCTTTACTAGGTGGACATTTGCAAGGATTTAAATTCTTTTCTTTGCATATATTTCTCATGCACTGTCCAAAATAACAGAAATGAGTCGGTTTAATGCAGGGTGTTCCATCGGGAGAAACGATTTCGGGACATTGCGGAGAGACGCCATCACAAGTGGCAATATTCTGTCGACAATATTTATAAACGATACATTTATGATTTTCTGATTTTGGCAGAATTTCGCATTCTTCCGTGCAACAGTCTGACTCACGAAAACTGCAAAATTCCCTTGATTTATTTCTAAGTTTGCATTCGTTGGGTGAGCCTTTAGGATTGCAACAAGGATCGATTATTTTGCATATCTTTTCTCGGCCACAATCGCATTCTTCTCCTATTTCTTTCATTCTATTGCCACACCTCGGTTTACTCTTCCCTTTAAGACAGCGCCCTATTATAAACATTAAGTAAATCATCAAGTTTCATCAATTCGAAAATTCTAAGCGCCCTTTATTAATTAAAATAACACTACCTCCCGCGGCCAGGCTCCACCGAAAGCTGTTTAGGCTGCACGAAGAAAACCTCCAATTAAATAAATGAAAAGTACTCTCTGTTGCACCGTAAGGATACATAATGTAGTTTCTTTGTGTTTGATTTAAATCACCAGGAGAGCATATGGAATGATTAAAAGGATCGTCGTCGCTTCCAAATGCGTGACCCATTTCATGAGTTAATATATAACTTGCCTGAAGTCTGGAATATATTGTCTGTCCTCTTATATTTAAGATATTTACCACGGCAGTGTTGACAGCAGAAAAACGTTGTAAACCTTTACAGTATCCGTCTAATAATTAAGAACACAAACAAAAACTTTAAAATATTAAAATGTTTTTAAGTTGCATGTATTAATTCTTCTTGTCTCAATTAATTTTCACTAAATGTATCTCATACACTATTTAGTGGAGACATCAGAGACACATCACACTGTTATTAAGCGCATCAAAATGGCACTTCTATCACGAGAATGCATTTATTTCTGGTATGTATTTCGATCCTTAAGTCTCTCTTCAGCCATGCCTGAATAAATACGTATAATTATGATTAATTGGTTAAGAGCATGTACTGTACAATCTCGGGATTATACCTGCCCCGAACTAATTTACTATTCAAAAATGTAACTATGTCTTTAATGTATGAGTATTATGCTAATATGTAGATTTAAAGCAGATACCTGTTTGTTCATTTTTCATGTTCACTGAAGAAAGTTTTAAGAAGAGAAATGCATACCAGAAATAAAGTTGCATTCTAGTGATAGAAGTGTCATTTTGATGTCCTCAGTGAGTGTGATCAGTTTCTGATATCTCTGCTACGTAGTGCATGAGATATCTTTAGTAAAAGTTAACACATATAAACAATATATATATATATATATATATATATATATATAACAATGTATGGAAATTCCCATTAAGTACTAGAAACTACAAGGTGACCCAGAATTACTTCCCAGTCATTGATACATTACACCCTTCTCAAAGTTAGAAGAGAGTTTTTTGATGCCGACTGTAGTGGGAACTGAATGCGTTGACACGCGTGACATATGGAGACTTCATGACAAAATGGGAGTTCTTTACTCTCTCGCTGGAAACCGTGTAATTAATCGACTTGGAAACGTGTTGATGTTTGATTTGTTTTAGCATCTATGCCGTACGCACGTTCTCCAATGGTTCATTTTCGATTAGGCTTATTTAATTGTTATGGTTAAGTCGTGGAAGCTGTTCCGAGACACCCTGTATATCTATCTATACAAGAAATAAAAAAAAACAGTAGTTTAATAATAATCAATATTCAGAAAACGTAAGAGGTATGTGTCATTAAAATGACACATTTCTCATAAATTTTCTTCATGCTAGCTTTCATAAAATAAAATAAAATAAAATGCTTCTAAAAACGCAGCCTATACAATATATCTAGATTTAAATTTTGGTTAAACACATTTGAACAAATGTTTAAATCGTAGTGAAAACAATAGCATGTTGTGTTCTTTTCCGCTATTGTTTTCACTTTGAGATTTGAGACAATTGAACAGGTTATAAATTACAAGTGAAATAGATATTCGCAGAAAAAGTAATCATTTAACATTATATTAAACTCCTTGAACATCACTAACTCTACCCGAAGCATTTTTTATTGGTAAAGCGTGCGTTTCTACGTCATCCTTCTTTGAATTCAAACTTTTCTTAGAACAGTGCAATAAATTTTAAATTTAACAGTTAATCTCTTAGCAATATAATAATTTTTATTTTTCGACTGTATGTGAATTAAAACTGAAATGAGTTCTAAAGCTATGGCCAAGCTTAAAATTAACGTTTCTCTTTACGATTGCATTATACGTGCAAGACACGGTATCTTTCACACCCTGTTTCTTACATTACTTCGTGTTCTGTACGTAACTTAATATACTTTTATACAACACCGCAACTAGCTTTTCGCGTGTCCTGCCAAAAATTTTATTTTGGGCTTTCCGGATTTTTTGAATAAATTTAAAAAACCAAATACGATAGAAATGGAAAGTTATATTTTAATTAACTTTAACAAAAATGTTGCGGAATCGAGCCCACTGCCGTAAAATTTAAAATTTGAAAATAAAAATGTAATATCGATCATTTTTTGATCTCTCACTTTAGGGGCCCTTCACCCTGGGCCATGAACGGTACCCACGCACCCGTTGCACTTGCCTAGTTACGCACTACTTCTATATAATCAGTTCACTCATAAATAACAAAAATCCAAAAATAGCTATCGACAAAACTTTCAATTCGCTACAATACTAATTTTATTTATAAACGTATCTTACCGCTATAACTTATGCCCAAAACATTAATATCTCTGTTGCAGAAGACAGCAACCATGCACCAACGATTACGATAACTTCTGCTTATTTTCTGTAAATAATAAGTAGCGGAAGAAAAACGTTCTTTCAGAAAATACTTGGGACTCTTTTTACTTTTGAACACAGTAATTTTTGTGACTCTAAATCCAAGACCTTCTGGAACATAATCTTTGTTCAGATCGATACGTTTAAAGATTTCGTCCGCTATTTTTGCATGGTAAAGCATTTCCGCAACTGCTTTTGTTCGACTCCCATTCATTAGTTTTGCAAATGTATGGTCAGCGATCAATTCCAATTCGCAAATCAATTTATCCCTGAAATAAAATAAACTTTTCAAATAATGATCATTACAAAGAAATGCTGTATATTCAAAATTTGTATATGCTGTAGTTTAATTAAACTAAATATAATTTTAATTTTAAAGTTTAATTAACGCAATAATTAAAACTTGTGTGGAATCATTGTTCTTCCCTCTTTAACCCCTGCTGTAGTCGAGTCAGTCTATCTTTATTGGAGATAATTGTGACGTACTGTACAGTACAGGAAACCTAGTGCGCCGGTGTCTTGCTTTAATGAACGAATGAGTAATTTACAACCCAAGTCCATCGAAGCACGCATTTCCAGAACCGTTTAGATACCTTAGAATCACGTTAGTAAAGAAGTAAATCAATTGCCTACTCAATTCGGATGGACGATAGTTCTTAACAAAGAAAACGTTTCCGTAGTGTTCATCAGTTTAGAATAACAACGCATTTAACAGATTGGAATAATGTAGAATACACTGAATACGACTATTCAAACAAAAATTCAAATTCAGATATCCAGGGTCATTATAACAGAATAAAATGTTGAGAACACAGCATCTTAACGCGAAGTAAAACAATAAAACAAAATTAATTTAGTCTACATTAAAAATAACAAGTAGTATTATTTTTAATGTAATTAAGTAATATTGCACAACATTAAGATATTCTAGGCAAAATAACCACATACGCAAGCAAATTGTAGAATATAAAATTGATTTGCAACATTTACCTAATGTTACAAATGTTGCGAGAGTACTCTCTTCTAGAGAAGAGCTAAAAGGGAGAAAATCGAATGTAATAATATAATCCAGATGGGTTGATAATAACAATAATAATTAGCGCAGAGCTCAAACGGTTAAGAGTTAAAGTAGAAATTTGGTACATAGTGTGAGGTCGCCGAACCGCGCGTATCGACAAGATGCCCGAGTGGTGTCTAACGCGAGTCGGAGTGTAAAACACAGAGACAACTCTCCAGTTACAAAATAATAATAATAATAATTGATCCAATTTATTGTACAGTACGTTTATGTTTACAGAGGTATTATCTTCCGTGGGAGAACGAGTCGATGTGAAAGTCCGATTGACGATTGGTCAATTGGACAACTAAATGGTCGGTCCGTTAGATAACTGGACAGCTGGTAGGAGGAATGACTGGATGGCCCCGGGGCGTTAACGTATGACATTACGTGACGAGAGAAAGATGTTTTCGTTCCGGAGCAGGAGAGACGACGAATAGATGTTCCACGGAGACGGGCGCAGGATGGTAACCCAGTAGAGAATCTCTCCTTTCCCCTGAATTCGGATTTTTATAAGCCTTTTCCCGGTCCTAGATCGAACATTCCGAGAGGTCGATTCCGACTCACCTCCGTTTCCCACTTGGTTCTTACTCGTTACGAAATGTAACGAGATCAGAATCAAGATTGCGGAATGAGTCAACACTGACTGACAATTCGATCCCCATCGAAGATATTCGATCTTAGAACTTACGTTACTCTTTTGTCTTAATTTGAGAAGTACGTTTTTCTAAGAATTTTCTTCAAGCGTGTCTTTTCATGGACATAAAATTTTCTATTTTACCTCTCTCTTTGTTTTTGCCGGTTTTCACAAAATATAATTATTACCTTTTTTCTCCTTTTTACAAGAAAACAAAATTTAATTTTTCTGCGCGCGTGGTCTCGGTCCATTCCCGAAGCCTTACAATAGGGAATGCCATAAAAATGCATACTAGAAAGGGATTTTTGGAAATCTCCCCCGCGAGGAGAGGGAGAGAATTAAGGATTACCCCGAAGAACTCGGCTTCTATTGTACTATTTTAGATGCGGTTTTTTTAAAATGATTTTTCGGGAAATGGAACATATTTTTAGACCTTACTAAAAAATCTCTAATTAGCCTCGGAAGAGGGAAAACCTAATTTTTGCACCCAGTGAAAACGGGTAAGATCGGCTATATAACTACAAAGTTTACCTTACGTAAGAGTTTATCACACCGAATGACCACATTCAGTGTGATAAACACACTTTAAAAATTCTTTATTCCTATACTGTACACAATTTAGAGAATTTTAAAAATGTGTTAGATTGGGCACTCGGTGTGATAAACTCTGACGTAAGAAAACCTCTGTAAATATTAATCAAATACTATAATATAGTAAAAGGGTTAAAAGTACGAAATAATTTAACAATCTTAATCTTTGCTGTTTTTGCCGGATTCGTCTGAAGTAACAATATCTAACAAAGGGAAGTCTTGAATGAGCGAAACTGCTCAATACGATAGAGTGTGATGAAAGTTAAAGAATGCGAGAAAATAGCTGCAATATAACAGTGGTCCTTTTAAAAATGTCATTAAATACCGAAATTTCGACAAGGGACTTGTAAATCTCGATTAGAGGAACAAAAAACTCTGATTCACTTCTGCTGTAAAATTAATAGTTTCGCAAGAACATTAAATTTTTGTGACGTGAAAGAAACTTTAAGAATGCTAAAATGTGCCAGGAGTTTTCATCCGCTTCCGTTCGACAAAAAAATTTTGACTCGGTTTTATTTTAGACTTGGAAATAATCTTTCTAATCTGTTAAACGAGTTGGTGTAAGCTAAAATGGGCATATACCAGACCGAAACGTTTTCATTTTATTGGCATTGCTGAATATCTTAACTAAGCAACTTGATTTACATCTGGAAAGGCTTTTATGACCTGTATTTGTGTTAAAATTATGACTACGATTTCGTTTTAATCATTTCGGTACTTTAGCACATCGCATCCACACCAGTAAAAACTAATTTTAAATTGCATATAGATTTCAGAGCAACATTATAACATAAAGCAGATACTTGCTCAGCAAATAATTAGTCTAATTAGACCAACATTATAAACTAAATTGGAACATAAATAAATATACTCTGTTGAAAAAGAAAAAAATACTTTAGATTTAGCTTTGTAGAACCACACACCCACGGCACACATTTATATTTAACTGTGGCCGTTGGCCATATGAATGTATATTTTGTATTTTTTTTTTATGTATAAATTTAGGTTAGATTTAAGATTTTCTTTGTTTATCTCCCTTTCCTGTTGACAAAGACTTCCTTCTTAATCATTTTACGATCTAATTATTTTACGACCTGATAGGGAGTGATGCCTCCGATGAAAAACAACTTTGTTAAAAAAACAAAGTAATTAAAAAATCAGAGAGGAGAGAGGGGAGAAAAGGAAGAAAGACAGAACGGTCTTGGCTCTCGACGAGGAAGGTCGTGGAGCACAGGTAGTAAGTTGGAGAGGAAGCGATCTCAGCTCTCGACGAGAAAGGTCGGGGAGCACGGGTTGTGTGTTGGAACGAGAGAGGTTAGAGATCGAAGCTCGACGAGTGAGGTCGAGACGGAGAAGACCTAGTGTTATAGTAGATAAAGAACTTCCTGACGAACTGACAATCTTGCTGGACAGATTCTGAGTGGATTACCGTCCAAGTGAAATAAAGGAGTCCACCAAAACTAAGGATAAGAGGCATCAGTAACCCTGCTCAGCATCACGAAGCCATCATAGCAAAAATCCCGGGTATTTCCACCTTCCCCTTTTCTCTGTATCCATATTCTCTCTTTCTTCCATTCTCATAGTATGTAAGTAGTTTTAAGATAGTTTAGGACCCTTAGTAATATTAATAGTTTTATATTACATATTCTGGACTTTGTAATACCACCGCTTACACGTTGGGATCTGTGTAAAAAGAACCTTGTAGCTTAGCGAATAAAGATATTGTTTTTTTTGTAAATTAACAAAGTGTGTTTGTTAATCATTGCATACCATTCGCTGTCGGCTATAACATAACAACTTAACATATAACATCTTTTGAATGTCAAGCTAAAATCTAACATTGCATTTCTTATCATAAAGTCAAACATTATATGTAACAAGAAAACTCATATCAAAAAAAAGAAAAGAATTCAGAGAGATTTCGAAGTTACAAAAATGTCTAACTTACGATTTTTTTGACTTATCACGTTCTTTCAATTCGTCCTTTCTAACGACGTCATAATCGATCAAATCGCCGTTACTATTATTATAAAAACGTGTATATTCATTAAATAAATTCTCGTATATTATATTTTTATTGATAAAGGTTACGTCTCCCTCTCTATAGATAATGGCTTTGTCTTTATATTGCTCTTTCTTTAAATAAAAGGAAGCCGTTTCTACATAATACACTTCATCAACTGATTGTACTCTTCCGACGAACACTTTACCATCAAAGTATCCACATACGGAAGAATACGTTTCATCTTCTACAATTCCCGTGTAGATAAAGGCTTGTGGTATATCCAACATGTCTAGTTCTTCCGTATTGTCATCGTGAATAAATATCTTTGTGCTCGAAGAAATGGAATGATCGACTCGTAAGAAAATTCGAAAATGTCGCCCAAAGGCTTCGAACTGTACGGAAATTGCAGTTTTTCCTCGCAAACGACCCACTCCATCTCTAGTGTCCAGGTTTGTATTTATGTCGATAATTTCATAATTCTGAAGGAACTCCAAATTTTGATTGAAAGAAAATGATTGACAAACGAAAAGTAGAGAAATCCAAACACGTAGTATAAAATCCATGTTGGAAATTGTATTAACGGTAAATCAATTCGAATTCGATTTTTTAATTCATTTTCGAACTTTAAATATATTTGAAATCAGCGGCGTGCCGTCGTTGGAAGCGATGGAAGCGCCGCTTCCACCTTCCAATGACCTTTCCTTGTATTTTATAAAATTTAAATTTTCATATGTTAACGTACTTTGAATTAATTAAAATTAATATTTTATTATAACCGCATTATGTATCTTTTACAAATTTCTATACTACATGTAAAAAAAACGATAAGATTGCTACTGTATATTCGAATAATTCAGTGGCGGAAGGAATGTCGAAACCGGGTCAGTTTCTAATCAGCCAGATTATATAGGCATTGTCACAGGCGGTTTACAGAGCACCAACGTCACGGTTTAGCTGGTAGAAGCGACACACGCGTAAAGAGTCCGACTTTATATCCCGGAGCGGTTGTGGGCTGTTAGCCGCCCGCTAGATATTCGGCCACCCTCTCCCGATTATGCGAATCACGTGCAGACTAGATCAACGGCTCGCGAAAAGTTTCTATCCGGCCCGCGAGATCTTTAATAGATTATTAAATTGGAAAAATAACTAATTAATAGTCATTTTTCCAATTCTTTGTAATTTTCGAAAACGACAAGAGAAATAAATGTAGTAATTAACTTTTTATTTATTTATTTCGTATTTACTAACTAAAAAAAATTAAGAGTTACAAGAAGGCGTCAATTAACTACTACGGCCCGCCGAAAAAACGTAAAATTTATTCCGGCCCATGTTATAAAAAAGGTTGCTCATCCTACACTGGATTTATAACAACCCAACCGATAGGAGTTTACTGGCACGTTTTTACGATAGTTCCGTATAGTTGACGGGAGTTTAAAAAAAAATCCATTAAAATACTTGATATATTTATTCCGCGTTTATTCCGCTCTCCCATCTTATATTACTTACGGATTTCGATGTTAAACCGGTGATATTACGATTTAGTACGTCCCATCTGTAAGGGGATGCAGAAAAAACGTGTACAATTCTAGTACAGTGTTAAAAATTAACCGTTACTTTGGCAGCATCATTTACAACCAAATTTAATGAATGAGACGTACAATGGTACAAAAAAAAGCTCTAGAATTTATTTTCCTTAAATTTACGATTTATAAATCCGTTGTCATAAAAATTTGTCTTTTCACTGTTTTCCTAAGACTACGGATATCCAAGTACAAGTAACCGGTTTCGACTTATTTCTACTTAAGTAGTAGTTAAATAATTAAGCGATTAGGGAATTAGAAACATAAATAAAACCCCGATAAAAGAGCCGAAATTCTACTTAAACGGAAGCTTAACCGAACCAATCTCTTGTCGAGTACAGCGGGGTCTGATCTCTTCGTAATATTAGACGTAATAAAGACAGAAATTTTTCCAGTTCGACGTGAGTGACCGAAAAGTCGTAAATTTTGGAAATTTCCGCGGACACTCGATCCTAAAACCAATTAGTTACAAAACGAACGACGGACAATCCGTTAAGTTTAACGTATTTAGATTTTTACGGCTATGGTGAGAAACGTTTAAAATCTACAACCCCGTGGCATCCTTTGATATATACTAGTGACGCGACAAAAGAGGCATTCGACATCGACCGGTATCGGCACCCTCGGGATTTGGCAGGCACACACCTACCAGGACCGTCTCCGATTTCATTCGTTAGCCACTCGTAGGGAACTATTTCGCTAAGTGGACTGTTCTAAGATTTAAAAAGTAAAGAATATTTCGTTATTTTTATGCACGTTTCTTCGCAAAGTTATATTTAATTATAAGTTTCTTTAAAAGTATATTCGTACAATCGAAGAATTTTTTGTACTAGGCACGTATATTCGTCACGCATTTTGTTTTACCGAGTAAGTTTTTCTGATAATTTTAATTTTATTCCTTATATCGTGGCTAGCGATTCATAAATTTATTTTAAAAAGTTTTGGCTCGAGACCGTATAACGAAAAAGAAAACGTTATTAAAAGAGAAAGACCGATGCCTAAATTAAATATAAATACGTCGACAAAAAAATTTCGACATTTTGACGATAAAATTCGTGACGAATGACGATTCTTTCGTAAAATTGAAGCAATTTGGAAATCGAAGCGGAATAGAATTTAACATTGGTAGACGATATAAAATAAATATTGAAAATTATAACGAGATAATTACGATTAATAGATATATGTGTTTTTCTCAAAGCGAGAATTGGCATTTAGAGGGCGTAGGGAATTTATTGAATCTAATAACGGAGGTAATTATATCGAACTTTCTTGTTATTTATTAAGTACGTCGGATAATCTATTAAAAATACGTTTAAAGAAGTATACGGTTTTTACTGGCTTATCGAACGAACGAATACGAACGGGCCCCGACGCGCAATTAATCGATTGCCCCCGTAAGTCGGCTTCTTACACAAACACGGCTTCCCTATCGTCAAATGTCACGGCACGTCACTGTTTGAAATCTCAAAATTTATATACACTAGATTATAATTGAATTCTAAACAGTATTATGAAATACGATTATTATAGATAAAATTCGAAGATTTAATAAAAATTCGGCAATAAAAATGTTAAAATCAGAAAAATGTTTATTAAGAAAGATGAAGCCTAGAAGAATGGAAACATTAATAAAGTAAAATCATATTCCGGATATGGGATGGAATGAAATCGAAGAAATAAGATAACGCGACAAAAGCACTTGGGTGGACTTTTCGTGGGGAATTGGTACCTACAATCTTCTACGGATAGCGAAGCAACACCTGGGGTGCATATACTTTTCGTTTTGTATGGATCGATCTGTAAAATCGTATTACTCTGTGAATAAAATTGTTTTTCACAAAATAAAATTTAAATAAAAATTTCACAAAATTAAAAATAAAACTTGCAGAAAAAATGAAAGTACACGTCGTACATTCTTGAGGTACAACTTCGCAAAATTGTCTCTAAGTACTTAATTTTTCATCTCAGTTTATCGGATATTTTAATAATGATGTTTTTACTTGCCATTTATAAGTTTTAAATAAGTTTCCTTGTCAACAATTAAACGTGTTTCTTCGTTATTTACTGTAAGCTTAACTTCAACAATGAAAGCCGCCATCTTTAATCTCTTTTATCCGATCTGAACGATCCTACTCTCCGCTGGGATTAGTTTGATCGCGATCCAGTTGATCCTAGATGGCGTTTGTATACGCAAATAGAGATTGATCGGATCGCGGTAGTTCCTTTGTATACACGATTCGAACGATCGAAGCGATCTTGGATCAGTTTGATTCCAAAAGTATATGCACCCCTGTAGCCTACTGTCTATTTCCACGCTAGAAGAGTTTTTTTAAAACTTTTTCCGCCCTGTGGGCACTAAGAAAGCCTCTTTCAGCCAGCCCATTATGGGTTCGGCCAGGCCCATAATGGGACTGCCGGGTAGTGAGGGACGGGGATCGGACCACCCCCAAAAAATTTTTGGGGATTTTTTTTGGAGCCGCTATTTTGGGACTTTTTGAATCGCGTGTTTAAAACAAATTTGTATCAGCAGTCAGTTTTATAAGACATTAATTTAACTAAAATTGCATAAATTAGTTTAACTAATGTATAAAACTGACTGCTCGTACAAATTTGCTTTAAACACGCGATTCAAAAAGTCCCAAAATGGCGGCTCCAAAACGTCCTGACCTTCTTATATAGACCTTGACTCGTCCGGATGCGATCTCGGGTTCCCTAGAGCAGTGGTTCCCAACCGGTGTTCCGTAAGCATCTTCCAAGTGTTCCGCAGATTTAGTCGCAAATCGGAAAGTGTACAATCGTATTCGAGCCGGCGAATATCAAAAAATTAAAATCATAAAATTTTCACAAACTTAAATATATATATACGACTCGTACTTATGGAGTGTACTACTGTTTCGAATAAGATAAAGGCAACGATAAAAACTGAATAAAATATGTAAAAAACATCAGGCACAAGTTTCCCATTAAAGTTATTTAGATATATTTTTTCCCGTCTTAGAATTGGCGTTAATAATACGAGTAGAGATTTTGAATTATAACTGCTCAATTCTAATAAATTAACTGATGACAAGCTTATGTATTTCATATTAACTTAAGTAGGTGTTCCCGCTAAAGAAAATTGCTCACAAAAGTGTTCCGCATCCTAGAAAAGGTTGGGAACCACTGCCCTAGAGCGATAGGCTACCACCTTGTCCGCTCGGCCATCCGGCTGTCGATGCTGGGATGTAGAGTGGGAGGAGTGCATACCACTGGCAAATTATAAACAATTTCTCCAAATTAGTTAATAGATATAGACTCTGAAAATAAATTTGTTAATACGGTAACGATTAATTAAATTCTGATTTTATTTGCGAATTTCTTTACTGATGTAAACAAACTACCCTATTTTCCTAATGGGCTTGGTTTTTTCCGCAGAAGGAAAGCAACGGACAGTAACGTCCGTTGCTTTCCTTCGCGTAGTTGGCCTGTATCTAGGGGTTAGAAACGTGTAGAAAACACAGAAAATCCCACGTGACCGAGAACTCCGCGTTGGCGAGGCGCAAACCTCGCGACACCAACTACCAATATTCAGTGGATATACCCACTCGATGATCCAAGACCGGATTCACAAACATCTGGCATCGTAAGTTACAAAGAATTTCCTTGTAAGTTGCCAGATACGAGTACAAGAAGTCTCGTAAATACTGGAATATCGAATAACTCTCATAAGTCAATGTACCGGAAAAGATAGTTGTCGAATATTTGGCTCCATCGGTAAATAATAAAAACGATAGTTATCCTCGATTGTTGAAAAATATTCATCGAATGCCGAAAAAACTGATAGAATTTCTCACAGTGGAATATTGTGCGATAACATCTCGTTTATTATAGTTTAAAATTATCGCCTTTTTTGACTAAAAAAACAATTAATTTTCCAATATCTTTTAAACTTCAGTATTTCTATCGAGAGTCACGGCAAGTAAAAAAGTCCCCGACTGACTATTTTTGTACAGCAATCAGTTTCCGATTTTCTGGGGCCACTTTTTCTTTTCTTTCTGTTTTTTTTTTCTTTTTTTGTTCAAAAGATAATTGCTTTCCTAAGTAGGGTTGAAAAATTTGAGCTTTTTCAGTAAATGAGTAGCCGAAATATAAGCAATCGAAAAGTGCAAAAATCACCAAAGAAGCTGCATTTTCTGTATCATCCAGCATTGCAGATGCTCCTACAGAAAAAACTACTGGGTCTAGAAAGCTCAAATTTTAAACTGAAACCTCTCTCGTTATCGGCGAGATGCTGGCGCGACTTCCAGGTCGAGAGATCAAGGTTTACGATGGTTTTTCCATAAAGCTATTTTACTTAATTTTCTACTTACAACAATAAAATTGCATCGAAACGAATGCAATTTTATTTTCCATATTATGCAATCGTACTCCCCCTATCGCGTGTTGGGGACGATTTCGTTTACTCTCTGAAGATTAATAACTCCTGTTTTTTTCGAAATTTTCCGAATTTTTCACCGATGTTTGTGTATTAAGAGAATTGACGCCGTTAAAGTTTGGTGGTTCGGTGGGTGGGGAGATAAAGGGGTATGGTGTGTGGTATCTCGAATAAGTTCGGTCTGAATGACGATTAAAGCAATTGTCTCCAGTGTAAAAGTAAATAGTACATTTTACGCACAGAATATGGGTAAAATAAAAAATTGCTGCTGTAAGGCCGCGACTCCACTAGCGTAAAAACGGCCGCAAAACCCCTCGCCGTAAAAGCTTTTAATCGCGTGACCTATTTGCGTTTGCGCCCGGATTGCGCTGGAGGTCCGGCTAGCGAAGCTCTTTACGGCGACGGTACTATTACGGTTGTACACGTGATATATCGATATAAAGACAATAATTATATTCTACGAGTTTTTTTCTGTACTATAATTACAAATGTAGTAAAAATAATATCCTTACTTTCGTATATTAACTTTTATTATTGTATTATTAAGATAATATACAGCGCTTATAAGCTTAGCTTTTT
This sequence comes from Centruroides vittatus, assembly GCF_030686945.1. NCBI lineage: Eukaryota > Metazoa > Arthropoda > Arachnida > Scorpiones > Buthidae > Centruroides > Centruroides vittatus. Next base: position 1,381,543 of record NW_027120927.1, read on the forward strand.
TATTATACACTCCTCTAAATGAAGGATTTTCCTTTGGCCGTCCATATCTCGTGTTTTAGGCATTTATTATTATAATCGGGATACCTGTTGTCGGAGATATACGAATACTTTCCGATGTGTTCGATAAATCTTTCCGGATCTATTCTAGTTCTTTTCCTTGTAGCCACGAGAGAACGTACACAAAAGCTCGTTTTCCGCCATTTTCGCACCTTGTCACGATGACCTAGATTTCACCGACTTCTGATCGGTGGACGGTACCGTTTTACGGCCGAATTCGCTTCGAAAGTCGAACACTGCTCGACTCGCTTTTACGTTGGTTTTACCACCTGCCCAAGCGGAAAATATCATGGTCACGTGGTTAAAAGCTTTTACGGCGAAGAGTTTTACGGCCGTTTTTACGCTAGTGGAGTCGCGGCCTAACATCAACAGAAAAGTTACTTGCCGTAAAACTGCTATATTTCAGCAGAAGCCGATTGAAGATGATAAAACTTTCCAGGTTTTTTTTCTTAAACATTACAAATTTCTTTTAGTAACGCGTGTTCACAATATAACGTTTTTGACCTAAACATATTTACTATTTCCGAATTCACCCGAAAATCATAACAGCGACATTAAGACGCCTTATGTAAACGAAAGTGAAGAAGAATACAAGACTTCTCTACAACAACGAAATGGTCGTGGAAGACGTTAGAGGCACTCCTGGAATAACCAATTACTTAACTCTCGAGTTAGATCAGAAATGAAGTAATAAAAAAAAACAAACATTTACGTCAGGGAAAAATTTAAGAAATGCAGAAAATCGTACAAGTTTCATACTTATGCAGATTTACTATCCCTAAATATCAAAAACTTCGAATACCGGATGTTAAACTGTCAGCAAGCGGAACGTGCCGTGACAGATTAAAATTTTCAATAGAAAAATTACAAAACTGGTAAGCTCTGGGGTGGGTGCGTATACTTTTGGAATCAAACCGATCCAAGATTACTCCGATCGTTTAAAGCTTATACAAACGAACTGTAGCCATCTGATCGATCTTTATCCGCGTATACAAACGCCATCTAAGATCGACTGGATCGCGGCGATCCATTAAAGATAGCGACCTTCGTGGTTAAAGTTAAGCTTATAGTTGACGGCAAAGAAATATGTTCAACTGTTGACAACGAAAAATATTTAAAACTTATAAATGGGAAGTAAAAACATTATTAAAATATCCGATAAACTGATGTGAAAAAATAAGTATTAAGAGACAAATTTGCGAGTTTGTACGGCAAGAATGCGTGGCGTGCATTCTCCAATTTTGCCGTCTTGTCGGCAATTTTATCCCTCACTCGGCTTCTTTCTGGTTAAGGGTTGCTTATGGGTTTGCGTCCTGTCAACAGGCAGACCGAGCGGAGTTTTCTTCGTGTGTTTAACGCATAAACGGGTTAATTTCCCAAAGAAAATTCTCCCTTGGCAGATTGCGCGAGTGATTTTGAGGGATCTGCCGATGAAGGATACTCATCAATCTAATCCAATTAAATCCATCATTCGTGTTCGCAAATCTCACTGCAAGACACAAAACTTTTCGCCGTAAAAAAAGAAATAAATAACAATACTATATGCCACTTGTAAATCCGAATAAATAATTAAAAGTGTAAAAAGATGTAAAAACGCGATGTAAAAAATTAGCCAGTGGAAATAATTTCAAAAATTTCACAGAAAAGAGTTTTCTTTAATGAAAACTTTATTTCATAAAAATAGCACACCAATTTTTTGAAGATACTCCTATCAAGCCGAATTATCTGTAAGGCTTCTTTCGTAGTAAACCCGATATATATCAGTAGTTTCTTCACCTTCCTGAATGATAATTCGATAAAAATTCTCCTGATTATCTTCCACCGGAATTACCGTAACTTTTACCACGTTGGTATCACTAAAAATACTTTACATTAGTAAAATGCCCGAAGAAGGGATGCGGCATAATGGCATATTGTAAGTTGGTAACTTACTTTGACCGAAAAGTTGAACCGTATCGCGATTCTTCTTGATTCCTTGATACGAAAGGTTCTAGAAACTCAATCGTCCAGTGAGTTTTCTTCCAGGTTTTATATTTTAACCAATGATATCTGTTTAAAAAGCCACAAATTATTAAAATTTTTACGTATTTACCAGTCGTTACACTACACGTTACTTACCTCGTTGTCGTGACTAAATGATAGATGTAAGCAATATTCAGAAATATAGGCAAGATAATTAGATAAATCGAAGATAATCGATTCTTCCGAAAGACAATTGTTTCGATACAAAGAACGTTAGTGATTAGTATCAAAGAAATCAAAAGAAGTAATAAAATGATGTCCTTCTTAATTTTGTTTATGTTATCTTCATATCTTTCGTTTCTATACCAGTCTTTAAAAGTCTATGTAAATATAATTTGCTACAGGGTATCCGGAAAGTACTCTAAGCTACACTACAGATCCTTCTAAAGCAGATGTTAATTATATACTACGTATATATATAAACGAGTTTGTTTATAAACCTCACAACGAATCTTCAGACCCATGGAGATATTTGCCGTAGAATTAACGTCTGTAGTAGAAAGTACTGTAGTGCGGAGTAACTTCTCGAATAACTTATAGAAAGACTGCTTTAATTTTATAATATTGTGAGGTCCGAACCCTCACTAAAATTCGCATTAAAATATTTTTTGAAAAAGGAAGCTAGAAATATTGTTTTGTGTGAAAAAGCGCGACGCAAAAGTATAAACAATAGAAGAATGTAAGTCCTAAGTTCGTCCATCTCCGGCTGATATCGAATTAAATTTCGACTTTCACCTCTCCCACCATCTAAGTTGAGATCAATCATTTAGAAAGCGACCAAATCGGAACGGACGATCGGGGACTGGAAATTAATAAAAATCCGTATATTCAGAACTTCAGACTTCTCCCGAAGATTCCAAGTGTCGGACCAATTGTTGTGAATCTGTCTCGTGCCTAGCTTCGTCTATGTCTCCCTTCCTCGGATCGACAATTTCCCATCACCAGACGTCGACCGCATCGTCCCGGATCAGTCGAGACTCTCATTTGAGATATTTCTTTTTTCTATCTTGGAAAGGAGAGGAAAATCCAGAGGCCGCCGACGATTTTGAACTTCCAAGATGGAGGATATCTTGCAAGCTCCTTTCGTGTAAAATAAACGATTAGTTGTAACCGTAGAGCTGTCTCGGTACCGATCGCATCCACACGCGACCCTCTCGACCCCTTGTCAATTCTGACAATCGCGACGCCTTACACTGCTGCTAGAAGCGCGATTTTAAACGCAAGATTTGCAAAATTTCTGCAGGCCCACACAATAGTGTGGGCTTCGACCAAAAGTAGGTGGTCTCTTCGATGATTCTCAGATCCAACACGTAAAATTTTCGTGAAATACTTGAAATAGTTACAGCCATATTTCTAAAGGAAAAGTTTTCCATATAAGCTACACAATCGTGATTGACGATTTTCGCCATTTTGTTAACAAACTCTTCCCAGTGATAGTTTGTAAAAGGTAGAGGAAATGTTTATTGGTTCTTTAGAGCGATGTCACAAGTAACAGTACGGTCGTGACATTACGGGACTGTCGAAGGGAGACAGTTACGAGACTAAACGCAACAATTCTGCGGGTCAAACACAACTTAGATGGAGAGAGAGGTCAAAATCAAAGTTTAATTCCATCCCAACTGCAGATGGTCGATCTTAGGGCTTCATTCTTCTATTGTTTATACTTTTGGGTCGCGTTTTTCACACAAAAATATTTCTAGCTTCATTATTTTTTCTTTCAAAACATAGTTTAACGCGAGTTTTAGTGAGGGTTCGGACCTGTCTAGAGCCTCACAATATTATCTCACCGTTGGAGTGCGAATGATGGAGTAAGGAGTCATACATTTTTCGCACGAATTGATCTCGTGAGTCTCTAACCATTCTTTAAAACACGATTTATGCTTCATCTCTTTTCCTTTGAAAAGTAGACAGAGTTAATTTTTTATAATTTAATTAAACAAAGCAAATAATTTTCAAACCTTTGCATTGACACGTTCCTATCAATTCTTCTCTTTCACTGCCTAAATTGCAGATGCCACATTTTAGTTGTCGCAATTGAGAAGGAATACTTAATATTCCTGATATATGACTATCGGGTATTGTTTTATTTTCAATGGTTGTCTCTATGAAATCCATTTTTCAATAATTTCCTTTATAACAATTGCAGTTTTGCATTATGCAATAATTACAAGATTCAGAATTACTCTTTATACCATTTTGGATTATTGACACGAAGAATCTTCCATTTTAAAATTTAATGATTTATTTCGAATTATTACAAATGTGTTTATTTTAATTACTTCCTTTTATTAACAGCAATCGGACAAAGCAAACTTTTCACTTGTCATAGTGAAATTAAAATATTTGTTGCAGTTATAATAATCCAAAACTATCTGAAACAAATGAGCATCGTATAAGAATCGTATGAGCATCGTAGTATAATAAACGGTTAATGTTACCCTAGGTATACAAAATGGCGGCTGGTCTCTGACTCCAGCATACAGAAGCGAGGAAACAGTGGGGTCGCACGTTTTCTAAACCTAACCTATTCTAATAATTTAGTTGCTAATAATTATGATAATTTATTATAATAGGTTAGGTTTAGAAAACGTGCGACCCCACTGTTTCCTCGCTTCTGTATGCTGGAGTCAGAGACCAGCCGCAATTTTGTATACCTAGAATAACATTAACCTAATAAATATATGTATTTTGATTTTTGTTAACTACGAACACAATATAGTGCTTTCGACGATCACTTGGCTTTTCTTCTCCCTGTTATTTAGTTGAACTAAATAACTAAATAACAGGGAGAATAAAAGCCAAGTGATCGTCGAAAGCACTATATTGTGTTCGTAGTCAACAAGAATCAAGCGCGACACGGTTTCAAGTCATTAATTAATAAATATGTATTTTGACTGAGTAATTTGTCAACATCAGGCATCAGAATATGGGCAGCACTGTCACTTAGTCAACCAGAAATGGATGAAGAATGGAAAAGAGCGCTCTGACCGCACAATTCATATTTATTTGCTATAAATTCAATCAATCTGGAAAATACATTTATTTCAGTGTAATTTATACAGGTACTCCTCACTTTACGACCTATCTGCTTAACGACTACTCGCACTTACGACCAATCGAGTTTCGACCCGCAATTCGGGGAATCCCTTTTCTCAGCTTGAATGTCGGTCAGTGGCACATGGTGACATGCGCACTAAGCGTACTATCAGGGCCGGATTATCGAATAGGCAAAGCAGACAAATGTCTAGGGCCCGTAATTCGAAAGGGCCCGGTTTCAGTGCAAAAGATTTCTCCGTTTCAAAACGAGTTAAAAATTATCTAAGAAATTCGATAGGACAGAAAAGGCTGTATTTGACAATTCCTACTTAAGCTCCGCTCGACTAGCCATTACCTAAAAAAAAAAAGGTCAACAGCCACCCGTGCGTCAGAAGTAATGTACGCTACGGGATCTCTCGCACCATCTAAAAATATTCCTAGGGCCGTCTCTCGTGGTAGTACTGATGTATGGTTACGATTTATTTTCTAAATCTAAACTTATACGTCGCGACATCGCATATTCGATATAGCGTTCAAGTTGCTCGAGCGCGAAGATATTACAATTCAATAGTGTTTGATAAAAGAGTTAAAAAGGGTGACACTACGGTGTGACTTGGGGTGACACCACGATGTCCGCACCGGGTGTTACCCATGCTAGCTACGCTAATGTCACATTATATAAGATTTGTTTAGAAGCAACTCATTTAAATGGGGCCCCAATTTAAATTTTGTCTAAGACCCGCTAGAGGCCTAATCAAGGGCGTCGCCAGAGGGGGGCAGAGGTGCAGTTGCCCCTCCCTAGACATGCGAAAAAAATTATTTAAATGCTAAGTCATTTATTGCCCGATTTATAATTCCCGCGCGAAAAACCCAAGAAGATTATGTTTTAATTAAAATAATCTTCTTAAGCTTCTTAAAATTTATGAATCGTTTTTATTTTACCTACATACAATTCATATCCTCTATCAATTTATATCATCTTGCCCCCCCCTGGCCCATTGGCTGGCGACGCCCTTGGGCCTAATCCGGCGCTGCGTACTATAATGGGCTTGCGCCTACTATAATAGGCTAATAGCGTACTATAGTAGTCTTTTTATGAATAAATTTGAATAAATTAATTTGTATAATTTTACAACGATCCTATATTCCCGGCGCAAGTTCCTGGCTTGTCGACCAATTCGCTTAATGACGTAGTCGTCGGAACGGAACTCGGTCGTAAAGTGAGGAGTACCTGTACTAAATTTATTTAGTTCGTGCCATTTCTGTTAAGGGCATCAGTCTCACATACGAGTATAATCCTTTCGATTTATATAGACGGCTGAGACAATTAAGGCGTTAGTATAAACGCGGATTCACACGAGCGACAGAATTAAGTGTGACTGAAGCGATTTACACTGGATGAGAAAGGCGCGAAACGTAGCAGAGAAGAGAACTGACGAAAAAAGGTAAGCATACGTAAGCAGCCAATGGGAAACGCGTATTCCCATTGGCGTATGCCCAAACACGTATTCCCATTGGCGTATGCCCAAACACATATTCCCATTGGCTGCTTACGTATTCCCATTGGCTTGGTTATGCAGCCAATGGGAAACGCGTATTCCCATTGGCGTATTCCCATTGGCATATTCCCAAACGCGTATCCCCATTGGCTGCTTACGTATTCCCATTGGCTGCTTTTCAGAGCTGACGAAAAAAGGTAAGCATACGTAAGCAGCCAATGGGAATACGCGCGTTGACAAGCTCAAGCTAATGAAAACAATGTTTTCATCTCAACTGGAGTTCTCGACTCAAGCAGGAAAAAGATCCATATTTAAAATAATACTGGTACAATATATAATTCAATTATGATAAGCGTACACGACACAGTAAACTAAGGGTGCGTTCGTTAATAACTGTCGCTCTGCTACAAGAGTGCACTGTTGTTTGTAGGCATTTAGGAACAACAGTGAAAGATAGAAAGATGGTGGTACCCGTACTATCGATAGTATCGTGAAAGAAGAATCCATGATTTTAAAATATACGTTTTTAGAAACAAAAGAAGGGTCTCAATTGTAAAATTTCACCATAAAATGAATTATTTTGCCAACAGATCATTCAAAGTAGCTACGAATAAAATTAAAATGCCTGGTACCACTCGAAAAAATTTGAGAAGATACATAACCGCGTGCACAAACTCGAGCTTTCACGACTTCTAAATTTTCATTCGTAAAACCACATAATGGACCCTTAAACGAAACTGAGTTATGGAGGACGCCATGTTGCTTTCCACCGTAAACTATTACTATCAGCTGCCGTTTTTGCCGTCCGTCAGCGCACGTTCCTATTCTGGACTCCGGCCGAAATATAAGAACGCGTTCCGCAGAAATTTTTAAACGGATGCCGCTCGGGCGGAGTTAAGCCCGATGCACACATGCGGCGCGGCAAGGAAAAGCGGCAGAATGACGTCACTTTTTCTCGCCGCAGAGGTCTATTTCGTGCCGCTTTTCTCATGCCGCGAAAGTTGGTCGAATTCTATCTTTCGCGGCGGCCGCCGCCAAGACGCGTTTCTATCAGCCAATAACATTTCGTCTGGCAGTCACGTGAGAAAATACAATCACGTGGTGTTTTAATGGCGGAAAGTTCGACGTGGTTAACCGAGATAACTAACATCGGAATAAAGAGGAAAGAATAATATAATTAACACAAATTCTACACAGATACTGTAATCATATATTATTTAATTCAAAGAACAAAAGAACTGAATCTTACTCGAAATAGTATTCTTAATCGAAAGATCTTAATCGAAGAATAAGCCTATTTTGTACATCACTTCTTTATCGATCCAACAAAATATCTCGGCAAGATTCTTGACAATACGATATCTCTAATCCAAAATATTCATTCGAATCTTCGACGAAATCTTCTAGCTAAATAAAACGAGCCGTACAAAACAAAATTTGTAAACACGTGGATAGCTGAGTGTCGATATCGTTCGCCATCTTGAATACTGAACGCATGCGCCGAAATGTAAACGGATTGCCGCTGGTGTGGTCGTGCTGCCGCGCGGCGAAGACGCGTTTGCGTCACCGCTTTTCCTTGCCGCGCCGCATGTGTGCATCCTCCTTTAAGCGGAAGAATAAAAAAACGCACCTTTAAAGAATGTTAACGTAGTAACTGCAGTATATATCGAATTTTTTTAAAACGCCATCTATTGGTAAAACCGCGAAACTACAATTCGCGACCACGCCACCGCTTTCAGTGGGAACGAAATTCTCTTGGTTCGCCTCGTTTGCTCTCTTCGCTCCCTTAGATTTCGCACCCTTCGCGTTCAGTGTAAATCGCTCTTTAACAGACATTGAACGTCATCGACAGTTCGACCAATCACTCATTTTAATTGTCAAGGTCAAAAGAGGCGATTGATGTAGGCTTACCGGATGTCCCGCTTTGACCGGGATTGTCCCGGTTTCACGATGTGGTCCCTGCGTCCTGGCCAGTTTATTTGGTAAAATTTTAAAAGTGCCGAATATACAAGAAGTAAAAATAGTTCATCCTGAGGTAAAATGGCTATTTGGCATCTAAAATGTCTCCTCTGTTAACTCGTGTTGCCAATCTAAATACAGTATTATGGTAAGCCTAGATTGATGACACGTTCTATGTCACTTTAGGTGCAACCTTTGGTGCAACCTTGCATGCAAAGCTGCACGGAGGTTGCAGCTTTGCGTGCAACCTCCGTGGACATTCTGTGGAATCCAGGATTGACTCTGGGCGTGTAACGCCTATATTTTTTTAAGATGGCAAGTCCCAGATGTGTCGGGTGTAGTTTTTCGCCGCCCAACTGCTCCATTATAGGCTTGGCAGAACTCGCGAGGAGTATAGAAAAAGGCCGTTTTAGTACCAATAGGAAGGAGAGCTAAAAATGAAAAATATTACTTATATGATCGAAAAAGTGTTCGTTTTGTCATAATTTATATAAATTTACATACTGTTCATTAAAAAATAGAGATTAAATTGAGGTAAACTCGTAAACAATTCTAATGAAAAGAATACACCGTCATATCATACATCTTAAATTAAGTTAATTAATTTTATTTCAGTAAAGTTAACAACAAAATCTTCATAAACTGAAATTTAAAAAAAATATAAGTAAATGATATGAAAGTTTTCAAATATCTTTAAAATAATAATAATTATTATTTTATTAAAAATAAATATTTTACATATAAAATGCTTGTTTGTGGCAGAGGGCGCTGCCTCAAAACGCCTTTCGTTTCATCATCTTTTTCTACCATCGTTTGGAAGAGAAGTAGCACGTGCTGATATCGTAACCTTTACACAAAAGAGATGATGAGTGTAGTCAGGAAGTCGTGTTTAAACGTGTTAAATGCACACAGGAACTTCAATTTAAACAGAAACCTTTCCCTTTACGAAAAGGTAATGATTATAAATCGTTAAAATAACATTAACTCCAGTTAGGGTTAAAGTACAGAAAAACGCAAAAGTGTTGGGGAATCTTGAAAAAATTGGCCGATTGTGCTCATTTCGACGAAAATCTTAATGAAACGACGTTTCTGTCTTAGGACTTTTATTAATTTAATCTTGACGCAATTTTTTTCCTTCATTAACAGTTAAGCCTAAAATCTCGTGTTCTTACTACACTACTAATTAATTTAATACGTTTATCTACTTTTATACACGTGGATTTACGAGGAAATACACTAAATACGCGTTTTGTAATTGGAGGAAACTTTCCGACAAAATAGAATGTTCTAGAAAGGTACGAAGCCAGTGCTGTCCCCTACAAGCAAACTTTATCGTAGGGTGTGTAGAAGGGCAGATCTGACTGCTCTGTGTACCCTTAGCTAAAGTTTGCACACGTTAAGGAAATCCTTTGAGGAATAACTGGCCTTGGGGAAAATCTCTGTTAGTATCATTTGATGATGTACTGGCTGTTCTTGGATATTTATTGGCAACAAATCGTATTAAAACTTGCCGGAAAAAACGTGTGCATAACAGTCTATGATGTAAAGAGCAGCTAAAAAAAGTGGATCGTATTTTCCTGTGTGAACCTGATCTCGGAAGTCAGTACCTAAAGATTGGCACAACTATTTGAGAATGAATGAAGAAATATATTTAAATCTAGAAGTCTCGAACACAAATTCGTGTTAATAACAACCACATGGCTTTTTTCCACCTTTATTTAGTTGATTCGTCATTTCTATAACAAATATGGTTGATTTTTGTGAAACCGTGAAACGGTTTCACAAAAATCAACCATATTTAAATCTGTTATTATTGGTTATACCAATAAAAAAAAAAAAAAAAACACAAAATACTGTAATGCAAGCAGCAATTTCACCCTGTGAGAGGCTCACGGCAACCTTTAAGGTATTTGGCAATGGGGAGAAGTTAATTTGAAATACCACAACTTTGTATTTAAATCTCCTGTAAACCTTGTAACTGGTGCTGTCAAAGTTTGCACGTGAACATTTTCGGCCCCTTACTAGGTCCTTCTTCAAGCGATATTTTTCTTTTTTGACCGTTACATCGAAGAATATCCTCTTTTCGGATAAAAATTCGAATTGTCCGAAAAGAGGATATTCTTTGATGTAACGGTCAAAAAAGAAAAATATCGCTTGAAGAAGGACCTAGTAAGGGGCCGAAAATGTTCACATGCGAACTTTGACAGCACCGGTTACAAGGTTTACAGGAGATTTAAATGGTTTCACCCCGGTGTGTATAGGTGAATTATACCACAACTTTGGTTCATATACTTCATCAGTTCCTGGTCCTGACTTGACTGATACTTTGATTTTCTTAATTTCCTTCCTATATGCACTTCTGATGTTATTAATTTTTTTACGACACTTTATTCGTTAGCATTTGGCTCAATGTCTTTCAATTAAATGTAAATAGCAACTTCTTTTTTGCTTTTGTTATAATCTTTACTTTTAACATGTCAAAGGCATGGTTCACTTTTGTAAATCTTTAAAAATTCTTCTAAACATTTGTGGGACGACCGTTCTCGCTCGGCAGCCTCGCAACTGAACGGAAACGACGACACGTGCGTTACGGTCGGCCTGCGCAGTCGAAAACTGTGCAGGAAAATCAAATGGCTTTTCATTTGCCGAAACTGTACAGTTCCCCCCCCCACACTAATAGGAAGTCCTCAAGGGCAAGACCTGCGCAGTTATTCCTCAAAGGATTTCCTTAATGTGTGTGGCCTCCTTAAGGGGGTGGTACTATGTGCTTGTAAAAAAAATTAAACTTTACAAGACTGGTATGAAACTGATGCTCTGGCTAGTGTGTTAGTGAACATCTGGATGTAAGTTCAAAAATATTAGGACTTCTTTCACTTCATTAAAGTTAATAGTTTTGTACTTAAGTTTGTAAGGCTTTTGTGTAACTTGTGTCTAATATCAGAACTTTGAAATATAATTAAGGTTGATATAATTGATTTAAGAGTTACAACACCACTTGACAGATTGGAATAATATAATAAACACTTCAATCCAAAAGCATTAAATTGTATTCCAGTGAGGTTTTAATTCAAAATAAATTTTTGACTAATGTTTTCAATCTGCAAATGAAGATCTTTAAGTCTGAATATAATACAGAGCTGAAGAACCTCACTGGAATATAATTTAAAGCTTTTGAAGTGTTTATAATTGACTTATGTTATAGGATTATTGATAGTTTTCTTTTAACAATAAATCTAAATGTTTTTATATAAGATGTAACAGAAAATTATGGTATTTTATACTGTTGAAAAGGATTTATGTTAGAGATAAAAATTTCAGAACAATAAATTACCTGATATTCTTATATATTTATTTGATTATAATATCATTCATATATTTATAATACTGGATCAGAGACATATTTGGAGTATTAGGACATACTTAATACTGTTACAATCGGTAACCTAAGGTGACCCTGGCATCGTGATATTAGGAATACATCCAAAAATGCTTAATTCAGAAAGCCAACATTTTTTTTTTTTTTTTTTGTTCCTTGAATGTAAATGGAAGGTGAAGATTTTCCTCACTTGAAAGAAAACATTTCTTTAAAAAATTTTGTTGGGCTCCCTGAATTAAGCATTTTTGGATATTTCTTACTGTTATAATTTATATTATTTGGAAGATTATTGATAAAATTTACTTAGAGATACAATAAACCTGATTGGGCTGCAATTTGAAAAAATTGTAGATCTATAAATTTCCACTGTCATCCATCTGTCTGTCTTTCCTTAATCTGAAGAACAGTGTTAGATAAATGAAATTCAAGACCAAATATGGAAAGCTTAGGGACAGGAGGCCACAATTAACTATATACAAATTTCCAACAAAAACCAGAAGTCATGTTATTTTGATTCAGAAATTTTTCCCTGAAAGGAGTTAGATGACTGGCACAACTCCATTGCTAACAGAAAAGTATGAAGTACAGCTATAGTACTAATTTGAAGTGGAGAGTATATATTTTAAATAAAATAAATTTAAAATAAAAAATTAAAAATTGCAGCTTGGCATTGAATAAATAATTGTTTGCTATTCTTATATATTTATTATTTGATTACTACATGAAATATTAAAAGTAGGATGGGTGTTGATATTTGATTTTACATGAAGATTTTATAATTTATTATAATTAAATTGTAGTTCTATGAATTAAGAAGCCACAATTGAATGTAACATTCTTGCTTGTTGCATCATCACAAAGTGACTAAGATGCTACTTTGTTTCTTAAATTTTATTTTGATTTGTTTTGTTAATGAATGTTCGCTTATACATATATGTGCACAATCTGTTGTTTTTTAAAATTATGTGTATGAATTAAATCTATTTCACACTTTTAATGTGTCCAGCATACTGTTAAATTTTCATAAAAACGTTTTCGATCACTTTTAGAGATCTTCATCAGTTACAGATTACAAAGAACGAACAAAAATTCAAATTTATTATTATTATTATTATATAATATATTATGTGTATGTTTATTTTTAATGAGTTTATTTTTCTCAACTGTATTTAACAAATATAAAAATACAAGTAGAGTCACAGTATATAGTAGCAATAAATATTTTTGAATGGAGTGAAAATATCTATTTAATAAATTAATTGACTTTTCTGAGTAGTAACTTAGATTTAAGATTGTACTTTGGTAATATTGAAAGTTCTTATTTTGTCATTATGTAATTTACAAGACTGATTTGAACAAAATTGATTTTAATATAAATGTTGGAAAGTGTTATCTGTAAATATCAATGGATTGATAGTGATATAGTTCCTATGTTGCTGTAAAGACACATGATTATATTATAAATATACCACTATATTGTATGTATATATACTGTATATTGTATTTGAGATAGCTGCATATTGTTACTCAATTGCTTCATTGGAATTAAGAGTACAGTCAAACCTGTTTTTATGCGGTCTTTTTTTGTGCGATTTTTTTATGCAATTTTTTTATTTGTGCGGTATAGTTGGCGACTAGTCTCGTGCGATTTGTCATGTCTCACGTTGACTTATTATAGCTAAATGAACTTATTATAGTAATATTATTGCATGAATATGGAAAAAATGAAATAATTTACTTTTTAAGTCAACAAAACACCACCTGGACAAAAATATGTAAAACAGACGATAGACCAGACGATGCAGTCAAGATACATCTATTGTCAATAAATTCTATTTCGTACGGTTTTGAGTTATTTTCTGTGTGAGACTTTTTTTAATTGTGTTGCGAAAACTATTTTTTACAGCCATTCGTGAAGTTTCATGTGATTTTTTTTTATGCGTTTTTTTTAATGCGGTCCCTATCCACCACATAAAAACAGGTTTGACTGTATAATTGCTTTTTTGTCAATGAGTGTATTTTACTGATGGGAATTATAAAGATGGCAGTTATATTAATAGTTACTTTATTTGTTGTCTAGTTTTGAACTAAATTAAAAATACTAAATTTAAAACATGGATTTAATTAAATTTTTTCCCCATTTTTCAGACTAACAGTTTTTCAAAATATGGAAAGAATATATTACAGAAACGATACAAGTAAGCCTTTTTTTATTCTGTTCTGTTAGCAAATAATGAAACAATATTACCATCAATTTTTAATAAAAAGTTATAGGTAATGAAATCTTGTTTATTTAATAACATCTACAAATATTTATTTAGTTCATTTTTTTTTCTTTTTCTTGCAATTTAGAGAATTGAATAGAATTAAATTAGAATTCCAATCAATTTTTTAACAGAAATTTAAAACTTTTTTGAGATGGAGTGTTAGCAAAGTCTCTTTTATGCAGCTTACAGAATTGTGTTTGTTATCAAAATCTGTTTGATTGATTTCCATTAAACTTTTGCCATTTTCTATTAATTTCAATGAATAATCCAAAAATGTAATAAAAAATGGTATCCTTGACTTTGTTTTTCAGATATAAGGCTGATATTTGTAGCTTGACCATACATGACAAAATGATATTGCACAAATCGTGTGACTTTGTCGTGCAGTGTTCCGCAGTAATTTTTCTACGGGCTTATAGAATTGAGTTTATTCTCAAAATTTAATGGATTGATTTTGATAAAACTTTGCCATTTTCCATTAGGCCTACTTGTAATGAGAAATCCAAAAATGTAATGAGTGTTGTTTTAAACATAAAAAATCCAGCAATGAGTTGCTTAACTTTTCCAGCAACATTTGATGTCACCATATGTTATATTTTATTTAAAACATATTTTTAACTATTTTGAGGGTAAGAATGGGTTTTATTAAAAAAAATGTAAATGCTAATAACAAGTAAAATCATCATAGTAAAGTCTGTCCCTACTGAAGATATGCATGACCCCTTTATCTCCCCACTTCCTCAACTTGTAATCACCAAAATTAAAGCATTGATCCCCTAATAAAAAAAACTTCCTGCAAAATTTCAAAAATTTTCAACAAAGAGCACAGGAATTATTAAACTTCAAAGAGGATGAATACAATTGCACTCCCACACACTAACATACAAACATACAGAAAAAATGCCTGAGTTTATTTTTCTTGATGTTTCAAAGTGTCCTGAGTCTAGAAATGTAAAAATCTTGGGGGGGACATTTTATGACTTATTGTCTCCCTCTGTTCTATATAACAGGCAGGAAAGTAAAGGTAAGAGTCCATGACTTTATTTTCGATATACAGATGTATTAAATTGATAATTTACCTGCTCTCAGGTGCGACTAAGTAGACTTAATGGAATTAGGCCTAGGGGTCAAAAATAAAAACAGCGTTACATGTGCCTAACAGAAAATAGGCAGAAAAGAGAACAATAACAGAATCAATCTCCATCAATAAAAGCAATTGATGGAGATTGCTTTGTTCTCAAATTCCTCTGTGTCAGCAAGTCTCTCCATACCCAACCAGTGCAAAAATTGTCTCCTCCATGGTCAGCCAGTACAAGGATCTTCTGTGCCTAACAAATTCAGGGATCACTTTTCCCAGATCTTGCTCATTTCTATTGTGATGCAACAAAGTAGAGTTTAAACTGTTGTGTGCTTTAGATCTTTAATCATCTGGCTTAGATCAGAAATAGACAAATGTTATTTCTAATTAGATCTAACCCAGATGAATGTGCAGTATCTGCTATTGAGATTGGTTTTCAAAACACAAAATATCCTGACCTTTATCATACATTTAACATGGATAGTAGAGGCCAAGGCATTGTACTCTATTCCTCATAAGTGCTGATTGACCATATTATGAAGATTTTTATGGGTATCCAGGCCACCCACAGTGGGAATAGTTATGGTTGGTCATATAATTTATGAGTTTACTAGTGCCTTACATCAATTAATTTAATTCATTTCCAACCTCACAATGAGTTGTTCTGCTTTGGTAACAGTGTCCTGCCTGCTGATATTAATAATTCTTCTATTCATTTTACTTATATTTTCTAATTGTTTCTTGAAATAATGCTGTCCTTTCTCATCTTAATGTTACCTTCCATTATTCTAAACATACTAACATATCTGGTCAAATTCTATGACTTAAAACTAAATTATTTATTTTAAATTTATTCTAATTTAAATTGATTTCCTGATTCCTATGACCTCCAGCCTTGATTTAAATTGCTGCTTGTGATAGATTTGATTTTTCTTAATAATTTGCACAAACATGTATATTTTTTCTTTTAAACTGCTGGATTTAAAGAATTCTTATTACATGAATTTGAACAATGACGTTTTGCATATGTATAGAACTCAATTAATGAAAGGAATGTTACATTATAAAATTTATAAAAAAATTTGAAATATTCATGAATATTGATTATAGAATTATTTAAACGTGTTGCACCTGCTTCCATTTACTAATTTACATTTATAAAGTCTTAAGTGCAGTTATTATGCTAAAAATTTTCAAATAACTTGATTAATTTTGGTTTTTTTTATTTTTATGTGACTTTCTTTGAATAATTAACATAAAATAGAGTTTTTGTCTTTTTTATATTTAATTCAATATAAATATTAATTAAGGTTTATATAATACAATTCTATATATAAAAATGAAGAGAAATTGTTTTGATCATTTTTGTTTTATTCCTAAAATAAATATTTTTCATAGTTTGTCATTCAGGGTGAATTGCATTATTGATAACTTAATTAACTAATCAAATAACAAAGCCAGATTCGTTATTGGTTCATAACTTGGATAAGTAAATATACAGATATTTAATTCAAACTAAAGGTAGGCTGGAGATCATAAGAATGTAAATGACCCCAGTCAGCATGGTGAGTTATCTGTAAGGTCAAGTAATCTAGTGTGAAGTAAGTAAAATTACAGGTTCCTGCTCTGGATTGATCTTTTCCAAAATATTCTAAATTAATTAAATTATTGGAATTATTTACAATTAATTTAATACAAATTGTAACTTAACTGCCTACTCCTAGTCAAAATTACATAATATCTGCATATTTTGTTACCAAGTTATAGTCCAACAATGAATCTGGCTTTATTATTTGATTATTAATATAAAATTTGACTTTCTCTATGTGATATATCAATTAACCAATGTTATTAATTCAAAAACAAATTTGAGAGGAAAAAGGTTTTGTAGAAAATTGAACTGAGAATTAAAGTTAAAATGCTTTAAAGCTTTAGTAAAACTTATTGTGTGTGTAAAATGCTTACTTTCATATAGCAAACAGTTTTTAAATTTCTTACAAAGGAATGTTTTTGCTCTGCTTTAGGATAGCTTCAGCTTATTAATGTACACAAGTCACCGTTCCAACCAAATTCGAACATTTTTGATGTATCAAACAATATTTCAAAACAATACATTTTCAAACTTTATATTGTTTTTTGACAGATTGAATGATAATTCAAACTATACATTTTCATTCTAATTTGTTACACTTTTTTTTCTAAATAATAAACATGATTATAATTGTACATTTGTATATGTCTTTATCTGCCACCACTACCCTGTTACATCGCCATCCTCTTGCATCATCCTGACAGAAGCATGAGAACAATGAGTAATACTAATGTGAAGAAAACTCTAAGTGGTTCATTTTCCATGCCTGAACCCACAACTGACTACTGGTGTATAAAAAACGACATAAGTTTTACTAAAGCTTTAAAGAATTTTAACTTTAATTCTCAGTTCAATTTTCTACAAAACCTTTGGTGGTTTTATCCACTCAGTTACTGGATGGTACTTATTGGGTTGTAATTTGAAAAAAATTGTAGACCTATAAATTCCCATTGTTGTCTCTCTTTCTTTCTTTCTCGGTTGATATGGAGAGTGCAGCCACTTAGGCTATGTTCTCCGAGGTGCTACTGCCTGGTGTCTAATTAAAGCAGCCTGTCTGGCATATACAGGTTTCTAATGTCACCACGTGCTGTCTGGGTGAGATATCTGCATTTGGCCAATATATTGGTGTTAAGGTATGAACTAAGTTGAGGTCAAGGGACAAGGTTGTGCTTAGGGAGTGTTGAAGTCCATTATATTTTGGGCATTGTAGCCAGAAGTGGAGAGTTGTTTCCGTAGTGACACAATGAGGGCAAGCCACCGAGTTGCTGTATAAGAAGTCATTCAACTGGGTTGTATTCATTTGTAAACAGGCTAACAAAGTCTCGTCATGCTTCATTGAGGTGTATTTGTACATCCATTTAATGAAAGGGCGAGGTGGTTGCACCCTTTCTGACAAAAGGTAGGCATCCATACGTCTGTAAGATTGTTGATGATTGCTCTACTTGTATGCCGACCGAGGTCACTCGGTAGAACCATCCGCCATATTGTTTGTATGTCTGTCCTTCCTTTAATCTCGAGAATGGAGTTAGATGGATGAAAGTTGAGACCATATGTGGAAAGCATAAGAACAAGAGGCTTAGATTAACTATATCAAACTTCCAATTTACACTGGAAGTCATGTTATTTCAATTCAAATATTTTGCCCTGAATGAAGTTAGATACATAACCAGCACGACTCTACTGCTAACAGGAAAAGTATGATGTACAGGGCAAACACTACTCCACACAGGCAAGTGCTATATGCTACCTGTTGCAGTAATGGTGTGTATAGTGCATCTGTTTTGTGCTATACCATTGTCACAATAATTAAGTGAATATAATATATATATATATTATGAATTATATTCTTTATGTAAGATTTATATTTAATTTATTATTATTTTAAATTTTCCCCATAGATGGTGCTATGTGTGAAGCCAGCAAATTGAATGATGTAACTAGAAATTAATTGATTTGTAGAAATCCAGTTGATATTTTGGGGTGAGATGTACGATGCTATCTAAGTTAGAAGTATGTGAACATAACTGCCGAGTTTTGTAGCAATTGGTCAAATGGCCTAGGCATGCATAGCAAGCAAACATCATCATTTCTTCATATATATATAAAATATATGTATTGATTATAACTGTGTAAAAGCTGCAGTTTGGTCACCATAGGTATCTGATCTGTGAAAGGACTTTATAAGTTCATTAATTGCTCTGGTCTTCACATCACCTAAAACTGCCATTGTAAAGTATTAGTAAAATAACTTGACAAAATCATAATCTCATTCATCTAAATTAACATTTCTCAAACTGGATTGCATGAAACCTTGAGGTTTTACAAAGTAAGGGTTTCATGACATAAATATGCAAATTGGTGGGTTTAAATTTCTTATCATGATTTTTCCCATGCTATCAGTGACATTAACATTTGGTCACTGATAGCATGTGAACAATCTATTGCTGCTTCAATTCAGAAGCTTTTTAAATCATAAATAATTGTTGCTACTTTGTTCTAGTTTGTTAAGGTGCCAGAAATTGTAGCTTAACTTGGTGGCAATAGGGGTGTCCCAGTATGGTTGTACAAGATATTTTAGGGTTCTATGAGTTAAAATAGATTGTGAAACACTGATCAAAACAAAATTATTCAAACAAAAATGTACAGTTGTCACATATTTCTGGAATCTTTCTGTAAGTATTCAATATATTGATTATAAGATAAAAATGATAAAATATGATAAAACTAACTACATATTGATTTTGATTATTTTTAGTCAAAATAACACTCAGAGTGATATTAGATTATTGTTGAATTGTCTGTTATTTATTATATAAAATTATATCTTGTACAGTACATCTACATATCCAGATAAATATAAGTTTATTAACTGATATTGTAATTTATTAACTAATTCTGTTTTTTTGCTCATAATTGCACATCAGTGTATATAGTTGTGACTAAATTTATAGACTGTTCCATTAGAACAGTTAGGGACTAAAATTTGTTTCAAAGTGAGAGAGATGATTCTTCCTTTGCTTTTTCCAGAAGGGAGTAATGATGATTTTAGGGATAAACTTGTAAAAGTCTTTAAGTGGAATCTTATTTTATAATTAAGTAATGTTGTTTATTTGTTTTATTAACATTTGTGAATTTTTTTTCTATTTGGAGTATTTTTAGATTATTAAGTGAGATCTTGCAACCTTCACTATTGCAATGTATGGCTATGGCAGAATTAGTGTAATTAAATTTAATAGCACATGAATGTTCTTTTAGTCTGATTTTTAGGGTTCTTCCAGTTTCACCTAAGTATTGATAATCCGGTTGGCAGCTGCAGGATATTCTAAATATGACGTTATTTTGTTGCATTATGTCAATATTTTGAATAATATTTTCTTTAGTTATTAGTAATTTTTTGATATTAGTAAATACAGGGGCTAGAGTTATAAGTCATTTGAGTTGGTGGTATATTTTTTTTTTGGGTTGTGGTAGGGTTGGTGTCGGTAAGCCAGTTTTCAAGTATCTTATTTGTACATGTTTTAATTTTGGTGATATACATGTGTAAAAATTTCTTTTGATATACATAGGTGTACTGAAATGATAATTAATGACTCCTTACATTACATTGTTTAATAAACTTTTTAAAACATAAGTTGTTATGAGACCTTTGGACTGTGATGTTTAAAAATGGTAAATTGTTGTTATATTCGAGTTCTATATCAAAAGTTATGTTGGTTATTATGTTATTGGCACTGTTACGAATGGTTTGAGGGTTAGTAGTTAAAGTAGTGTCATCTACATATCTATTATGCCTCTGAGATTTTTAATATGATCTCTTTTTATCATACATAATTCAGCTAGTTTAGGGCCTATACGTGAACCCACAAAGATACTGTCATATTGTCAAAATAATTATTATTTAGAACAAATTGAACCAGTTTAATTACCCGATTATCACAATTTAAATTAGTTAATCTATCAATTATAAAACTTTTATGTATGGATGGATACATACTTTTAATGACTATAATTCTTTCATATGACTGACGATATCTCATCAGACTAAAAGCTATTTCATCAGCTGCCTTGTCAAACTGTAGAATATTTAAAAACTAGCATCCCACAATTCAGAGAGCAAATTTTGTAATTTTGTCTCTGTGATTTGAATTTGGTGTACTGCTTGACAATAAATTAAGACAAAAACTGCTGTTATCTTTACAGTTTTTGTTTTTAAATGATCTATATCTGATACAAAAGAAAAATTCACATGAAGAGGCGTTAAAGAACATTAAAATAAATGTTTTATTTTCCTGCGAGTGCTTTCGACGTATTTATAAATGTTATCTTCAGGCAGAAATAGAATTTAATAGAATTTCCAAACAAAGTTTATTGCTAAGCAGTGACCAGATTCCCACAATGAAGGTCTTGGTCATCTTGACGCTTTCCTTGGAGAGACAAACTTCCATTTGTGCCAAAAATTGTCTTTGTGACCATTCTGTAAGGCATTACTTGTCAACATCCAACATGAGACTTCTAATTTCGAACAAAGATAAGAAGTTTGTCCTATGCAAGAGAGAAGGCTTTCTACGCAGGGCCACAGACTTCCTTAACCAATCACATGCCATGGTCTTACCAGAGGACCCAATCCCATCTGTGTTAAGGAAGACAAAGATAGTGTTTCTCCCGGGTGTAACTGCTGTCCTTTTGGGACGCTTGGACCCCCCATCCAACATTGCTTGTCCTAGACTTTTCTTTGAAGCCAAAACACACAGAGGGCTGGCTATTCAGGCCATTGGTTAACAAAAGGTCCCACCCCTCCTACTTCCTCAAAAAAGCACTTGCTAAGCTGCTTGGTGGGCTTCTTCCCTCCTCCTCCCAAGTCATGGCTATATCCTCCTTCCTCATCTGTCATGGCTAAGGCTACATTATCTGCTACACTAGGTGGTTTGTCCCCCTGATACATACACCTTCTATAAAATGGATGTTGTTGCATTATATCCTTCTATACTGCATTTTGAGGCTGTGATGCTTGCCAACGCCTTACTTATCAAAGAGGGCTTCACTGCGCAGCAGGTTTTAGAGATTTGAGCAAGAAGCATTACTCTTCATCACAGAGCATAATTACTTCTGCTTCAATGGGAGAATATACTTGCAAAAACAGGGAGTATCGATTAGGTCACCGTTGTCTGCTGTATTAGCAGAACTGACCACGAGACATCTTGAACACAGGGTCTTTAAATCTTTTGTCATGATAGCTTATTCCTTAATATACATGAGGTGCGTGGACAACGTTCTTTTGGCATGGCAGGATACAGAGGGCTCCTTCCTGATATTAGAATGTCACCTTAAGAATGTATACTTCTCCATCAACTTCACCTGGGAAAAAGAAATTGGGGGAAAAAATCACATTTTTAGACTTGGACATCTCCAAGTCCCAGGGAAGTTTGACATTCTCCGTATACCACAAATTTGGTAGCATTCCCCCAATTATCCTTGCCACATCCTCTTGTCCACAACAGTATGTTAATGCAGCCATATAGCCCCTTTGATCAGAAAGGCCTTTTTGGTGCCTTTCACACAACATTTTAGCAATTTTGAGTTGTGGATCATCCGCACAGCAGTACGTGTGGCAGGATATGGCACCACCAAATACAACTGTATCCTAAACAGAGTTAAAAGATCTCTTTCCCAGCTACTATCTTACGTAGCCCAAGGGACTGGACACCCGCCCCTCTCTGCCATTTTGTGGCTGCCTTAGAGCCCAGATTTGCCGTATTTTTAGACAAAATAACTTACTTTTAACCATTACCCCACACCGTAGTCTGGGGAGGTTTTTATGTAACGACCGGGATGTGGTTTCGATTCTAGAAAAGTCTGATGTATATTCCATTCCATTAGAAAACCCAATGTCGGGGACACACACCCACTATATACGGGTGACCACCAGGATGCTGTCCAGTCGCATAGCAGAACACCAGTGTTCTGTCGCAGGGGGCAGCTGTGACATCGAACTGTCAAAGTTGGTTGTACAGCACCACCACACCCCACTTTGGGACCATGTGGTGATGCTCAAGTGCTGTGATGAAAGGAGTTTAGTGTACATTTGGGAGGTCCTCTTCACCACACTGATGTCTCCTTGCAACTCTCTCATCTTTGAGCTGCCCGGGATTTGGATCAGTCTCTACAAACGGATAAAACACCTTTTCTCTACCCCCGCCTTCTCTGTGCATTAAGGCGCATCTGCAAAGATGTTATGCATATTTAAATCAATATTTTAAGCTTTATTATTTTTAAGCTTCTTTGTTAAAAAAACGGCTAATTGCCGTTCCTGTTTTCTGTGCTGTAAAATGCATGTGTGACAATGTTATGTGAATTTAAATTAATACTCTAAATTTCGCATTATGTTCTAAATGGATAACGCCGTTCTTGTTCTCTGCACAGTAAGGCGCATGCATGACGATGTTACGCATATACTTTTTATATCTAATGTTTTAAGTTCTCTTATTTTAAACTTGTTATGTTCTATGCAGCTAATGTCTTTTTTGTTCTAATTTTTAAAAAAGTTTGTTCGGAAATTTTATTTAATTCTATTTCTGCCTGAAGATGACGTTTATAAATACATCAAAAGTGCTCGCAGGAAAATAAAACATTTATTGTAATGTTATTTAATGCCTCTTTATGAAATTTTTTTTTTGTATCAGTACAATGGTTGGCATGACATCCACTCTAAGTATTTAATGATCTATATCAGGGGTGGCCAACAAGTCGATCGCCAAGCCAATTTTGGTCGATCACTAGCAATGTCTTGACTTAATGTATTATATTTGTAACCGAACGCAACTGTGTGCATGTAGTTATGACTCAACTCACAAGCAGTGAGTGCACTTCATACTGAAACAGTGTATAAACATAGTATGTATTTCACACTTTCCCCTCCCCACTTAGACTATGCCTATGACAACAAGTCAATCACGACACATTTTTACGATAAAAAGTAGATCTTATGTGCACAAAAGTTGGCCACCCCTGATCTATATCATTTAAACTCTTCAGTTACATACCAGACAAGTATAAAAAATCTCTCATAACTTTCTTTTGATATGTTATGGCTCTCATTTACTGTGTACTTATGACTGGTTTGTTTGCTTCTTGTAAGTTTCATGAACAACTTTAGTTTTAGCAAAGTTGTTGGATGATCTACATTGGAATAGATTTGGTACAGTTCTAGTTTTATCCAATTGTGTACATAATCATTATTTATATGAAAGTATTTACTGTAATAAATTTGTGTGGTAAGATAGTATTGCAGTTTTGTACCTTGTTTAACACATCTTGATTAGTAAATTATCAGTTTTTTATAATATTGAGTTTTGGATTATTAAGAAACACTATTGTTAACATATGTGATATTTTGTTAATTGTACAGAGGCTTATCATTAAGAGCTTAAAATTGAGAGGATTATTCAATGCAAGAATATGAGTTTACCAATGTTAGGATCTTAATACATTATTTCTTTGTATGTAAAAAAAAAAAACAATTTTTTGTTTTGTTATGACAATTAATATTTGAACATGTACCTGAACCATATATGAATATTTGTTTTATTGTTGTTTATTTCTAAAACTAGATATATTTTCAAATACACGTCTTTATTTCATATATCTTAAAGAAAACACCTTTGAAACATTGTCTTAATTTATGACATCCTAAAAATTATTAGTTTTAAATGTTAAATATAAAATTGTTTGTTTCCAGATCTGACACAGTTAAAGGAACTGTTATCGGAATCGATCTCGGCACCACAAACTCTTGCGTTGCAGTCATGGAGGGAAAGACTGCCAAGGTGATCGAGAACACAGAAGGATCTAGAACGACACCCTCCGTTGTTGCCTTCACTCAGGACAACGAGAGGCTTGTTGGCATGCCTGCTAAGAGACAGGCCATCACCAATGCTTCCAATACGTTTTCTGCTACGAAACGACTCATCGGTAGAAGATTTGATGATCCTCAACTTCAGAAAGATTTGTAAGTTTACTTAAGTTTCATTATCTGACTTTTAAGCCATTAAAATTGTAACAATGGAAATTTCAGTTGTAAATACTGAAATTATTATTGGTGCAAATTATCTGTTTAGAGTGATTTTTAGATGATTTTCATTGCTATTGAATTGCTATGCATGTCATTGAAAGCAAGTTATTGATGTTTAACAGTCTCAACAACAGGAATAATGAGTAAATTACACTAAATTATTAATATTAAAGTTTATGGCTTTCTCTAGGTGTAGATGACTTTCTTACTTACAGTTGAGATGCAGAAGTCCTGAGTGCAATCATTGTTTGTTTTAAAAAATACAATATAAAAATTAAGCATTTTGCATTTCTTTCAGAAAATCTTTTTCATACAAAGTAGTTAAAGCTTCAAATGGTGATGCTTGGATAGAAGCACATGGAAAGATGTATTCTCCCAGTCAGATTGGAGCATTTATTTTAATGAAAATGAAAGAAACTGCAGGTGAATGACAATTTTTATCATTTACAAATTGCTTGTTTATATATAAATTATTTTAATATTGTGCATTTAAATTTCAGAGGCTTACATTGGTCATCCTGTAAAAAATGCTGTAATTACAGTTCCTGCATATTTTAACGATTCTCAAAGACAAGTAAGTTTTTATTTAGCCACTGTATTTGTGTTAAAAAGTGAAATAATATTTAAGCTAGAAGAAAAGAAATTTTAAACTTTGTTAATTTTACACTAATTTTTTTGTTGTTTGATAGCTATTCCTTTATAATATGCTAAAAATACATTTAAAAAATATTGAAAATTATAAAATTTTAAAATATTTTTAAGTGTAGTTTGTTAGTATGATGGTAATTATTGTTATTGTTTAGCCGTAATTTGTTAATGTGATGGATTAACGTGGTGTGCATTTTGAGAAGAGTACATATTTGGAATTATTTTTGAATATTCATGGGATTTGTACTAACATTTATTTATAATTTATTTGGGAAGAGGATTAGATATAAACAAAATCATTATTATTCAAGGCCAGTTTTATTAATAGAAAACATTTTTATTAATATTATTCAATCTGTTTACTTTCTGCGAGCACAATTTGTGGATGATAATTATCATAGAAGCACACATGAAACAATAAACATTTCTGCAGTGTGTGCATTGAATAAATGCAGTTTTTACAATAAGATGATGATTTCGTGTCACTGGAAAAACAAACTTGATTAATGTTTGAAAACACTTCTTCATTGTCAACTAATTTGAAGAAAAATCATATATACCTTATCATATTTGAAAACATCAGAGATCTTTTTTCTACTGAAATTGATGATGAACCCTCAGCTGCAATTAGGTCTTGATTTTGAAGTATACTTTCACAGTATGTAAATATTGTAATATTGTCAATCAGTGGTTCTTCTGCAGAACACATTTCTATGCTATTGATGTTAGCACAAGATATTGAAACCGTCTTTTCATTCTTTAGCACAGATGCAATTCTAGATATACATAGTAGGGTTTCTCATTTCCTGGTCTTTTGCTTGTCCTGGGATTCTGGGACAAAATTAATTATTTTTAAGATATACAAAATATCACGAAATCAAATGATATAATTATTTTTCTTTTTTTAAAGTAATTTAATATCTTCTGTAACCTCCAAAATTATATTAATAATTCTGTGTAAGATTAAAAATTACCTTTGAATTACGTAGAAATTTTCACAAATAGAAAAAATTTATTAAAGTTTGCTGGAAACTGCATACAACAACAGAAATGCCTTTTGAATTGAGTTGAAAATTTAAAAAATGAACTTAGAAGGTAATTTTTGTTTTTTAAATAAAACATAATACAAAATATTGTAAATTTTTATAAGATTTTAAAAAGCAAAGACGGTCAATACTCCCATCACTCAATCTAATTCTTATTTTAGTGATGAAAAGTCTTGCTACCGAGAATTGCCCTTTCTGATTCAATTGATGTGATTGGAATCGTTTTTAATGCATTTAGGAGAAGACAAATATTGTGTTTTTCACCTGTATCCTGAAAGATTTCTAGTTCGTTTTTGAGATTGTAGTAGTACTTTTGTTCTCTAGTATTCTTGATTTGTCAATTTTGATCGATTTAATAGAAAAATCATAGCCCAATAATTTGGCAGTTCGTTTGTCTTTAATAATTAGGTTATGAAGAAAAACTTCATACTTGCAGACTTTGTACTCATTTGTATCCTTACCCAATTTGCACAACTTGGCATTACACAGTTATTGAAGCTACTGGGCATGGTTAAAAATTTAGACAGCATAAGCACAATTATTCCAGATATTACAGGTAAAGAATTTTGAGAGTCCTGCCACAAATAAGCTATGTATTGATTATTGACCATTTGTGACATGCCATAACGAGCAAAAATTTAAAAAAAACTAATAAGTAGGTTGTCAGAATAAATTTGTATTTATTAATTTTAAGTTTATGAGTTAATTATACTTTCTATTTGCAAAATTTCCTCAACCATAACATAAAATAAGAAAGTGAATTTTTAAGAAATTTGCAGGATTTCCCATGTTAAAAAGACAACCGGGATCCCCTTTGAGAAACCCTAATACATAGGTTAAATAATGACTGTTGCCAGAGTAAGCAAAAACTGTATATGAATATACAGAAAATGCTTTATTTTTAAATAAATATTGTCATCTAGCATTTGTTAATTGCTTTTGACATTGACTTGTTACATGAAACAGATGGATTATATTGTTCTATTACCTTGTTTTTTGTACATTTGTAGTTTTCTAAAAGTAACATTGGTGTTTTTCTCTGACAGCATAATAAATTTAAAAGTACCAAGAATAAATGAAAATTATAGTTTCAGGGAAAAATCACATTTGCCATTGAAATTCGAAACACCAACCTCACCAGTATGAAACCAGTGTGCCCCCACTGAGCCATCAGCCACTCTACAAATGATGGCAATTCTAAAGGATTTAAGTAATTTGCAATTGTTTCATATAATTTTGAGTATTGAGTCTTACTGCTTGGCACATGTCAATCGTTGGAGGTCCACGATAACTCACTGAGTTTGATCAAAACCGGTGACTCCGACATCATACCATCCCCTCATCAGATAGTGTGGAACCAACTCCACAATACAACACTACACTTCTAATGACCAGGCAAGGTGCCCCACTTCATAAACATTGGGTCCAAATTGTGTTCATAGATGAAGTGTAGGTTGGTTTTGCATTCAAATGACAACACTACTAACATTTCAAGTTTATATAGTCAGTGTTACTGTGCCTTCTGCTATTGTCATCACAAGCAGCAAGGTGATTGTCGTATTGCTGTATGTCGTGTCACCATACACCCGTGGTCCCAGTCTGTATTCAAGACACATGACTGAACAGAATTGTGCAACCCACCATTACTGCATTTGCAGAAGTTGTTGGAGAAGTATTCACTATTGTGGATGATACACCCCCACATACTGCCATATTGTGAACCACTTAAAGATAAAAGGAATTTGCCTGATGGCTAAAATGACTTTTCTTTGACAAACCAATAAGTTTTGGTATGTTTAATCATGGTTGAACAGCAAATGTTTGTTTTGTCATGTGCTTGAAATATACACCCCTCATGTTCATTTTGTTCTGTATGATCTAAATTATATTGCATAATGAAGACATGCTTCATTGTTGCTACAGCCTCAATTTTAGCAACATTTCAAAATGTTTTTGAACAGTGTATAATTTAAAATTTATTGTTGGGGATACTTCAGTTTTTGGCACCAAGCATATCAGAGATTATTCATGATGTTATAAATTATGATTTGCTTAATGACATTCTTCAGGTAACTAAACAGGTTAAAATGTAGCAATCTGCTGTATTTTCTGTTTTATCAATAGAAACTAGACGTGAGCTTTGAGGTGTTGAAATTTCTTGTAAGATTGCTTGATGACTCAGTTAAATCTTAGTACTTTTCATTTACTGGATATAAAGCTTATAAATATTACATACTTACTGTTATGTTTATTAATAATCTTATTTCATGACAGGCCACCAAAGATGCCGGTCAGATTGCGGGATTAAATGTTTTGAGAGTGATCAACGAGCCCACAGCTGCAGCACTTGCTTATGGAATGGATAAAACAGATGACAAAGTGTAAGTTCTTGTGAAAAATTCTGATTTTACAAAATTGTGATAGTAAAACCTAAATCATGTTTATTTACATAAAAATATAGTACAGGTTTTGTGAATGGCAATGCCTGTGTCTTACATCTATATCTTTGTACATTTCCTGTTATGCTAAGCAGTACATATTTTCTGTAATTTATATGATAGATGAAAATCTATAAAATTAATTTATAATGTTATATTGGTTCTTAAGGTATAAACAAAAGATGCTTTAAAACTTAAAATATTTTATGACTGCCAACTGTTTTCTTTTGGATTTTACAAATAAGGAATTATATTTATAAATGTAAAGAAAATGGTTTGGCTGATAATTAAGATTTTTTTTTCTGCTTTGACAACTAAGAGGCAATTGAGCCCATCATTGATGTTAATTTTGCTTCTTGTATGCATCAGCTTTTGTGACTATAAAATGCTGCTCTTTGTTTATCACAGTGTGATGTTATATTGTTCAAATTGCATTTCT
The DNA here is from genome assembly GCF_030686945.1 of Centruroides vittatus. Classification (NCBI taxonomy): domain Eukaryota; kingdom Metazoa; phylum Arthropoda; class Arachnida; order Scorpiones; family Buthidae; genus Centruroides; species Centruroides vittatus. Next base: position 1,411,067 of record NW_027120927.1, read on the forward strand.
AGGAATGTAACTTCAATTTAGTGTTTTAAGTGTTTGTTGTCCTAATATATTCAACTCACCTTAAAATGAACACCGATATGGCAAATTCTCATGTTAAAGCAAATTTTGGCATTGCCCTGACAGAATGTCATTGTTATAATGTTAATTTTCCTGCGATAAGGAAACAAAAAATTTTACCAGAATTTATTAAACCAAACTGCAAATTACCTTCACAATCCCTAAAAAATCAATTTTCAATAATAATTTTATTATTTACATTGAAAAGTGTACAATGCACAGTGGTACTGTAATAAATGTTTGTTAGACTTGGCGCTTATCGGAAAGATTGGTAAAAAGGCCGTTGGACTAGCGTAACCGGTTATGTAACAAAGGAACAAAGAGTGCACAAAGATTACACACAGTCTTGACTCACGGAAGGTCAGCGCTGGAAAGGGGAGAGTGAAATGAGGTCACCTTCCCCGAGGGTCAACAACGCCACCAACCTTTTATTACATCAGAAGAACATCTACAAAACATCGCGATCGTTGATTCCAACACACCCCCTCAACGATTGATCGTTAATACAATCCGATATCGCGAGTAAATTTATTAACATCATTCGTGTCTAGCAACTTTGTTAACAAGTCGGCCGTCATCTGTTCACTTGGACAATAAATTACAGTAATTTCTCCCGAATTCTTTAAATCACGTACAGGATGGTATTTTGTGTCGATATGTTGTGTTTTTCCTAATTCTAAAAGTCGTATACAACTTTGATTGTTCTCGAATATTTTGATAGGTGTTGTGATCGGTAGATTTATTTCTTCTAGAAGTCGTTTCATCCATACAGTTTCTTGAGTAGCTTCTGCCAAGGCTACATACTCCGCTTCAGTGGACGATAGTGCTACACACTGTTGCTTTTTACTGACCCAGTGGATAGGACTTCCTTTTAGCAAGAGCAAATATCCTGTGTTTGATTTGCGGTCTATACGATTGCCTCCCCAGTTGGCGTCTACATAAAATTTAAGTTCTAATTCTTCGTTGATATTTTCTAATTTAAGTTTCTTCTTCTTTGTCGAATTCAGATAACGAAAGATTCTCTTTACTTCCACCCAATCACTTTCCGAAGGTTTTGTTACTTTTCTCGCTAATATCGACGTACTTATCACAATATCTGGACGCAATATTAATCGCTAGATATAATAAAGATCCAATAGCACTTCTGCATACATTGTTGTTTTTGAACGTATCAGGCATTTCATTTCTTAAGTATCCTGTATCCATAGGAATATTAGACGGTCTTGAATCGGATAAGTTAAATTCTCGCAATTTATTTTCTATATATCTTTCTTGGTGGAGTGAAAATATTCCGTTCTTGTCTCTTTCAAATTGTATTCCCAGATAATATTTTAAGTCACCTAAATTCTTGATTTTAAACATATCCTTCATTTCGGTTTCAAATTCAGTTAACGTATGTTCATCTGTGGCCATTGCTATTACGTCATCTACATGAATTGCTAAATACAAACATCTTTTATGGCCTCTGGTGTAAAGACATGGATTGGCCATGCTTCTTCTAAATCCCTTAGATAGCAATGTTTCATTGAATTTTTTATTCCATTCATTTGCTCCTTGTTTCAAGCCATATATATTTTTCAATAATTTGCAAACCATGTCCGGTGATCCATCTTCGTATCCTTCGGGTTGTTTCATGTATACTTCGTGTGATAAGTCTCCATTTAAGTAAGCCGTTTCAATGTCATAATGCTTAACTTTCATGTTCTTAATTCTGGCTATAGTTAGGAGTGTTCAAAGGGTGGCAGTTTTGATCACGGGCATATACGTCATCGTAGTCGAAGCCATACTTTTGTGTGTATCCTTGAGCGACTAAACGAGCCTTAAAACGGTTAACTTTATTGTTTTTGTCTCTCTTAATTTTATATACTCATCTGTTTCCTACTGCAGTTTTACCTGGAGGTAATTTCGTAATTTTCCATGTGCAGTTTTTTTTCATGGCTGCTATTTCCTGATTCATGGCTTCACTCCATTCTTTGGAATGTTTGCCTGCGATTGCCTCGTTATATTCTCTTGGTTCTACTGCATCCTCTGTCACTGATAAATTTATTGTTTCAATTAACTTTATAGGAGGTACTCCCTTAGTAGTTCTTTCCGATCTCCATAAATGTATGCCAGATTCTTCCATTTCTTGTTCCCTTGTTTTCATTTTGCATTCTTTTTTTAAATTTGTATTATCAACTATTGTAACTTGTTTCGAATTTTCATTATCATCGTGTATGTCGATTTTGGAGTCTCCGTGCTTGACGTTTTCCAGAAAGTGAACATTTCTGCTTATTGTTATCTTATCAGTTTTCGTGTCAACTAATCAATAAGCTTTTGATGCTCTCTCGTATCCTACAAAAATTAGTTTTGTGGCTTTAGGTTCTAGTTTCTTTTGATCTTTAGGTTTAATAACATAAGCTGAGCATCCAAAAATTCTTATAAGCGAGATGTTTGGCTTCTTTCCATGCCATTTTTCGTACGGAGTTGTTTCACTCGCTTTAGTAATTAATCTGTTCTGTAGGTAATTTGCACTATTCACCGCTTCTCCCCAGTATTTGTTCGGTAATCGAGCATCAGTTAACGTGCACCTTGTCATTTCTGTCAGATATCTATTCTTCCTTTCTGCTACTCCATTTTGTTGTGGGGAATAAGGTGCCGTAGTTTCCCCATAGAATACCTTCATTTTTAAAGAACGTCTTTAAGTTGGTACTTGAAAATTCACCACCTCTGTCTGATCTGATTCGTTGAAGAGTTCTTCCAAATTTTGTTTGTACATATTTAACATATTCCTTTATTTTATCACTTTTATGTTTATGAAGATATATTTTGGTGTACCTACTGTTATCATCTATCATGGTTAAAATGTATTTGTTGCCTCTCGGTGTTGCTGTTTGCATTGGTCCGCATACGTCGGTGTGTATTAATTCAAGTAATTGATAGGTTTTGGTTTCTGTTTTCCTTGGAAAATTTTTAGTAGTTATCTTGGCCTTGATGCAATATTCACAAGGTTTGAATATGCGACATTTCTGAATATTTATTCCTGTAGCCAATTGTTTATTCTGCATCAAAATTATGGAGTTCATGTCACGGTGCCCTAATCTTCTATGCCCTAAATGGATGCATTCCTTCATATCATTAACCACTGTAAGTGCTTTGTGATTTATCAAGCTCGTACAAACATGTGTTTGCTGTTGCCGATGCTACTGTTACTCTGTTTTTCTGGATAGAGCAAATGTTTCCTTCAAATTTTATGGTAAACCTTAATGTCATTAGTCTTCTGACTGAGATTAAATTTCCTTTAAGGTGTTGCACATATAGCACGTCTTTCATATATATTCGACGTCGTTCGTTATTTTCATCCATGCAGGTTATCATTACATTGCCTTTACCTTCAGTGTATAGGGCTTGACCTTTGGCTAGTATTACTCTCTCTCTATGTTTACTATTAATGATTGTGAATAAATACTTCTCGCAACACAAAGCTCCCGAGCTACGTATCATTGATGAATGTTGTTTTGTGTTCCTGTCTTAAAACATACATAGGATTCCTTTTCCGGGTGTTGTTCATCACTTTCCGCATAAATTTTGTTGATCTGATTTGGATGTTTTTCTTTCCATGTTGCATATTTCCAACATTCTTTCTTTACATGTCTCTGCTTTTTGCAAAAATAACAACTTTTGAGCAAATTCCTTTTCTGAGTTACTGGGCGTGCTCCCACTTTAAATGCTTTATCCGCCTGACATTCTTCATTTGATGAGGTCTTTCTTCTTGAGTGTTCTTCAATTAATTTATTATGTACTAACTCCTGAGTTAAATCTTCTTCTGGACGAGTCTCTAGTGCTGTTATTAAAGTGCTATAGCTGTCTTGCAAGCTACTAAGTAATAATGCTATCTTTAATTTCTCAGCTAGAGTTTCTCCCAGTGCCGTAAGATGATCAATCATTTCCTCCATGTTGGCCAAGTGTATCTCCATGTTGCCGTTTTCTTCTAGTTTTAAATTGCAGATTTTCTTTAATAGGTAAACTTTATTTGATAGTGTAGACTTAACATGGTGTTTCCTTATGTCTTCCCAAGTTCCTTTAGCTGTAGTTTCCTTTCTTACTAATGGCAGTTGATTGTCTTCCATCAGGAGGCCTATCATAGCGCGTGCCTTTCCGTCCTTTCTTAACCAAGATAAGTCAGGATCCGAGGGTATTTCCTTTTGTATTATGTCCCATAACTCGTCTTTTATCAACAGCAATTCCATCTTATATTTCCAAATGTGATAATTGTTGTTGTTCAATTTAGTGATGGCAATGTAACTTTTATCTGCCATTGTGAAGTCTTTTGTGCTCGCCAAATATTCTTCTTATGTAAATTTATTTAGTTTATATTATTCCTTGAATTTACCTTTATCTTTTTCTTATGCATAATTAGTTGTTGCTGTAACTGAACCCATAACCTGTTAGACTTGGCACTTATTGGAAAGATTGGTAAAAGGGCAGTTGGACTAGCGTAACCGGTTATGTAACAAAGGAACACAGAGTGCACAAAGATTACACACAGTCTTGACTCACGGAAGGTCAGCGCTGGAAAGGGGAGAGTGAAATGAGGTCACCTTCCCCGAGGGTTAACAATGCCACCAACCTTTTATTACGTCAGAAGAACATCTACAAAACATCGTGATCATTGATTCCAATAATGTTCTATTTTCAGTAGAGTAATTTTCTCTTAGTAAGCAAAGTTGTTTGATCTCCAATTATAGAACAATTCAAAAACCCAGGTAGTCAGAAAATGGGGTAGTGTTTAAGCTCATTCACCCTTTAAATGGATGTCGTCCCATGTAAACATGTGCTAGTTTGCATATTGGGGATGCATATGGTGATGCCATGTTCATCTGTTTTGTGCCAAATTCGGTCCCTTTTATTTTCCTGGCTGTTATGTATAAGTTACCAGCAATGTATGATAGCAGACATTATATAGAATGTCTAGACAGACAATATATAGAACAGGGGTGGGCAAGCAAGAGTTCAGTGGGAGCCGAAATGTAGGTTTTGCAAAATGCATGGGAGCTGCAGTTCTGTACTGTCGTGGCAGATAGTATGGTAAGGCGTGCGATTTTATTATATAATATAAATATAATATAAAACAAATATTGAATTTTTTTAATTAATAAACATATTTTCACAGAATTGTAAAAATGATAATAATAAAACCAGAAATGAACACTTTCGGCAAGAGCCGCGTGTAACTCAAAAAGAGCCGCATTTGCCCATGTCTGATATAGAATATTTGGCATTTTTAGACAAAGTATGAAATATCTGAATTATTTTAAATACTTTCCCTAGGCATTATCTAGAATGCCAAATGCCATTTAGACAAAGTATTAAAAGTGAGTCATGAAAAGGCTTTTATTGAAAAGATGTACAGTACATGAAAAAGAAATACAAAATAAAGTATAGAACTTATTGAGGAAAACAAGAGAAAATAAAATATAAACCTACTTGTTGCAGCAAGGAAGGAAAGAATTTTATTTTAATTTGCACTTAATTGTCTTTCATACATAACAAGGGAAAGTATTGGAATTGTATCAAATTTGGCCTTCCAAGTTTTTTTGCAAATCTTCACATTTTGAGACCTGAATCCAAAATTATATATAAATGTCAAAAAATTCCATGTGTTTGTGTTGGCATCTATTTTGCTTAATATCTCAGGATGGGGTAAAGATTAAATAACAAAATTTGGCATGCTGGCCTGTATATGAAGGGCAATGATGATGATAAAATTTGGTTGTTAAAGACATGGAGTGGAGAAATAGTAAGTTGTGTGTATCTTTAGTAGTTCAGACTTAATGACGATTTTACTCATTATTAACATTTATACTTTTTTATAAAACTCATCTCTATCTCAAAATTAAGCTTTTTTCTCTATTTTATAGTAATTAAAAATAAAAGTTTTTTTATATCAAAATTTCAAAGCAGATGGTGTCCCACACAATTTCAGGTTAATGTTACCCTTGGTGCCAAGATGGTGGCTCTTCTCTGATTCCAGCAAGAAAACAGCGGGATGCACGTTCTAACCTAATCTAACCAATTCTAATAATTTGGTTGCTAATAATTATGGTAATTTATTAGAATAGGTTAGGTTAGAATGTGCGTCCCACTGTTTCCTTGCTTGAATCAGAGACGAGCTGCCATCTTGGCACCAAGGGTAACATTAACCCAATTTTATTAAGTTATATTGTAATTAAAATTATAAAAGTTATTATCTAAATAAGTTATGCAACTTGTTGCTGGATTTTTTTACTCTTTTGGCATCAAAAATATATTCTACTTTTTCAATCTTCAACAGGAAAAACATCACTGATTTCTTTCAGCTTTGTTTTGTTTAACCACCGATATACACTGCTCCACACTTAAACAGTAAATACTATCTCCTCATTTTGTTTGATTTGAAAATAATTTAGATCATTAATTTATTTTTATTCATAAATTTTATTTTATTTAACTTTAATAAATTAATTCAAATTATTATAATGTAGAGATTTTGACTGCCTATTAATAGGAAAGTTTGATTCATATTAACCCAAGTTGACTGTATTGAGCTTATGAGAAATAGGACAATGTGCTTGATGTCCAGAAACTAGTTAGTTGTAGAAAAGGAATGGGATTCACATTTATTATAGTTTGTAAAAGAATTTGAAATATTTTTGACAGAATTTGTATCATTAAATTAATTGGACACAAGATCATATTGGTGTTTTGTTGAATATTGTACAAATTTAAACTTGTAGGTATGGACTAGTAGGTATAGGTGTTTGTGTGTGTGGGAGCAAAACCTCAACAGGAATTCTTCTAAATAGTTCCATCCCTTGGACATTGGCAGTGAATACTTATAAACAACCTTTTAGTTTAGCATCATACTAAATTCAGTGCTAATCTGTCAGTTTCAAAAGTAACAAATGACTCTAAATCAAACTTTGATTTCCAAATTATACATGTGTTTAATAACATGCACAATTAACATTTAACTTTAGATAATTTCTCTTAATTAGTAGTGTATTAGGAGAATTCATATTTGAGGCAAAGCATTGGTGAAGCCTCTTCTATTTGGCTTACAGAATTGTTTGTTCTCAAAATTTGTTTGATTGATTTTGATTAAACTTTGCTATTTTCTATTAATTACAATGAGGAATTAAAAAATGTGGTCAATGACATCGTTTTTAAGTTATAAGGTTGTAGCACATGACAAAGCAGTATTGCATGAATCACACAACTTTGTCCTGCAATGTTCCACCATCACTAACACATCTTCTACGGGCTTTGCTATAGAATAGAATTCATTCTCAAAATTTAATGGGCCGATTTTGATAAAACTTTGCCATTTTTCATTAAGTGTGATGATGAATCCAAAAATGTAATGGTAACCATTTAAATGTAAAAAGTAGGAGTTTGTGACTTCATTTTCTATATACAAAGGTATTAAAGTGACAATGTCCACACTCTCTGATATGACTGAGCATGCCTAATGGAATTTAGTCCTAGGGGTCAAAAATAAAGACAGATCGCATGCATCTAATGGAAAATAAATAAAACATAAGAACAAAGCAATCAATGGCGATTGCTTTGTTCTTGCATCTCCTCTGTGTCGGCAAGTGCAAGGATTCTCTCCCTGTACTCGGCAATAAGGATTGCATATCCCAGCAGGTACGAGGATAGCCTCTTTTGCAATGGCAGTGCAAAGTTTGCCTGTCCTGTTGCAGGGGGAAAAAAAATGCAATCCCTGCACCTGTCCATGTCTGTCAGGTGCAGGGATTGCATTTTTTTTCCCCTGCTCCATCTCAATTCTCTCATGATACAACAAATCACACAATGTCCTAGTGTCCATTTTTATTTAGTACTTTGTGGCATAGATGACTTTCTTCTTGTATCTCACTCCCACTCCTTCTCTAAATTGCATATTTATAGTTAATTTATGCATTGGCATCAGTTACATAAGTTTCCATTGCTTACATAATTTATTGGATATGTAACAAATATAAAACATGGGTGGAAATATTTATTATATAAAGGTTGTGTCAATGATGAACTGCAGTCATAAGTACTAGTAATAGGTAACTAGCTTGAATTATAGAATGTGTAAAGTGTACTTGTCTTGTTTTAAAGCAGTGGTTCTTAACCTTTTTATACTCACGACCCACCAAATATTTCATAATTTTTTTGTGATCCCCATTTTTTAATAATAATTTATATTTGTTAAATTATCTACAGTAATACCTTGACTTACATGAACCTGGAGTTACGCGATTTTTAAATCTTGTTGATTCGTCTTTTGTTTGAGCTCCACACAACTCTTGATTACTCACTCCCCCCACACTATTGTTCTGCTTACATGTTTGGATGTGTCACACGGAATCGACACATAGCTACAATTTATTTCTGTGTTTGTTATATCTACGGAGATCTACGAGAGACTCTACTATGTCATCTAAACAAAGTAAAACTGATTCTTCTGCATCTAACAAGAAAAGAAAAACTTTATCTTTGGAATGTAAAGTTAACATTATTGAAGACTTCGATACAAAAATGAAAAGAGGTTACAAATTTTAGAAAATATAGACTTTAACGCAGAGCGCATTTCTTCTACAAAACGAGAAATAAAAAAATTATTAGCATGCTATGAGGAAATTTTGCGGGAGAAAAAAATCTTTGAGCCGTCGGACGAATTTGTTAATTGTATGAAGCCTTCTACATCAAAATAACTTTGGTTTACCATTTTAATAATATAATTCATTATACATATGTATTATCTAAGATTTTATTAAACATTATTTTCTAACTTATTGTTTTCTTCAGTCTCTGGCTCCAATTAAAAATAATTTGTATGTATTTACATGCGAAATTATACCCTGACTTAGGCGGTAATCGCCCAGTCCCACCTGTTGCATAAGTTCAGGGTATTACTGTATAATAAATTGATTTTTATTATTATTGCTTTATTTTTTTTATAATGAATGTAAATCATAACTTTATTATTTCATTATCTATTTAAATAACATCAAACTTCACAATTAAACATGAAAATTCATTAATTTATAACAAAAGATAAAATAAGAAACATGTCGATAAATCAATCCAAAGTCGATGCTAAAACTAAACTAAAACACCCAGAACTTGTTGTAAAGATTTTGTATATCTTTACAAAAATATTTAAATTTTCGAAGCCTACTATTTTTCCTAATTATTTTTAAAATTCTAAGCATTAATAGTTTCTTAGAATTACTTTGGAATAAAAGAAGTAAATACTGCGGTATAAGTAGCATATTCGCATTTATTTCTTCTGTACTAACAAAGTTGTATGTAGGAAGAAAGTTTTCCTATTTAGTTTTTTTTTTTTATTTATCTTATTTCACTTTTCAATATGATATTCAGTTATACGTCAATTTTCTTTTTATTATATTCTGAAGGAAATTTTGCGTAATTTGGCGGCCCCCGGCAAACTTCTTATGGACCCCCAGGGGGCCGTGCGCCCCTGTTAAGAATCACTGTTTAAAGGGTTAATGATGATTGATATTTTTCGTCTCTTAATATCTGTGTAGATAGAATGCAATCTGAAATTTCAAATTAAGTGCTTTTTTCTTAGTTGTAAACTTATGTTTTTTGATAGTTTTTTTTAATAACTGGTTTCAGAATTGCAGTATATGATCTTGGTGGAGGAACTTTTGATATCTCCGTTCTTGAAATTCAGAAGGGGGTCTTTGAAGTCAAGTCTACGAATGGAGATACGTTTTTGGGTGGTGAAGATTTTGATAATCATCTTGTAAACTTCTTAGTTAAAGAATTTAAGAGAGATGTAAGTTTGTGTGTTGCTGTGAGATACCTTAAATTTTTATGATATTAATTATTTTATTCATTTATTTTTTAGCAAGGTATTGATTTGACAAAAGACAATATGGCAATGCAGCGTCTGAAAGAAGCTGCTGAAAAAGCAAAAATTGAATTGTCATCTTCTCTCCAAGTAAGTATGAAAATAAATGTTATGTGTGGTTTTATTTTAAGGTTAAAACTTGAAATTCCTTTCATTGTAGACCGATATAAATTTGCCATATCTCACAATGGATTCTTCTGGACCAAAACACATGAATATAAAACTTTCCAGGTCAAAGTTTGAAAGTCTGGTACAGGACATCATTAAAAAGACTGTTGAGCCTTGTAAAAAAGCCATGAATGATGCCGAAGTTAAGCAGAGTGACATAGGAGATGTAATTCTTGTTGGTGGAATGACGAGAATGCCAAAAGTGTGATTTTAGAACTATTGATAGTTTGTGCATTTATAATTATTTACTAATAATTAAAAATTGATTTTAAAATTATTTATCTGTATAGGTTCAGGAAGTTGTTCAAGAAATATTTGGTAAAATGCCAAGTAAAGCTGTAAATCCTGATGAAGCAGTAGCAGTTGGTGCAGCTATTCAGGTATTTTTCTTTTTATTTTCTTATTTAAGTTTACAATTATTATTTTATATAAAAATTAATTGAATCTTTAGGGAGGAGTTTTAGCAGGAGATGTTACAGATGTTCTCCTGTTAGATGTAACACCATTATCTTTAGGTATAGAAACACTAGGGGGAGTATTTACAAAGTTAATAAATCGTAACACAACTATTCCTACTAAAAAGAGCCAGGTAAATGACTCTTCCAAATATAAATTTAATTTTTTCTTCTTTAAATTTCTTCTTATGCAATATTTGTTTCTAGGTGTTTTCCACTGCAGCCGATGGCCAGACTCAAGTAGAAATTAAGGTCTGTCAGGGAGAAAGAGAGATGGCTGCCGATAATAAGTTACTAGGACAGTTTTCATTGGTATGTATCATTACACTACATCTTTAGAAAAAGTGTATACTATCATTATCATGAATTAACAAAAATATTATTCAGGTTGGCATACCTCCTGCACCCAGAGGAGTTCCACAGATTGAAGTCTCCTTTGACATTGATGCTAACGGAATCGTTCACGTGTCTGCAAGAGATAGAGGAACTGGAAAAGAACAACAAAGTGAGTTTACCAAAAAAACTATTTCGTGTTTTGATTTTAAATATTTAAATTATCATAATTCATTGAATGTATTCTCCATTTTCCCCCTTTTTCGCTGTTGTTGTTGAGTTTGATGATGTATTGGACTTCATTATACTTTAGTATTCTTTCATAAAGCAGCTTGCAGAGATGAGCTGAAACCCAATTGAATTCTCATAATTTACCATGGGTACTTTTAGCTTAGGAATACCATTCTCCATCTCTTAACCTAATTATACCCATTACAAACAATGGGTATAATTATGCCTGCCCTAAATTTGTGTATCCATACGAGTGATTTTACCATGCAGTTTGAATGCTTTTGATGCTGTATATGCACAATCTAGAAAAATTTAGCAAAAAAAATCTGGTGCAAATTAGACACTCTGGCCAGATGAACTTTTTCTGTAAGATAACTGAGAAATTAATAGGAGTTTGAAATTTTTAATAACAGGAATGATAAAATGAAAACATCATAGTGTAAAAGTATAAAAATGAAATAATGATAAAAGTAACAAATCAACATTTTCTATTTTTTCCACAAAGCACAAATATGTTACTAAGATGATTGCCTGTTGATCATTCCTCTTAAGTTTATTCTCCTTTTATTTTTATTTCTGTTATGTACACATGACGGGAAAGTATTAGAATCCTGTCAAATTTGACACACTCTGCTTTCTGCAAATCTCCATGTTTTTGAAACCTGAATTGAAAAATTCAAAAAAAAAAAGCAATTCCTTATGTGGTGCTTGTGTCTATTTTGCTTAATATATCAGGATGGGGTAAAGGTTAGGTAACAAAATTTGGTGGTTTGTATATGAGAGGCATTGATGCTATTAAAATTTGGTGGTTTAAAGGTCCAAGGGTTAGTGCCGTCTTTAGAACGTAAGGAGCCCTGGGCCAGAAGAATGTTGGGGGCCCCCACGAAGAAACAATCAATACTAGATTACAGACTTAGGGGTCGCTGGTGTAGCCAGCACGGGCGAGACCGGTTATGGATATCGTGCTATCACCCTTTTAACACATCCTAGAAAATTTTTTTTTTCTTTTTACCCAGTGAGATTTTTCACCCTGTACTCAGCACTTCACACTATGTGTTGGAGGAATAATTTCAATCGTATTATTAATGGTTTCTTCATTTCAAGTAACCTATTTGTTTTCTTTGTAACTTTATTACTTTCAGATTCAGGGGCCCCTACGACCTCTGGGGGCCCGGGTCCCATAGGCCCTTTCCTAAAGATGGCACTGCCAGAAGTGAGAAAATAGTGGGTTGTGTGTAACTCCAGTAGAGTTGGACTGAAAGACTATTTTACTCGTTATTAACATTTGAACTTTTCTTTTTTATAAAACTCGTCCCTACCCTCAAAATGAAGCTTTTTTCCATTTTATGATAATTAAAAATATAAGTTATTTATAACAAAAAAAAATCTCTTAAGAGATGGTGCAACACACAATTTGTTTTCTTTAATAATATAAAAGTTTTTTAAATAAAAACTCGTAACAACCGAGAAAGTTATGCAACTCTTGTTGCTGAATTTTTTTTCGCCAGACCACATACAAATGAAGTAGAAGATATCGGCAGTGCAAACCACACAAAAGTGGTGTGATTATATGCCGGCTTTGGTATGGCAAAATCGCTTTGTGGATATGCCGGCTTAATTGTGCTCTCATTTATCAGTTTTCAGAAATCTCATCTTTAAATTACGAATATTTATAAAGTACTCTTAGAACTCTATTCCATCTTTAATTTCTTTGTTTTGGGTAAAAACTTGGAATAATTTATCCAATATTTAAGTTTAATTAAGATACTGGTATTGCGAAATTATAATTCAAATAAATTTTAATCTGCATTGCGTATTGATTTTTTTACCAGAAGATTAAATAAATAACTCCTTTCATTATATAGATCTGACTAAACAAAAGATTGTCATGCAAATTTATAATTAAATTTTGTTTTAGAGTTACAGTATTGTCAGTTCAGATCCTTTCCATAACGTTTCTGCTCTGTGATAATTGTTTCAAAGTCCAAACACTGTTGAAGAAATTTGCCCTTTTTTTAAATACTGCTTTACAATAGCTAATAACAGATCATCAATAACAAGAATTTATATTGTAATTATTGTAAAAATTGAACCAATTGCGAATTTTTTCACTTCGTGGCACGAAAGAAATTCCATTAAACATTTTGAAACGCTTTAATCTTCTTCTATCAAAACACACTACCCGGTGACGACCTTGAAAACAGCTGTTTCTATAAACAAATTTCCTAAAGGACGATTATTCTTTTTCTTGGTGAAAAAATATACTAGTTTGCTGAATATGCGAGTAATTTACTGGATATGTTTAATATATAATTTAAATTTAGTAGTTTCAAAGTCTTGGAAAATATTTTTACATAACGAAAGGAAATATTAAAAATGTTCTTTTTTTAGATATAAAAGTGGGTGTATTAAATATTAAAAAAACACGCAGTTGAAATTCTATTTTGAATTTAATTCTGTTGGTCTCGTGATGTAACGCATCCTCGAATGCTTTGTCTGGTTTTGTCTTTCAAAAAAAGTATTTCGCGAGTTTTTCTAAATAAATTCTTTAGTATATTTGGCAACTGGATATATAAAAGGTGTATTTTTTACAGTGGATATACAGGCGACCGAAAATTCGGTAAATTGAGAGAGATTTTTAGTTTGGTGGCCCAAAAGCCTGTTCCTATTTGAAAGTTATTTTTATTTTCCGAAATGTTAATTAAAATTATTCGAACGAATAATGTTTCGGTAAAGTAGATCTTGTTTACCGTAATCACTGTGGGACTTTTATGGTCGCGTATGGAGGTTGCTAGGGCATAAAGCGTGCCTAAAAAGGTTTGTTTACCCAAAGATAATCGAAGTTTCTATAACTTTCGTGTTTCAAGACGGGCTAATTTCGATAACATTATCCGTGATTACAATAAACAGGCTGCTGTGTATTGAAAATATTTTCTTAACTATATCTACCCTATTCGGTTTGGTTTATTTGTTCGCGACACGCGGGCGATCTTCCGAGACGGGTGCCTTCCAAGGTGACTTTTATGGGAAACTGGGCCCTATTTGGGTATTACAAACGTGGAGAAAACCCGAAAACTCCGTTGGAGAGACGCGAACCCCCGACCGACTACCGGTGTTCGGTGGTTTTATCCACTGAACCACTGGTGAGCCTTCGAATTTTCGTGTTATAACTATCTATGTCAATTATAATAGAGACAGGATTGCGTCTCTTTCTATACGAATCATAAAATACAATGTAAAAACACATTTCAAGTGACAAAAAGCTCACGCGTCAGATCTCTGTAGGCATCTGGCAAAACCAATTTTTGTTCTCCCTCGCTATACATTTGTGGGAATGACTACCCCAAACTAGGAACAATTTGGGGGTATTCGTCTGAAGAGACGTGTTTAAATTTTCTGAATTATTTTCATAAGGAAGAAGTAAAGATACACTAAATATTCACTTAGCCGGCCTTTAGAGGGTAGTGGTCCTTTTTCAGACTAGTTTGTATGTTCATCACATCTGGAATCGACGATATTAATCAAACCATTCTCGGATGTTTGCTATTTCGGGATTTACACTATTAAAATGTCGTAGGCAAAAATCTTTTAAAGCATAGATGACTTATCCCTGTGTTTAACATACAAATGCTAATTATAGGAGTATCTCTCTTAACGTTTAGTATATCCTTACTCATATATTACGATTTTAATCAAACTATAAAATACAATATTATAGAAAACTTTATTTATAAATGCCTCGAATGATTCTCAGCTTATAGACAGACCCCAGATTTTGACATACAGCGTTGAAATACGTCGATTCGCTTCCGTAATTCCATTTCTGTTCTGACAAACTGTTTTTCGTTCTGTTCATAATTTCAAATATAATGTGTTCAAAGCTTCTGATCCTATTCAATTGTTGTACTTCTTTAAATCTCATTAGTCGACAAATGTAGGATTTATCATACATGATACGTTTAGGGCAAGATTAATCACTTTGAATTGTCGTTTTTGTATGCATTTCGGGTCTAAACTTCTCTTCGGCACTCGACAATTCTTTAAAAAACTCGTCCTGGGAGGGAGTCTCAGTTATAGATTTTATCTCAGAAAAATGTGATCTAAAAACTATATAAAATATTCCAGAGTTTAAAAAAAAACTTTAAAAATTCGGAAGAATCAAAACCCGGTAAATAAAACCACTTAAAATTATTGTAATCGGCACAACTTATTCGATTAGATAGATAAAATAAAAAGGATTAATGATAAAAATATGTTTTTTTAAAAATAAAAATAAAATTTCGAATTTAGAAATGAAATCAATTATGAAAATTATAGTGCATGCATAAACCACTGACTTTTTCAAGTTTTGACAAAGAAATATTATTATAATGTAATATTATAGTTATTACAATATAGCAAATATAGTATTTATCCGTTTACTACGTTTGAAGCAACAGTGTCGACGTTTTGTTTCATTATCAATTTATAATTAGTTTATGAAAAGGATTTGGAAGCGATAAATGATTAAAAAAAAAATTGGAATGAGAATTTCAAAGTTGGAAATTCTGTTTGAAATTACAAATAAATATTGAATGTTAAACATCTTTTTCCAAAGTAGTCGTTCTTAACGACTACTTTGGAAAAAGATAACGGAGAGGGGTTCTTTTTTAATTCTAAAATATTGGCACGATGAATCGGAGTTTTCGGCATCCGAAATTTTGGAAAATTGTAGTCTGGGAGGAACTATTGAAATTGTATTACAAAGATGTTTTCTAGTTAAAACTAGGACATCGCGCGACTATCGTATCGCGATATGATCGAGGCAGAACCGGAAAGAAGCGATTCTTATATCTCACGGTTGTGGACAGGCGAACTCTGCACTTGCCACCACAAAGGAGGTTATCTGCTCCTACCAGCCACGGAACAGGCGATCCTTACACACTTTGCGGGCGGTTACGTAATAGTGCAATTTCTCTCCCCACTATTAGGAAGTAGTTAGAGGAAAATTAAAATTTTTTCGTGGAGCTGGAACAATTCTTAAAACTTCTTGAGAAATTTAAAACTTTGAATACTTTCGGCCCCTTGTCGACGGAATAAACGCTTTAAATTTCAAAAATATAATTCTCCTTTTACCGTAGAACGATTGTCGATGCTTATCCCAAGATGAGAAAGTCGAACTGGTCAATTCGGTTAATTTATTAAACGAAACAATGCGTCTGTCATGGCGGGTTACGGTCTGGGAAGACAAAGACGTAAGACGAATTCTTCTCGTGGCCGTTTACACCCGAAAATGGCCCGTTAGCTCTTACCGCTACAAGTGCATTGTTTTCGTTTCCACGGAAGATTACTAGCCGCTTGAAGGTTTGAAAGTTATATTGAAATCCGGAGCTATTTCGTTACTTTTAAACTTGTTTCATTAAGTGTCGAAACAAGCAATGTAACGATCTTCATTTTATTAAAATGCCGAATTAATTGTGTCGAGTGAAATTTAATTGATATTTCTATATATTCAAACAAATTTTTACTAGAGAGAAAATAGGGAAAAGTCCATCTCTTTTGTCAGTTTGATAGTTCAACTTATTGTTCCCTTTGTGTAAATTAGTTTTAAAAAATTTGTGATATCAAACTGTGTTTGACGAATGGATGACTCTTCCGTAAGTATAGTGTGAATCATTTGCCTGTTGTATACCATTTCCGAACTTCTTACGTCATTAGAAGTGCGTATTGTGATTATATCATCGCAATACTAATGAACAAAGTAAAGAAAACGACTAATTGATACTCGGATACGAGAATAGACATTATTTTAACATTCAAATTGAGTCACTTTTCGTCTTTCCGGTCGTCGAACCGAAACACAGGAAACGACTCGAATTTCATCTGTTTAATTGTGCTGTAAATTGCCTTTTAATTTTTATATTTAGTAACCGAGCGCGTACACGAGTATGTATTAAATTATATAAAAAATATATATATTTTTCAAATAACGATAATTATTTGTTTCGGGGAAAGAGTCGATCGATTTCATTTACTAAAAATAATTTTAATAGGGGATAAGCCAAAGTCAGTTCGCTACACCACGACGATCCGGATTCCGTTTCTTCAATTAAACAATGATTTTCGGGTCATTTTGTAACATTTTATGTTAGAAGTTCATTTATGATTTGCAGGATGGCCCTTAAATTATCAGTTATTGCAAGCACTAAACCTTTAAAGAAACGTAAGAAATTTTAAGACTAAATAAAATTGCTAGATTTTTATATTAAAATGTGTGTATTTTTGTAATCTCCCTTAAAAAGTATCGCGCATATCGCGATACTTTTTAAGGGAGATTACAAATTCTGTCTATGCCGATGGGGACCTCCGATCTTATTTATGCACGATGCTTCTAAACAGCCGCTTTATCTCCAAAGAGCGAGAATTAAGTGGCAACCCTATCTTCGGATTTCGCTTTACTTAGAAGTGTTTAATATAATAATGGTTTTGCTTTTGCTCTCCTTTCAAAATCTGGATCATTCGCTACAATGTGATCGACGATTTCGTTACTAAACTTATACTAAGGAAATCTGTAGAGAAATTATTTGGGTTCTTCGTTTTCAGAATCTATTTTCCAGTTCTACACGAATTCCTTGTTCCGCCAGTTTTTGAAGGTCATCGTTGGTAAGGCTCTGACCAGAAACCTGCGGTAACCCCCATACCCTGCTCGTCTACATCTAGTCCCGCTGTATCGATTAGGTTGACAATTTGGTCAACCTAACGATACAGCGATGGACTCTTCTCGTTGAGAATTCTTGGATACCTTCGCCCAAAACTTTTTCCACACTTCGTTCGTGCATTTATCGGTTAATTCGTGCCAAGCGAAGTTGGTATTGCCTATGGCATCCGTGACGTTATGTTTTCCAAAATTCACAAAACTAACGTGGATTTAAGGGAAGTTCAGCGCTACGACGAATTGCCACCTTTTGTTGATTTGGGAATAATCGTGTATATGAATCAATGAAATGCCGCGATAATTTGAATCGGTTTAAATTTTTAGCTTTTTTTAGGCTTCGAGCAAGACCGCGTTATATCGAATCAGCATTAAGCGGGTCTTACTGTGTGTGTATATGTAGTGTGTATATGTATATATATATATATATATATAGGCACAAAAACTCCGCGTGTAAACGAATTTGATTGTAACGAGCAATGAGCATTTATTGTGATATAGTCACGATGCCCGGCGACATTTTTTAATCATATTTTAAATTTAATTTCAAATATATGCTCTCGATCTCGAATTAGTAGTGGCTTACCCCTGTTCGTCATACTTTTTCTTTAACAATAGAGTCGTGCGGGTCACGTAACTTATTTCGGGAGAAAATGAATTGAAATAACGTGACTTCCGGTTTGCATCGGAAGTTCATATATAGTTAGACGAAAGTCGAGACCAGACGATTATCTAACTGCGTTCTCGAGATTAAATTCCCACTTGCGTCCGTCCTTATAGGTCTGCAATTTTAAAATTGCACCCCCCGAAACGAAAATCGAGGGGAAGTCTGTGAATTAAGACACAGGCCGTCCCTTAAAGTTGAAATGAGATGTATTTAGAGAATATTTAAACAAAGCGTTCACTGTTAACTGTCGAGAATTCCAATTTCTTTGAAAATCTCAAAATAATAGAGTTACTCTCTTCATTTCGCGTTTCGCATCCAATCTCTGAGCTGGTCGCTGGCTTTCGCAGATTCGAATCATCGTTTTTCTTCTGTCGTGTTGACGTACGCAATTCGCGGTATTGGTATTTGTTTGACATTTTTCGCCTTTTTTTCTAAGCAGTCGTCGTTGTAAATCGTCGTAAAAACTAGTTACCTGCGTTTGGATTATACACAACTTACGCGTAAGTGTACACGTACACACGTTTGTTGTGTAGTAGTAGTTCTGCATTATTTCTTAATATTTGATCTTAAAAATCTCGTATAAATTTCATTTTAACTAACCCCGTTCAAATAACTAATCGAGGCACGAGCTGCTCTTTTTAAATACGATTTACAAGGAACTTCGAAAATTGATTATAGCTTTCGAGTGTGATTCCGATGTTTCCCGAAACTGTACTAAAATTCGATGAAATTGATCTATTTAGCGTTCTTGTTCTTTGTCACATGTGACAGTTTTATTTGCATATTGTTAGTTCGGGCGATAACCCACCGCTCCATGGTGACCAGGCACCCGAGTCATAACTGTTTTCGATACTACCGAAGGTTGGTGTCCAATAGTAATGGAAGAATTATCGTTGGACCGCGCCCGACAAATCTAAGTGTAGTACGACTGATGTCACGTAAGCCTCGAATTGCTATTGAATATGAAGCCTTTGATAATACTCGTACCAGGGAATTTTTCGCACGCGTTCTAGCTTCCTCTTTGGCCATCCGGGCTTCCCTCCATTGTGGGGTGGCCGAACCCGTGACGAGCGTGGTAAAAATTCCTCTTGCCACAGGGCGGAACGAGTAAAAAGAAAATTGACTGAAACTTATTATATCTTGCGCTAACAATTTTAGCAATAAAGACGTTCTTCGCAATTTAATTTTGCATGTCTTACTTTAAGTGTTAGTATCCTAATACTTCATTAATTCTCTGTTAACCATAATAAAAACCATTGTTCGAAACTGGTAGGTAGTCCCGGTATTTTCTTGTAAAGCAGTGATTGTGAGTTCTTGCAATTAGATACATTCGTGTTTCAGTTTGTGAATGAAATTGGAAATGATTTTTTTAAATTAAGAATTGTGTTGATTATTTGTAATAAAATTTATGAGGGCTTAGCGACAAAATTAGTGTTTAAAGTCACTCACTGCTGGAGACGCCGGAAATTCTCTCGATAAATTCAATTTTCTTAAATAATTGCGTTAAAACTTCACTGTTTTTAGCGTGAGAAATTAATCGTTAATTTAATCATATTTTAAAACAAATTTCTAATTTAATTATTAAAATTAATTTTCTCCTTTTTTATAGTCGTTATTCAATCATCGGGAGGATTAAGTAAAGACGAGATAGAAAATATGGTTAAAAATGCGGAGATGTTTGCAGAACAGGATAAGAAGAAGAAGGTAAATGTTACGTTTTGTTATTAAGGAGCAATGTTTTTTACTGTCCTACACTTTTAAAGTGGAAAAAAATGATGACTTTTTTTTCGTCTCCTAATGTTTGTGCGGATAAAATGATCTGAATCTATAATTTTTAAGTAAAATTGAAAAATCGGAAGTTGTATTATTAAATACGCGTTAGAATTGTTCTAGAATTCAGGAAATGTATATTATTCATTTCTATCTATAATAGGAAATGGTCGAAATCATCAACCAAGCAGAAGGCATCATCCACGATACGGAAAGCAAAATGGAAGAATTCAAGAGCCAGCTTCCTGCCGAAGAGGTGAGTTTACAATTTAAAAATTTAAGATGACGAATGCTTCAATTTATAGAAATATTCTTTTAAGTGTGAGAAGTTAAAGGAACAAATAGCCAAATTGAGAGAGAAAATAGCTAATCAGGCAAACGAAAGTATGGAAGATATCAGAAATGCCAAACAGGAACTTCAACAGGCGTCACTTAAACTCTTCGAAATGGCCTACAAAAAGGTAAACACGCTAACTTTTTTATGACGAAAATTTAAATGCCGTACTATATGGCGAGGTATCAATTACAGATGGCATCGGAACGAGAATCGTCGTCGTCGTCGTCGTCGTCTGAGCAAACATCTTCCAGCGAATCAACAGAAGAACCCGAAAAAGCCAAGAAGGAAGATAAGAATTAAAGAGAAAAACTAAATTGTAGAGTAACAGTAATAAAAACTAGAATCATAAATTGTTTCTTTCATTATTGTCAGTTCAGACTTTTACTTTTCAGGACCTATCATGCTGTAAACATAATCATTGGATGCCTTCTCATTTGTAGTTATGTAAAATTTTATTCTCTTGTTTTCAGTTTATAGTTATTGTTCCGATGGAAGCACATTCCACAATGGCCATTGTATTTATATTTAATAAAATAAAGAGAAAATTTGAAATTTCCGTAGTTATTTTCGGTATAATATGAGATCGAAATTGAGCAAGGTGATATTAGTACGAGCGGCGCGCCTAATCCGAATCCCTGATCATCCGAACAGCTACCATTCCCTTAACTAAAATGGACTTTTCAACTATACACTCGCAACTCATATATAAAACATAAGTCACGTGTTTTAAGCAAGAGTGCTCATTTTTTCTGTGATCCCGTATGACTTAACAGTTCTGTTTCACAGCTGGTTGTGCAACAAAACTACTGCGATGGGCCGAAAACTAGGCGTTCCCTGGTCGCTGGGTGTTCAGTCGTGGGTTCGAGCCTCGCCGGGACGGGCTGGCCACGGGGTTTTCCACGTCTGTAATAATAGGGGCCATCTGACTAGGGGATGCCTAAGTGTTGCGTTGCCGTAACTTAAAACAAACCGAAAACAATAGCACCCTCCCAGAACTTTTGTTGTTGCATGGTTTTCAAGAAGCTTTACGCACAGAGTGAACTCAGTTTCTGGTTATTTTTGTATATTGTGATTTAAATAAATTAATTTCCATACACTATACAGTACTGTAGTATTAGTTCAAGTTCTTTATACAGTACGAGTTAATTGTACTTTACTGCATAAACCTGTTGTCAAAACATTTTGTATTTTATCTTTAAATTTCCTTAAACGTTAAACACAGCCGGCTATGTTCCCTCTAAGCTGCGCGGCCGCGCACTGCTCAAATTGTTGCCGCGCAGGCGAGCACACACTGATTTGAATTATTGTTTACTTATTTCTCACTCCGTCTGCAACGTGATTATTGCTACGTATATTTCGATTAAATGCATGAAGTCATTGACAAAAGATAAGATTATTTTAAAACATACTTCCATACAAAATATTAATTTTTATACGAAAAATAAGATTTCATATACATGGGGGGGCCAACGAAAACGAAACGGCAGAGTCCGAGCAAATCGCTCGGACAGGTCGATTTTATTCTCGAGGGGACATCTTTTGCAATAAAGTTTTTGCGATTCTGAATACAACAGACGACAAAAATTTTAAAAACTCATTTATTTTGTATTAACTAAACAAACATTTATTTCGAGAAAATAGGGACCGCATAAAAGAAAATGCATAAAAAAAATCGCGCGAAACTTCACGAGTGGCTATAAAAAATATTTTTTTAATTGTGTTGCGAAAACTATTTTTTTTATGCGGTGAATAGGGACCGCATAAAAAGAGTCTCACGTAGAAAATAACGCGAAATCGTACGAAATAAAAAAAAAAAGCAATTCCTAGTTAACTCTTTGGGCCTTTTTCTGCAACACCTAATGGGGAAAAAAAATCCTCTAAGAATTGTAATTTTTATATTAATATATTTTTTCGTACAAAGTCCGAAATTGGAACAACCCCAGTCCCCAATTGACGCCAATTTTCGACGCTCTACTGTATTCAGATTCGCAAAAACTTTATTGCGTAAGATGTCCCCTCGAGAATAAAATCGACCTGTCCGAGCGATTTGCTCGGACGAACACTAACACTCTGCCGTTTCGTTTTCGTTGGCTCACCCTATATATATATATATGCTCAAAAATTTGCTCAATTGCTCAGCAAAATTTTTTTGAGCAGAGAAGTGCCGTACATGTTCTGCTCAGCTACAAAAAATTAGAGGGAACATTGAACATAGCATACCCAGTAGCAAAATATACAAAGAATAACAAGCATTTTCGGTATGTCATTAATATAACTGCCGTTAATTCGAACTCTCCCGTCCTAATTAGTTCGGATTAACGGAAACGTACTGTAGTGATTCGTGTAACATTATCTTAAACTGCAAAATGAAAGATTTTATTCGCTTTAGAACAGCTTAGAGCTGTGTATTCTTGAGTTTAATTTAAAAACATGAATAATAAAGATGTAGATTGATACTGCCTCTCGATATAACGTATTTAATTGTTTGGTCTCGCAATACAAAGTTCAAAACGCGGTTGCTCTGCGTTACTCGAGACATCTGACAGGAAGGCGCACGTAATACTCGGGAGATTACGTGTTAGGCATCACTTAGATAACGCCTATAAGATATGTTGATAATACCGGCATTACTTACGTGATACCTGTAGATAATGATAAATGATGATTCAACAGGTTCATCAGGAAGATGGTTATAAAACAAGTATTTATTTGGAGCTCTCCGTAGTTTGAAAGAATAACTCAAAAGAAACTAAACTCGGTATATCAACTATTTAAGACGGGGAAAGCAAATGGAAGAGAAAAATTGCCGATAGAGGGCGCTGTAAGTTTGAACATAACGTGTAATATAAGAAGAAAAAAATAAGGTACAGTACAAAACTGAGGGCATACCGGTATTAGAAAATGTCATTTAATGCGGTTACGCTGTCGCATGACATCGACGATCCAGTTCAGATTCCACAATATTATGGAACCTGAACTGTCGTGACATTTTTCAATAAATACCGGTATGCCATCAGGTTTTACAACTTAATTTTCTTCTTGTATTACAACCTTTACAGCGCCCTCTATCGGCAATTTTTTTCCTCGTTCCATTCTTCTTCCCCCTTCTTAAATAGTAGGTGTACCAATTTTGGATTCATTGGGTTATTCCTTCAAGGTACGGACAGCTCCAAATAGATACTTATTTTAACCCCCCCCCCCATATATCAGCATGTAAGTGTGACAGATTTTGTGAAACAATACTGTTTAAACTTGGAAATTTCTAAAGGTTTAAAATAATAATATAACTAAATTTAAACATGATTAAGAAAAAAACAATATATTAGAAGTAATATTTTTCTCTTTGTTTACATAAATACAGTATAATGACTAGCAAAAAGAAATTTCTGTCCACAGTAAAATCAAACGAATATTTTTTAATGTTTTTATTTTCTGGTGAATTTTGGCTAAACAAAATACATGGTTAATTTGGCTTGAAAAACAAATGTTTATCGGATTTCCTTTTAATAATAATAATAATAAACGCAACTCTTCCAGGGAAACGTAAAGTGCTTTTGGAATAAACATTCACCTGTGGTTGCCTGTAAATTGGATAAACAAGAATCCCAGTTTTATTCTACAGTCACGTCGATGGGGGGATTTGAAACGTTCACTGTTACAGACACTGCATCTTATAGAACACGCCCTTATCCATTACTTCTCTCTGCCAAGATAAACGTATGTCGTTGGGACAAAAATATCCGAGTGGGCAAGCACATTTGCGCGTGACGAAACTGTTCTCGTCACTGTAAGTTTCCGTGATGGCCATGCACGTGTCGCCCAGGCCGCATAGGGGAGGCTGCAATGTTAAGTAAATTTTAGCTTCGTTAACCGTGGGGTTCGAAGTGAGTAATTCGGACTTACCGGCTTGCAGAGATAACTCGTCCTGATGGCCATAATTCCGTTTTGGTACTGATGGAAGACTGTGTTGTTGGGAGTGAACAGATAAGTAGGCGGGCACACGCAGTGCACGTAGATGTTGCTGATTAGAGTCTGTCCGGTCAAAGCTGACATTTCTACGTACGAACTGTAAACTGTGTCGTGTGTGTTACATAATTCCAGTTGAGGCGAACTACTGCAATACTAAAAGAGAAAAACGATTGTTTTAAAGTTGTCAAAAACAACGAAAATGAAACACCCGTGACGGTGTCCGGCACAATTTTTAATTTGCGGGAATTAGCACGAGGAAAATTCTGCACATAATTTGTTAAAGGTAACGATGATCGTTAGTGTTTTCCATGGTGAAATTAAAACGGGAGTAAAGAATCGTGTCCGATTCTTTATATCTCATAAAATGCACTTTTCGTTAGCACCTGACGAAGTATTGTATAAAAAATTCAGTTTGATTAACGGTGAACGAGAGTGGAGTAAGCAAAAAAACAAATCAATTAAAAGAAGGAAAATTTTATAGAAATCTTCGTGGCGTGAGCTGCGAAAAAGTCGCAACTTGTCGAAATATTTTGCACTTTCGCGGTCAGTACTTCTCTAACGAAGGTAATCGCATTAGTTCCTAGTTACGGATTCGAACGAAAATAAAGCGATTATTCTAACCCCATGAAGCGTTGCCGCACTTCAATCGCTTATATTGCTGCCATTGGCTGGTGTTAAGGAGTAATCTTATTGAAATATGGATTAATCGAGCACTCGAAGAGTTAATCAATCGAGTGAAGGAAAACACCTAGTGTTGATCTTATGCCGAATGTTTTGCCAAATTATAATCCGTGCTTACCTTATATTGATCGTTACCGTGCGCTATTGTCCTTCCATCCATTAGATCCCAGATGAGGGGGCAACTTTCGTCGGGACAGCGACAGAGCTCGATACTACTCACCCCTCTTCTGTTGAGTTGCACGTAACCGCAGACTGTGTTACGTTGGCACAGAGGAAGGTCCTAAAATTGAAGAGAAAAGTAGAAGAGAGGTATAAACTTTTAATGAAGATTGAGGTGAATAATTATCGCGATAAAAGTAACCGTAATGGATGAATATCATCCCAAGAGTAGAATAGACAAGTGGAACGTCATTAATTAACACACTCCACCCTTTACGTTTTAATTATTATGATTGATTTAATAAAAATTAATGTTCCGAAGACGTTGTTTATTTCGCAACCTTAAAATATTCTTTACTCGATAAACCATTAATTATCATTTTGCCTGGTGTGTTTCTGTTGATATCTGAAAAACAGATTCCTGTTATACGCAGGAATAACACGGGTAATAAAGATAACTGATAAGGTTATCCTTCTTTACCGAAATATTAAAAAAAATCTACGACAGATGATGAAACGGCGCTCCTCTGCTGGATACGAAAATCAATTTTACAGATATAAAAAAATTGAAGATATCTCAGTTTGTCTGTCTGTATCGATGTTAATATTCTAATTTCGGGGTTCCGCGTTTGGCTTTTGTCGTTTGGGATCGAAGTGAAGTTTTTCTCTAAAAAAGAAAAGTTTATACTCGCTTTTTCGGTATCGATCGAATATTTTATTTTGTTCGGTGCTTTGGCTAACATCTGGGAATTTATGATCGATACCCTCGCAGCTCCTTTTTATCGCGTCAAAAATACACAGAGAACTTTGCACTCAACTGCTACAATCCTTTTTATACGAAAATATATATGTATATATATATATATAGGCCATTTATATATAGTCTATATATAGTTTGAGTTAGCATTTATGAGAAATGACAAACGTACGAGAAAACAGCTTCTGTTAACGCTTTACTTTTGAGCCTCCTATCGATTTTTTAATGGATAGAATTTTATTAAAACAAAACTGTTCCTTACACAGTTGTCATTTAATTAATTTACACTGCAGACGAGTGGCACTTTTGCTCTTATTTACTTTAAATTGTGTTTTCTTTCTCAATGTTTCCGTATTCAGAGCGCTTACTTACGTAATTTTGGTTTAAATCTTTTTATTTTTAAATTGAGAATTATACAGAAGTGGACGAAATGGATCGTAAAATGAGTTTCATTTTGTGTTAAAGTATCGTAAAAGCCAAAATGGAAAACTTTATCTATGCAGTAAAAGTTTTGCTGTGTTCGTTTAAAACTGGAATAGGGCGAAATCACATTTTTGGACTTTAACGAGAGGTAACAATTGATAAGATTTTCTGAAAAGAACACGTATTTATACTTAATTTCTGCCAATTATATCCAACACCCCGCGAAATCCTACCTTAAATTTAAAAAAGTGTGCGCTTTAACGAAGAAGTTTAGCCTTTCTGCTTGATTTCCAAGCGATTTTCCTTTGTTAAAACACGTTAACGTGTAACTGTCATTACCTAAGCAATCTTACAAATGTAATTAAAGTAGGATATGAAATTTGCCGATATCCGAGATCGTACGTTGGACAGTACAAATTGACGGTCTCTCGAAACATCGGCAGAGTATTCGAAACATTACCAAAGTATTTTGAATGGGGTTAATTAATGTTTGTAATAGTTCCCGTTTACATATCTTCGGTTGCTGCAGCGCAGATGTTATTTCGAAATTAAAGTGTATTCGGCAAGCGAGCTGCATTATTTACGCATCTCGTTCGGTACTGTTAATGTGTTCTGTTAATTACATAATATAAATTCGTGTAAATCTTACTCGACAAACTACACAATGTCACTCGCTAGTTTAATCAACAATTGAAAATGTACGGAATAGTGAAAGCTCATCAGGCGCATCACACGTGACTCTGCAGGATTCCAGTCGATGGAGTAATGCGCGAATTATGCATCGTAAAAAGTTCATTCACGGAATCACAGATCCCGAACTACACACAAAAACTGTAGAAACGATCGTTTAGAGTTGGTCGGGTAGTGAATAGAGTGAATACTACGGAGCAAATATTGAATTTATGTTGTATTACAGCAGATAATACCATAAAAACTGTGACTGACGACCATGGTTTTTATGTTAGAAACCGGGCAGCGACGTGATCCCCAGTTTTATTGATACTAGGAAAGTTAAAGTATTTTAATAGGAAAATAGAAAAATACCGGTTTTAAAGCTACTCCGGTACGAATGGAAACCGTACACGTGATCAATATCCGTCCATTTCGTATAAAAATTCGTAATATGTTAAATCCTCTTAAAATGGTTGACGTAAATTAAGAGCTTTTGCTATATTTGAAGCTTCGATTGCCTTTTATCATCTCTTTATTTTATTAACTTCAATTTATAAAAGACAATTAAACTATCTTTAGAGAATAGGGACAAACAAGAATTCGCTTTTAATCCTTTTGTTAATTCTAAATTGCTCGATAATCCCCAGCGTTTCTTTATAAAGAAGAGTTCATTCTTGTTTCGATAGAAGATTACAAACTTTATAACGTAATTAACAATTTTTCTTTGTTGTATCGCCTTTATCTTTTCGATAATTTAATAACTTACGAAAAAAGTTGCATTTCCAAATACATATAATTTCATTCCTTCCAATTTTTAATTCCCACAACGCAATGTATTTGTACGGAAGTTATCGAGTTTAAAAGGGAAAAAACAATGTTAGAAAAAGGGATAATAAATCATTATCACGGCAGGAATGGGAAGTGGCTCTTAAAGTAAATTAGAGCATAAGGTTTAATATCCATCACGTGATAGCTGCTTAAAATTCAGAAAGTCGTTAATAAAGATTTACACAATTCGTAGATGAAGATAATAGAAAAAAAGAACAAACTTTTTCTTTTTTTGACAACAATTGAAAAGCATCTTTAACTCTCGCGTGTCTCACAAAAGGAACAAACTTCATTCATCTTATCAAGAATAATATTCATCAAAAGGCTTCTTTCGTTCTACTCACTTAACTGAAACATAAATTTTTCCGCAGCTTGTTCTTTTCTTTGTCAGACATCCAAGAAGAAGGAAAAAATTTCTGATCATTAAACTATACAATGGCGATTTTAAAACAAATTATAATTCTAACGAGTTGAAAAACGAATTTGTACAAAAATCATAAGTTTTTTCATTATTAAAAATAGAAAAACTCCTAACGAAATTTGTGTTGGCCTGGATTTATATACGAACATTATATGTTCTTTGTAGAATCAAAAGTTCGTAAATAATGTAGTGACTCGTCAATGTCTTTTACATAAATCCTATAGGGGAAAGCCCGATAACTTTCAAAACTTAAAATCAGGTCTACCTCCTTACGAACCGAGAACAACTGGACTCGGAACCTTACGTAATATTTTGCACGAAAATAATGATATTTTAATGGCCCGGAATTATTTAATGCGTTTCTTTATCAAAACAAGTTTCTTTTCTTGACATATAATACATAAAAAATGACCTATTAGTTTTACTACAGAACTGTAAATCTATCCGAACAATTGACATCTTATGAATTTGTTTTTTATTAACTTTATTATATTTGTATACGATCATAATAAAATAGATTGAATTACACAGACCTTCTAGGGATGGCCCCGCAATCATATAATGTTCCCTATTTACGAAGGAAATAGTTTTCAATTTTTTTCAGTATTGTTGGAAAGAAAAATTTAAGCGAAAAACAAAAAGAAAGTTAGAAAGAAAACATAAATTTTCCTTATACTACATAAAAATATATGAAAAATATCTACTGCAATTTCCAGCGGAAGAAAAACAATACGAAGTTTGTATCTGCAATAGAAATATCTGTTCGATATCTTGTAACAATACAATACAAATCAAGAAAATTTTATATATATATTTTAACCTAGAATACGTAAGAAATTAAAAATATCTGTCAGAATAGTGCATTAATTAATTACATATTGTTTAATATTCTTATGAATATAAGCAGAAAGAAAGAACGACGTCGAGTTCTGACAATTTTTGCTAAAGAAGAGAGTTCAACAGCTGTGGGATCTGAAGAAAAACGTTTTAAGAAAATGAGAATGCATAATACATTTTCGACAAGAAAAATTTGAAACGATACAAATATTTATCCCAAAATTTAGTAAAGGATTCTATATTAGAGAAAAATTAAATTGCTTAAAAATTTAAACTCGTTAAACTTTGATTATCAGAGCTAAAACTAACCATTGAATTTTGCATGAAATTAAATCTTCAACGCGAGGTAAATACGGGATGTTTAATGAAATCTTAAAGAAAAAATAAGAGAGAAGTTTTAAAAAAGCTTAAAATAACTTAATTTTTAAAGATCTGATGAGTTATTCATTAATACCATACGAAAACAACCCGTTAACCTTTATGAGAATTTTGTACAGAACACAAATTATTAAAGGAAAGCGTGTTTTAATGTGCTGTTATCGCTAAATAGCTAGAAATTTAATAAATACAGAGACAAACCCATCAAAATATCATATTACGAGTCTTTAGTTTATCTATTTAATGATTAATCAATTTATAATAATTTCTACTCTTTCAAAACTCACTCTGATCCTTATTATCCTTGTTAACGACAATTAATTACGATAATTACTCGTATAATTCCCACACGAGGACAATTAATGATTCGTAATATAAATCTGTCACGATAATATGTTCCGCAACAGAAATATTTCGTGTAAAAGTCGCACGAAAAAGTCACGCCGTTTTCAAGAATGTAAAACGGTCTTTCTCTTGATTGTTTTGCCAACATTTCTCAACCGATTCGTGATGGTAATTCCAATTTCGAGTGTGGTCGGAATAATTTAATTTCTCTTTTTCACAAATATTATTCGTTGTCTTTTGTGCACGTATATGGCAATTCGTTTTTAAATTTATAAATAGCATCTGTATTGCTCAGAGAATAACTTGTAATAATTTCAAAACAAACTGCACCAGCATGTAAGACTCAAATTACTCATCTGGGACTGATTAACGTGTAGTTTGCTCGGTAAATGTCCTACGCAATTTTTGCTGATTACATTTTAATAGTCGATATTATCAATTATTTATCTAAATTCGAAAGAAACTATTATGTTTGGCAATTAAATTCGTATTCGTTTTCGTTATTCCGAACATGCAACAGAACGTCTACAGTTATTGACTACAAAACAGATGCACTAGTACTCGATATGACAAGCTAAGAAGGCGGAAAAATAAGATTCACGAAAACTATCCTTCTTACAAATTCAAACAGCTGGCACTCTTTAGCCGTAACAAAAGTAGAAAGCGAGAATACATTTTTTAAAGAAAAACCCGGGTACTCGTTAAACTGCATCACAAATCTGAAGCGTGTAATAGAAAAAATGTATTGTCACGGTTGCCTAACTGTTACGGTAGTTTTCTCTGAAGTATAACAACAATGTT
Source organism: Centruroides vittatus (assembly GCF_030686945.1). Classification (NCBI taxonomy): domain Eukaryota; kingdom Metazoa; phylum Arthropoda; class Arachnida; order Scorpiones; family Buthidae; genus Centruroides; species Centruroides vittatus. The sequence continues at coordinate 1,441,936 of NW_027120927.1, forward strand.
TTATAATTTAAAATTTGGAATGTGCTCCGATGTGTAAACTTGTATATTAAACATAAATTATTATAAAAAAGCGAGGGAAAAAATTACCTTAAATTCTCTTTCACCTTCTCTTGTCCTAGCCGCAGAGGAACTAAAAGTCAGAGCAATTGCCAACACCCAAAAGATAGTACTTGGTGAACACGTGACCGCACCATTAGTTGTACACATGATGGATCTCTAATGTAATTCTGGAAAAAATAATAAATAAAATCGTTATTTCTTCATTTTAAACTTAAAAATAGAGTTAGAAGGCGGACGGCTTGTTGTAATCTCGTAACGTTTTTCATACGGTGTCGGTTTAAACAGCGAAATTTATGAGGACGTTTTAGTTGTGCAACCGGAAACAATGTAAACAATAGTCGCAAAAAAGGGATTATTTTATTCGATCGTGTAAAACGACCATAACTTCGCGTTGAAATATGTCTCTGGGGAATTTCGTTCAATTATTTATTGCATCTGAATATAGATAAATTCTAAACAACGTTACCTTTCCTAGAACTCTTAAATCTCCATTCACTTACCGGAATGATTTAGAAGATAAATAAAACATAAAGTAACGATACAATAGCTCTTATACGTCTCTATTTATCATAAGAGAAGCAAAACATCTTGCTTCTATATTTTAATACCTTTCATTCGCGTGTAAACTGAGGAGATTTGTGAATGTCGTCACGTGGTGGCAACTTTCTATAATATTAATTCTATTTTTAACAGATTTATATAATGGCCGAAGGTGAATAAACATCAAAGAGAAGAAAGTAATAGAAATTTTCCAACCCGAAATAGGAAATGTTCCGTTTCTGATAATCTCAAACACGGCCAGGAAGTGTTAAAACCGTTAACAGAGTTCATTAATTTAATTTCTAATAAGTAGAATGCACGATGACAGAATAAATTGATCCTATTGCGTGTAACGATAAACCTAAACGGAAATAGAGAACCCTTCAAGTTATTAAAACAATTCAGAATTGAAGTAGGTAATTAGTTCCCTCTGCTGCTGCTGGTGTTGAAAGTTTGATCAATGAGTAGGAGAAGGGAGGTTGGTAACAAGAGATATTATTGCTCTTAACAAAAAAAAGACTAAAAAAAAAATGGTATTGTTATCTCTTTAGCTTGTTCCTATAGGAATATTTAAAGATGGAATTACTTTTATGTATCGATTCGAGAAGCTATTAAATGCGCAATTACTCCTACCTCCTTACTGTAAGGTTTACTGCTATTGTTATTAATACAATTAATGGGACGATACTGATAACAATAGAACTTTAATCGCTTCCCTATACGGTATGCGTTTTGAGGTCTTGCTGACTTGTTTAAACATTTAATTATATGCTATAAATTTATTAAAATCAAATATTGAAGTATATAAATGCTTTATCGAGTTGGAAGATGTAGTGTTTAAAATTTAATTGTGTTTTATACTTGTTTTTTCTCTAAATTGCTTTATATTTATTTAATATTTATCATAAAACGTGGCATAATAATTGCAATTTTTGTGCCTCATATTTCACGCACTTTATGAACTTCGCTGTTAAGACGTTAATTATTCTGTATAAATTTCGAATCATTTAATTGCAGCGAATAAATTTTAAAGACTAGAATTTAGTTCTCAAATTTTTAAGACATATTACAATAGTCATTAATTTTGTCGCAAAAATAAATCAAATAAGGTAACAAAACCATTGCTTCAAATATGAAAGCTCCTTATTTTGAAAATTTAGTATTGATAAATTGTATACTTTTTTCTTGCTACATACAAGTACATCGTTCTCTGCTATTCATTTTAAGGGCCAAATAAGACGTTTCGCCCTTGTAAGAGACACAATTACTTCAGCTCGTCCCGAAATTTCGATTGATGTATGAATTCTCTTTCACTTTCTACCCGGTGAGTTTTTTTCTTTTCTTTTCTTTCTTTTACTCCTTCAGTCGTGCTCCGCTGTCCCTTACAACCTTTCTTATCTTTTCCAAAATCTACCTGGCAACACGCTCACTCCTCCGTTTCATCTTTTTTTTTAACTCATTGACCCTCTATTCTTTCAAAGTTATAAATTTGAATGCGGAGGAGCACGGAGCGCTTCGCTTAACAGAACATTTAAAAGTTTTATTATTCAAGATCCCTAACTATCGAAGAGACAAGGGAAGGAAAAAAAAAGGTATAAACACTTCACCAATCTCATTTATTATAGTAAGCTTCTCGCGTATACGAATATTGATTGATTGAGAGAAGATAGAATTTCTGATTAAAAAATAAAAAACAAAATTTAGATTTATTAATTATCGCCCGTTATAATTCCTAATAATGAATTATTTTGTTGGCTTTCGTGTTATATTAAAACATTTTCACAAAGGCGAGACTTTCTAAAGATAGAATTGCTTAGGTGGAATTATATAAACTGTTTAAATTGCTCGAAGCAAAAATTCCCAAAGCACTCAAATTACCGAAACACGTCAAATAACATCTTAACGTTATGTATAAATAAATTGTTTAAAGATTTATTTATTTGTTTTTCTTGCTTATTTTAAAATATCTCGCAAATTCGTTTATTTTCTTCTCTCTTTCACGTCTCCTACTCTAAATACTAAGTTTAAAAAATTGAGAATATCTCGTCTGATAGAGCAGCATTCACTCGGAGGACTACAGCGGATGTCTGCAGCTCTTTGTAATTACATCTGTCAGTTGCAAACACCGTTTCTCGGCAGAAAAATAAAACATTAAAGATTTTGTCAACCTATCTCTAACCTCGATTTTTACTGCTTTGCTGCTATACATCTCTAAAACATTCTAAAAGAGGAGAAAGGGATACAAATAGGAACATAAAGAAGAAAAAAGAAATACACCAATCGACAGACTTTGTGATTTTCTTCAGATTTAAACCGAATCTTGTTATTTCGATAGAATGACCTCACCGGAGTTTTATCTAGGTACAGAAGATTTATATCTATTTTAAATCTATAAAAATCTCCTTTTATGAAATTTAAAAAGAGAGAAAATTCGATTTATATAAAATTTCGCTATTTATAATAAGTTTATGGATATAAAAACTGTTAAATGAGTAAACAGTACAAAACTTCAAATACGTTTTCTGTTACGCGAATTTTGCTTAGAATAAAAATGTAAAAAGAACACCCTTCAATATGTATATTTACGTAGTATAAACTTTATTTAGATTTAAGTTTATAATAAATGCATCACGATTTCTTTAAAATAAAAAAAGAGTTAAGTCAAGAGGTAAAAAGGAAAAAATTTTATACTCGAATAGAGAATTTTCTTATCAATTTATGCTCGTAACGAGTTTTAGATTTTATAAAAAAAAATTGTTTCCGACATATTCAAAAATTCGAGCTATCAAATTCCATTTTATTTAGTCGTCATTACTCCCGAAACATAACTCGGTTAACTAAAAACCTGATTCTAATGAACACAAACAGTACTTTCTTATTAATTAAATATTAATTTAATACAATAAAAATAACGTTAATATTAAATTTAGTTTTATTTTAATTAAAATGGCTTAATTACAAACGGGAGAAGATTAAAAAGGCTTTTAAAAAATGTCATTTTATGGATATTTTTTTCGCATTTTCGTATTAAGAGTAATGACACCTCTTAATATTATCGCACGAAAAATAATTATTTTAATTAGAATAGGAGAATGATAAATCTATAAAATTATTATGGCTTTATTTTTGTTATTGGCGTTACATAAATTGGAGAGAATGCGTTAACTAAGGATGATCTTTTCTTAAATTATCTGGCTACGCAGCGGATATCAAAGGATAATCTAATCGACTCTTGTCTAAATTGAATAAGATGCCGATACTTTCAATTACAGCGACCACCCTTTGGGTATGTTTTGCTAACCCAACAATTTCACAAATTTTATGAAATATCAATGAAATTCTGCCGACGCTTCCAGGATTATACACACGTTTCGATTACTCTGGCGTAAAAATATGTAATAATAATTTGAAAATAGTGTGCGCGATAACGCGGCACGCGTGTCAAAATCGGACAGTTTCTTGATACTTTCATGAATTTTGAGACCGAAACCAGAAATGTTGATTGACACCTTTTCGCGTAGAGCTTATAGACTTAAACTTCAAAAAACTGTCAACATTTCTTGTAGTGGGTTTGTTGATGCATTAAATCAATAAAAATTCAAAAAGAGGACCAATTTATGAATATAACCTTTAATATTTTAAACGTTAATGTTACATTTGGTAACGTTTATATAAAGTCTTGTTATATAAAATTAAAATCGAATGACATTTTATTTTAGTCTATTGTCTAATGGATAACGGTTGTTTTCGGCGGTTAAAATCGTTATTGTTTCTAATTTCTGGTTGTCATCTTCTCCGAACAAACAATCCATTAACAGTTTTATTAATTGTTAAACAGAAGTACGATCTTCGCTAAACCGTTCATTATTCAATTATCAAATGGATCCCGAAGTTAATAACTATAATGTGGCGAGTTATCGATTAGATAATATGTATATGCTATGCTAAATGATAATCTAGCATTTCCATAAAAAATTGCTGTCTCGTCCGGATCTGTCTAATTAATATGGATTATACATAATTCAACCGGGAGAATAAAAAGAAATGGAATTAATGAGATCAATGAATAATTAGCTATTCATTCTTATGCAGAGACTACGAAGATGCCATCGTCTAAATGTTTCTGTTAATGCTAATTTGATTATTCTAAAGTTTGCATTTTTAAAAAATATAATAATAATATATTAAGCTTAACAGTTAATAAATGATCGGCGTTGTTTATATTAAATGATTCGAGGATTCTTTTTGGAATTTTAAAGCATAAATAGTCTAGACGAGGGACTTACCTCGAACAAAACGACGTCACTCGTCTAACAAGCACGAGTGTTTTCCCGCCACAGCACATCCGTCTCTTCCCACTCCCAGTCTAATACAAGGATGTATTGGCGGGGGCGAATGGACCGCCCGGCCATTTGCGGGACCATCGGATCACGTGGAAACGACCTCCAATCGTATCCTTCCATTAATGACGTCAGCGGGAACCCTTCTTCGATCTGCAAGCACAAGTCAATTAAATAACTTTTAACACAATTGAGTGTAGGTATGGTCTTTCACCTTTAAAAAAATGTTAACTTAACTATATTAAAACATTCTTAATGAAACTAAAAAGAACTTCATTCTTTAAAATTATTAAACTTTTGCTCTTTGCCTTTTGTTCTAAGCGAAGAAAAAAACCTTGTTTTTTCCGCCGAATTGTAATATTTGAACGGGACTTTTATCTAACTTTGTATCCAAATTATATTAGAAGTGCTGCCGTTTTTTAAAGCCGTAGATCGCGATCGTGCAGAGCTTTAAATTTAATTAATAATAAAAAAATTTCGATTCTACTCGTTTAGATCTAGTTTTTGACCATAGTCATCGTTGATAATTGTTAGTTAATGGGCCCTATGCACCTTAATTGCATCGATCGTTAACGATAACAGCATTCACTATTCCGGTAATAGCGCCTTTATTACTCAATTAATTAATTCAACTGTGGTTTAATTTAATTGGAAATGTACAAATAAATGTTGAGTTTTACCTTATGATTTGTTCGATTCTTTCATTAGGAAAAAACCTTGATGAAGAAGATTAATGATGCAAGAGATATATAAGAGGTAAAAAAGATAAATAAGCAACTGTAGGTTTGCTGATAACACGGTTCGTCCTGTGTTCAGACGTGTAATTGGAAGCGTAATAAATCAAGAAAGAACAACTTAACTGCAGGGCTCCTATGTCGTGAACGTGGGTCCATATTATTCTTATGATTATAAATTTTTTTATTATGTTCGAATATTTATGATACGTTGCCAAGAATTGTTTTAGCATCGTAACGAGATCATTAGTGAATGAGTTGGCAATAACGAACACGGACGAAATACAACAACGATACAAACTGTTATCGAAGTTCAGTAATATATTTTTGTTTCGGAACATTCCCGGTTAGATTCTCTGAATATTTCTTTGACATTTATACAGAAAATATCTCGATCATAAATGTGTTTTCATATCTTAGCAGGAATTTCTCTCATATTGAATTGGTCAATGCTTTCATTTTATTTTATTTTTTGTATAAGATTAATAAACGGATATTTATTGTTTTTATTAAAAAACTTACCTAATATTTAATTAATGCCACGTAACTTTCGCGACATTAAATTGTTTATCATCACCGGTCGTGCAGCCTTCCTTCGTTGTTTGCTTGATGTAGACCGGTGTTAAAAGGATAAAGGCGTTTCCTAATAAATCCATAATCTTATTTATCGAGAAAATCACGACTTAAAATAGCATTTAGTATTTTTATCCCAACATCTTAGAGTGAACTATAAGTTAGGAACAAAAAATTAGGCAATATTCCTCTATTATTAATTACCTTTGACTCCACTCCATCAACCGGTCTTGACATCTACAGGAAAATATAGTCGAGCAAATATTTTCTATTAACGTTTTTCAAAGTGGATTTCTGAACTTCGGTGTATTGACACTTTAAAATCTTTCAGAAAATTTTAAACTTTCAATTACATATTTTCCTTTATAAAACTGGCACGTCTATATTAAATAGAGTTCTATAAATGCATTTTAGTACTATATTTAAAATATCAAAAAAATTAAATTTAAAAGCGAATATACACACAATATTTAATTACATTTTTAAGAAGCTATAACAAATATTTAAAGCTTAAAAATACGGAAAAACCAATAAAAAGTTTATTAGCAAATTGAACTAGTATTTATTTGCGAGACCTTTTCTCAAACCTTAGATATATAATGTTTGTAATCTCTCGAGTCCTGATTTGATGAGTTCGAAAACAACTGAATTTATACTTTCATGAGTTCGAAACTTCCCAAGAGAAAAAAGATAGTTTTTTTTCGAAACTTTTCCAAGTGAGAAATCACGTGATCCAGCCATTTTCCTCCCTTCCTCTTCACCCATATGATTAAATTCCTCCTCGCATCCTCAACAAATTATGAATTTTAATGTGCAAGAATAGCATTTGTGTTAATACGCAATTAATGGTAGGGTAAAGGCGTGAATCGAACATAGGCTGGCACATTAAGAATGTTTTTTTCGCTTTTTAATGGAAAATTTCCATTTATCAAATGCCATTCCGAAGAGAAAGGGGATGTGCGAGTTTTTCAATTTTATTCTCCTTAAAAGATATTTGAGAATATTTTTACGTTTGCTTTTATAAAGATATCGTTGAACTAGAAGAGATTCATGACGTCAGTGACATATCTGAGGAATTCTAAAGGGAATACGCGTAACGTTACCGTGACCACAGTTTTTGAGATTTTTTTCGTTTTCGGCAATGTAGTGGCTTAAGAAAAACGTATTTATTAAATTCTAACTTAGTAGTTCTTTTGATTTTTTTGTACGCGTATATCAAAATAAAATTCGATATCCACGTTTTGGAAGAAAAATGTGTTTAGATATATCAAGCGCGGCGCGCTACAGACCTCGCTCACCCTCTCGATCGCATCAATAGCCGACATGTTTATCAAACTTGGAATTTATTTAAATATCAGGGAATTCGTTCTTGATAATTTTTAACTTTACAATGACGCAAATTAAACGAATTAAATTTTAAAAAGGTTATACTAGAATTGATATCCTTTTCTTTCATTTTGTATTATTATCCTCCTATTCAGATAATGATTTTTATAACTTAGTTAAAATTAACTACAGATTTTTTCGTCTTAATTTTAAAAATGGATCTAGATAAAACGAGAACATAATTATCTTTAAAAAAGAGACTCTCTCTCTTTTTTAAAATATAATGGTTTTATATTCCTTAGGGGTTTTAATCCTAATAATAGAAATAGTAATGTTTTGAGTATAGAAAAATATCCGCTTCGAAGTAAAGTGGACAAAAATGCCATGCATTTCTAAAAAGATTTTTTCCCTTCGATGCATTAGCAGAAAATATAATTACCTGTAGAAGTTAATTGTAGTTATCAAACTTTAGTGGGACAAGATTACTGAGGTGAAAGAAATATGTTTTTTATAAACTTCTGCTTAATAACACTGGTTGAGTTATTATCCAAGTTTTCTGATGATTAAAATCTTTCGACGTGTTTCTATAGTCAAGAAATAAAGCAATTCATTTTTAAAAATTCTCCGAAAGAAAGTAATTATATAAGTTTTTATTGTGTACAATGTTTACTTATTAAATGAAACTTCTATTTTTCAATCGATACATTCCTGATTTAGCTTTTTTCCTCCTTTCTTCTTGAGTGACATAATCTAAAAATTGCGAGTTTATTTTTATATAAATTTAATTTCGGCGACGCTGCGCTTCAAAAGTCCTTTGAAAACACGATGAAGTCTGTTATTAAACATAGTTTGTTTCTATATAAAAACGATACCAAATTGAAAATTCATCGGTTAAAAACAAGAGAAAGTCATTCACCAGTCTGAAAAACACGTATAATCCTTCGTAAAAATCAAATTTTTGCTTATTTATTTTAGTGTACGAAATGATAATCAATAATTTAAAAAATACAATACAATTTTTCCAACCGTGTCCACGAAATTAAAAGAAGAAACAATTTACTGTTCTTTAAATTAATAAAAAGAACCTAATTATAAATTCTAATTGCAAAAAGGTATTTTTTGTAAAGCTTCCCATATTTAAGTACTTTATTTGACTTATTTTTTGAGTTTAAATTTTTAAAAATTTCTAAAATATAATTAAGTACTTTATGATAATTTATTAAAAAGGTCCCGCTACTACAGTTGTAATTTATGTGGTCTACTTGAAAAAGTCTTTTTAATAATCGCATTAAAGTCGTAAAGGAATTTTCTCCTTTTAAATCGTGATTTTGTAGACATTACTGACGACTAAAACAATTAAAATCAAAAAGAATAAAAATGCTAAATTGTGTCACTCGAAACGAAAATTTCATATCTTTAAATGGTCGTAAGAAAAATATCGCAACCTTTTTAAAAAAGCAACCTTTTTTGTGGCAAATTATAAAACTTCCATTCCAAAAATAAAGAGTTGACCATTGATTGTGCCATATTTTAGAAGACAAATGGGTTGTTGAGTAGATAAAAGCATTTTTATGATGAATTATTTTGGTTTAAACTCAAAATAACATTCCTTTCATAACAGGATAAAACATATATATAAGACAAGAATTTTTTATTTTTTTCAATAAAATAAACGTAATATTTAATAAATATTAATTTTAAATGTATAGATTTATTATTTTTTAAGTTATAGACATTATAGAAAATAATTTAAATAGAAAAGTTTTATTTCAATGTCCTTTTATCGAGAATAAAATTAATATACATATATATCAAATCGGAAAAAAATATAAAATTATATTTTAACGTTTACCAAATTTGTTTTTGTTCGAGAAATTTGTGAGAAAAATTTATTTTAAGGGTTTTATATGTCTCATGTATTAAATAAAAATAAATGTTTGAGAAATTTTTATGTTAAAAGAAATAAATATTATCATATATAATAAATACGAATAAATAAATCTATGTTTTAAAATGAATTTTTCGTTATATTTAAATTTCAAACTAAATGCATAATGTATATTTGATCGTAATAAAGCCTACAATAACGTATTTTATGGAGACAAATTCATTTTTCTGCGAATTATATAAGTAAAGTGAATTATATTATAAAGATTAGATGCATTATTTTGAAAGAAAAACATTTACTTTGTTAAGCTGTTGTTTAATATATTATATAAAATCTGTTATATGCTATATTTAAACGTTTATAACTTTATTAATGTATTTTTTATATATATATGAAATTTGATTTCAGTAAAGGAACGAGGCTTAAAGAAGTTTAAGCGTTTATTTTACGAGTAGGGTCTTCCAGAGATCAAAAGAGGCCAGAGCCTTTTGAATTTGAACGAGTCCGATATGGTTTAAAAATGAAAATGTTATTTTAAAATTGTATTATAGTTTTTAAATAATAAAATATGACAAAAAAATAAAAATGATTTTTCTTAATACGCACAAAAAATGCAATAGAATTATAAATGTTTTGAGGTTTCTGTAGAAGAAAGGCTCGACCAAATAGTCCTATTAACCCCGCGATAGGTCAACGAGACCATTTGGTCGAATCTTTCTTCTACAAATCATAAGAAGCCACTTCCCTTTCTAAGACCCGCGGTGTATTAAAAACGAAATAGCATTTAAAAATTTTTTGTTATATTTTTAAATAATAAACTTTGATAAAATATAAAGGTTTACTGTACGAGAAACATAATGAAATGAATAATTTCTCACAATGTTACTAAGGCCCAAATACGAAGCCCGAGTCAAATTGAGCCACGTGACAGGGCCTGTTTTTAAATTTGTTAACTAATTTAATATAAAAGACGACCCGACATCTAGCAATCTTATTATTTGCGAGAAAATCAGCAAATCGTGAAAGTGTGTCACGATATTGTATTGAGAATTTCTTGCAAAATTTGTAAATAATCAAGTATAGTAAACCTCGATTTAACTAACAAAACTTCTGATCCGTATGTCTTACGTGAAAATTAACACCGCGTTAACTTGAAAATGCTTTTTACGTGTAATTAAATTAACAGGTTATTAATTTTTTTTCAAATCTATCCACCATTGAGCATTATTATTTTTTGTTTATTTAAACACAAAGTATATTTTCCATAAAATGTTTATTTATTTATTTCAATTTAGATCGTATATATGTTTATTACAGTCTCGGAACTACGTCGAGTACGTAATCAATAATACACACAGAAAACTTTACTGTGAAATTAAACCTCTCGTACGAACTTAACTTTAATCACACAAACGTATTTACATAGCCTAAATAAAGCGGATAAACCAACTAATTTATCAATTTTTTTTACAAAACTTACTTTATTATATAGGCTGACGGTCTTTCGGCTCTCGTGGATACCTCCTCGCCCGAATAGTCCGTTAAATCGAGGTTTTACTATATTTGAATGACACAAAACTTTAGTCTAAAGATTAAATTTCTGTGTTGTTCAAAATACGGGTATAAATAAAGAGTGGTCCAAAAGTCTTTGGGCTACGGTGCATTTACTTTTTTAAAAGTGGATTTTTGTATTTTCATTAGCCACGGAAAAGATATTTTAAAAGTGGAATTTCTTTCTTTTTTAAACAATAATGATGATATGAATTTAATGAAAATTTATAAGTGCTTAATTTATCAATATTACCTTTCTAAATTTGAAAACTCTGCGATGTTTTCGGCAGAAAAAAACCTTCAAACTTCCAATATATTTGTCAAAATTTCAAGATAATAACTTTGACAATTATAAAAATGACGTCTTCGAAGGACGATACAATTTAGGCCTAACAGAAAACAAGAAAAAAAATCCACAAAAATCAATAAATCCGAACTGTAATAACACATTCATTATAACTAAAGAAAGATATTAAATGTAATAAATTCGTTCGTAACATTATTTAAATTACCTTTTTTCTTTACTTTTTCTTTACTTAAAGATGAGATTTTTGAAAATCCGAAATTCTCCCATCGCCTTATGACGTCACCAAGCCGGAAAGTAAATTGTAAAGCAGACGACAAAACTATTTCCGCTTTGATATTTTTAAGTTAGATTTTCTAGAATTTTCTATTACATAAAATTTTATCTGAAGTTTCCCCCCCTTACTTTTATTATTATTATTACTTTTTTCGGTAAGAAAATAAATGAAGCGATATTAATTCGTAAGAAGTAATAATGATGCACTTACCGGAAAAAGAATCAAACTAGACGTCGTCCAATCGGTATCGGTTTTTGTATTTATCTGATAAATTACCAGAAAATCGGTAAATTTTGTACCCTTTTTTTCAAAAAGCAGACGATAAGACAGATTAGTGACGTCGTTGATAAATATGGCGGGAAGGTAAGCAGAGAATTTTATTTATTCATTTTTATTGCCATTTTTTAAAAATTAATTTATAATTTTTGTACTTATAATTATATTTCTTCTATTAACGCGCTTTTAGGTAAATTATTCTAATTAAAACGAATTTAAATTATTGAAAAATGTATTTTAAGAGAAATTTCTGGAAGAAGGTTCGTCTGCTTTCATTTCTTCTCGGGTTTTAATATATTTATGTTCTTATAAATCTGATTATCTTCATAATTTAAATATGATAATTTATAGGATGATAAATTATCATATTTAAACACAAAATCGTGTGTTTCTAACAAATTTTATTATAAGAAGATTTTTAGTGAAAAAATATTCGGTATTTTTTATGATAATTTTAATATGACGCGTAAAGTCTTTATTAAATTTTAAATTAAAAGATCCAATATTTTATCTTAATGAGTTTATGAAATTCGTGAATGTTTTAATTTGAGTATTTTTCCCCCGGGCAAAAAGGGAAATTGCCTGGAACCCCACCAGCGGGAGGCTCCAAACAATCCTCCCCCGAAGAAAACTGTCTGAAGTCGGCACCCCTAATTCAAATATGCCTAGGCTTCGTGAAGTTACCAAGCTCCACTAGTCTCCCTGTATTCTTGGTGGATTGGTTCTCAGGACCCTGGTGGATACCAAAATCCGCGGATGCTCGAGACCCTTATACAAAATGGTATTCGCGTATAACGTAGGCACATTCTCCCATATACTTTAATTCGTATCTAGATTGTTTATAACGGTGTTTTCCAACTCGGTGTCCGCGGACCGCAGAAAAATATTTGACTGTACTTGACACTAGCGCAGTCGATTTCGGGTGACATTTTAAATAGCGATCTAGTCACTGTACGTACTTTGTTACGTAACTATAGTTATTGTACTTAACAAAGTACATACAGTAACTCTAGATACTCATATACAAACGTAATAAACGAGCGTAATTCGTAGTCACGTATAGTTACTGGTCGACGCAAAACTATCCATAATTTTACCGGTCCGCGATGAGAAAAAGATTGAGAAACACTGGTTTATAATACTTAACATAATGTAAATGCTATGCAAATAGTTGTTATACTGTGTAGTTTAGGGAATAACGACAAGAAAAAGTTTAATGTTTAGTTTACACGCAATCGTAATAGGTCTAGTACAGGTTAGCCAGGACGTAACATTTTCTTTCTTTCAAAACTTAGATTGTTTTCGCTTAATTACCCGAAAGAAAAATACGTAGAATATTTAAAATATAAGCAAATTCAAGTTTTGCTTTATAAAACTTTCTGAAATTTATTTATTGTTTATTTGGAATATTTTCGATCCGCGGTTGGTCGAATCCGCATATACGGATGATCGACTGTGGTCACTCGCGTGTTAATATTAGATTCGCCAATGACACGAATCCAATATTCTAATTCGTGTTATTATTTATGAAAGAGTAGCGCTCGATAATTGTGGTTTTCGAAAAAAACTACTACATAAGTTTTATTAAATACGGACTTTGTTTTAATATTAATTCTGTATAATAATATAAAAAGAGTTTCGCAATTAAATTTTTAAAACCTTTAATAAAATTACTTTCTCGTTTAAACATATTTGTTTAAAGTTTGGATATGCATGAAAGAATTAGATATAAATAACTATTCACGTTTATGTTAATGCTGGAAAATACTGCGGTAACTTTAAACATTAAAATTGACTTAAATTAATAAAAACAAATAAAAAGTACGTATCAAAGTACTTTCTAAATGATGCAAACCGAATATTTTCAAAAATATAATTAAAATATAGAGAATTTAATTGTGATAAGGAGTGACGAATCGAAAATATTTAAGTGATTGAAAATAATTTGAAGGTTAATAATTTAAAAGACTCGTTTAACTTTCGTAATTTTTTCGTTTCTAAACATTATTATTATGCTTTTAATTACGATATTTATGACAGCGTTAATATCATAATTACATATATACGCCCGTTAAATGCCATTTATATCAGGCCCGTGAGCAGGATTTTTAAAAGGGTGGAGTTTAAACATTACTTTTTCATAACGTAATTTATTAATTTTTACAATATAGGTATATAGGCTTAGAATAATACACACAGTAGACTAAGAAGGAACCGAACGGATACAACATAAATATGTTATACAATAAATTGTTTTATTAACATAGCAGTATTTTTCTGTGTGAATTGTCAAATAGGAAGGGTTAAATCTCCAAATTCTCCTTGTACGTGACCTCGATTTATATAGCTCGATAAGAAAATATTCATAATACTCAATGCTTATTTTCTGCTCGGACAAACAGACTACAAATTCATGATCCATAAGTAAATTTTATTTTATGTACCTAAAATGTCGTTTTAAAAGCTTTTATTTGGTAAATCACTTATCTGATATTTACTTTTGCTTTTTATTAATAACAAAATGTACACACGAAATTCGTTTACAGTTTCTTCACATTAAACATTTATAGAAAGGAATGCTGAAAAATTTATTCACCGGGGTCAAATATATCAAAAATAGCATAAATCTGGAGAAAGTCAAGAAATTAAAGATTAATATAATAATAGATATATACGGAAATTACAAACGAAGGTTTGTAAATTGTACCAAATTAAGTTTCTCGTTTTTTACCACTGAATTATTTCTAACCAATTATGACAAGATGCATATATATTAAACCGATGTTGATGTATACGAATATGTCGCATTTTCGCGGAATGACCGGCACGAGGGTCTATGTGGGGGAGACTACGATATTTCTTTATGGCAAAAACCGGCATGCCGGTTTATCCCGGGGAATGCCGGACGCCGGTGTATAGATCCCTCTCTACGGGGCGCATTAAAAAAAACGTCACGCGAAAACGAGCAAGTTTTTATTCTACAACTGCGAAACTGTCAGCATTACATCAAAACACTACGATTATACGTTTCATTTCTTCATTTCGTCTTCTTTCTAATGACGTAAAATACCCTCGGAATTCCGAAAGTGCTTTTTTTCATGTGTATTTTATTGATATTTGATTCGAAAACACAAAAATAAACGTATTAAATTTAAGAAATTTGCTGTAAATTATCTCAGCGTATACCGATTAACATGTCTACTACTACTACTACTAATGTCAATAAGTCTACATACCAACACCTTATCCCACTAAGAATTATTTATTGTAACGAACGTTTTCAGCCTGTTTGTAGATCAGGTTGAAAACGTTCGGGCCATCTTCAGTTTTTTTAAAAACATTACGGAATTCCGATAATTGTTCTTTTTGTATAGAACAGTTAAGAATACATTTAAAATACAAAATTCTTTCGAATATTGAGTTATTTGAGTTCACCGAATAAAATACAGTAATATATATTAATATATACAACTTAAAATAGAATAATAAAATATATAAAAAAGAAAAATCAATAAATAAATAAATCACACTTTTTAATCTTGTTTTTCTTTTTCTTTTGCCATCATTCTGCGAAAATACAGTATTTATATAAGATAATTTAAATCGAATAACTTAAGGGAAAATACGTGCAAGAGGCTTATAAAATATTTTCCGTATATCTCGTTTGGCATTTTCTAGTTATTAACATTTGGCAAGAATATATTATAAATTATTTATAAATAAGAGAATAAATTGAAAACTCGCTTTCAAAAAATTTCCAACGATACGAGTTGTTTACCTTACTTAAGTTCATAGATAAAACGGACACAAATCAATAACAAAATACCATTAAGGAATTTTATCTAAAAATAATTTGGAACCTTTAAATTATTATTAAATGTAACAAACTGAAAAATTATTTGCGGGAAGAATTTTGAAATAATTTTATCAATAATTATAGTAATTTTCCGAAAGAATTAATGTTTCTATCAATAATGTTTGATTATTCAAAGTTAATTTCGTTAAAAGTTTTAACATTACATAAGTATATACGAAGCGAATATTATAGCCTATAGTTTAAAGCCAGTTTAATATTATAACGTGTATCACTACTGCTAAAATTAAATTTTCATTGTCTTCGAATATTAAATAAGTACGGTATTACCGCATCGTATTTTACAAGCAATTAGAAATTTAATTAATAATTGCGAAAATTTATAAAATATCCTAACGAAAATATATAAATTATTTATTTACGATGATGAATGACGACTTAAACTTAGATATTTTTATTATTTTTCTGAAATTTCCGGAGGAATATTTAATCTTTATAATTTATGTAAAATATGCGTAGCTTCCTTAGGAAACAAATGTATATTTAATTTATAGTATATAGTTTTCATTAATAAAATACTTGCTAATAATCTGTTTTTACATCGAATACTATCTTACTGTTAATACGATATAGAATTTGCATTAATTTTAAATTTTTACTTATTTAAAACATAATCTAATGCGTTATTCTCGAGAATAATCATGCAATTCTGTTATTACATTTTACAGGTATGACGATTGCTTTTTTTATGTTTAAATAGTAATTCGTTTTCCCCATCTTTGTTGATACATTGAATAATTTTATATTATAAATATATTCTTATATATACACTGTTCATTTCCGATGTCTTTTTATTTGTAAGACATCTTGTTCGGCCAAGTATGTCGGTTCAATAGATGTAGCGCACAGACGGCATTTGGGCGTTCAAACCAAATCGACAACCAAATAAATGTCAGTGATAAAATGTCAAAGCTGTTGATAGATAAGCAGTATTTATTTATTTAAGTAATAGGGAAAGATAATTATTTATTTGAATACGATACGTCTTTATCTTTCTAGCGTGTGTTGTAGTTACTTTTATCTTTTATTATTATTATTAAGCGAGTCATCTTCGAGAAAAATCTCTCTTCGCCGTATTCCATACATTGTTCCGAAACTATATCTCAATATGTATTTAGAAGAATTTCACCGAATGACAGAAAAATATTATGAAATTTATTTAATAATATATTACGCAGTAAAATAGTAACTTTAAAAGTCGAAAATTAAATAACAGATATGTAAGAAAAATAAATTATTTATATAATTTTAAGAAATGGTTTTATTTATATCAACAATTTCGGTATTATTTGATGCATTTATTTATTTGGAATTTTTTAAATTACTAATGACGAGTTTCAATTATGTAACTTCTCGAATTACTTATATAAATGTGTTTTGATGGGAACTGTTCTTAAAATTTCAAGAATGTTCTTTAACGTAATTCTAAGTAAATAGCTTGGTAGGAACAGCGATGTCAACTCTACAAATTAATTATTTTGAATTAATTTAATAATCAGAAAGAGAAAAATATTATATTTAACCTTAATGCTTATTCTTATAACAATGTTATAGAAACAGCAATTTTTTTTTTAAATTTTGGTAGCCGATAATAATTCCGCAGACGTTTCCATTATTTTATGAAAATTGTCGAAGCAAAAAATTAAAAAAGAACGTTAGTTTTATTTAATTCATCACTCATCAATAAGAAAAGATAAAAATCACTTCATTTAATATATTTTCTTGGGGAAGAAAAAATTGATTAAAAAAAATAGCTGACTAGTTGAAATTTTGAAAAAAAACAGAAAAAAAATCAAGATACATTCGTATAATAAATTTCTTTAGATTTTGTTCGTGTGGAAAACACATTTTCATTCGGAGATTTTCTATTTTTTATATATATGTAACGGAAAATAGTTTTATTTTATTCGAAACAAAGAATTCGCCGCCATAAATAAAAGAATAAAACAAAATAAATAACAGAACTACAGGTAGCAAAATTTTCTTTAAAGAATTCTAAAATATCGGCGACGAGAAATGGGAACTTCTAATTCACCCTTTCGCGGAAAGACGTTATTTAAATTTCAAATTGAAAAATTAGCTTAATTAAACAGTCGGTGCTCCAGTGAAAACCACAAGAGAAAATACATTTGCACAAATTTATTCTTATCATCATCTTTCGTTACTATTACATGAGCATGTAATATTTAGGAACCATTCGTGCACTAACAAGAAAAGAAACAAAACTGTTCTATTTAATGAAAGTTGTATAAGACATACAATATATCAGAAAAATGATAGTCTCTCTCTGTGTTCGGCCATGTTTATCTACCGCGCTTACTAACATAAAATGTTTTTGTGATTAAAGCATTAATATTATGGCATTATAAGATGGATATAGTGAGCTTTTTTCGCATCCGAGGCTTACACGCGCGTAAAAAAAAACTTTTTTATGTCCGAGTTATTTCAATTTGTTACGTCTATAATTATTTATGGATGTTTTTATCGTAGCAAAATTATTATAAAACGAGAGCTAACGTCATTCTGAAACTGGCAATGACGCGAAAGTGTCAAAATCCTTAGACCTAGTACTTTCGCTTTTCAGATAATGGAAATGTTGGACAGTGTACACAAGCGATTCTAAGTGGTTTCTATTGTCGTACATCTTAAAAGAGAATCGAATGCGTTCGAATGCAGATCTTCGTACTATTTTTTTCTAACCTCTATCTCGCACGAAGTAGAAGAAAATGTTCCATTTAAAAGATTTCTGGGCTGTAATAAAAACGTATTCCTGACGTATTCCTACGGGAACTTCTTTTAACATATTAGAGAATGAATAAATTCCATTACTCTTTTGTTTTTCTATCGAAATCTTCAAAGTTATCCTAAAAGCTTCGTTGGGATGACATAAATTTACAATTCAACTTTTAATTATCTTCAAAATATTCATCGTTCGAAAAAATAAAGAAGTGACTTAATTAGCTAAACGTAGCTTTCATTTCGCAACAGTTACTGTAGGTTGGATTGTATCTTCTTTTGTACTTAGTTATTTTTCTTTTTCCGATCTCGGAAGGTTAATCTCGGAGACTCAATTACGAAAAGATGACTAATTAGAAGAATCAAAAAAACATAATTAATCCCATAAAATAGGCCGTTTCTCGACCCTGAACTTTTTAGTTTTATCTTAATTCGAACTCGTTTATTTCACCAGTTTGGTGTATTATTATCGTAATAAAATGCTCACAATTAACGGAACAATCGCTTTTTAATTATAAAATAACCCAAGCTATTTTCTAACCGAAATTAAAATTAAATTTTCATCTAAAAATAAACTCGTCTAGATCAAATATCACTCGAGTCTTTGTTATTAAATGAACCCCGAAGGCTTTTGTTCTTTGTAACTCTCAAAAAAGTAATTTCAATTAGATTTTTATAGCCTATTTCTGAAAGACAGCAACGGGTAGTAAAGCGCGGGATTAATGAGAAATCTATCAGAGCGATAACTGTATTTGTCGAAGCATGCCGACGATAAGAGACGAACTTGTAACTATGATGAATATCTCGGATTTAAATTCCTTCGGGGTCAACACGATTCCTTCCGCTCTCCTACAGTCATTCGCAGCTAGCGGAGCACACGCGATTAATAAAGCATCCAACAATTTTATCACGACGACAATCTTGGAACCACATCAGTTGGCAGTCGTGCCACCGAAGAGACAGTGAATAATTTAATTTTCCACTAAAATTGAGTTTAATGTACAGTTAATATCGCCGGTTTGCAATTCAGTCGTAGACGTCATAAGTCAATATTCATTGATTTTCGTATCGTTTTAGTTTTATTATTTCTTTTTTTATATATCCTTTTTCGTCCTCGTACTACATTTACCTATTTCGTTTTTGCTTTTACGATCTTGTTCAATGTAATCTCGATGCATTAAGCAAATAATAACGCTTTAACCTTTTAACGCTTTTTTCTTGCAATTTATAGTTTTATGAAACTAAAACGTGATTTTAATGATATTGGTGTAAACATTTATAATTGTTATTCTGTGACAATTATAAATAATCCTGTAAGTAGGAAGGCTAAAATTAAGTTTTCTCATTTGGTAAACCGCTGCTTTCTTTCTGCTTCTAATACGCGAAAGATCGCCTTCGTTACTTTCTCCTATCTCGTTTTCTAACTAAATTATTGTTTAATGTCACGACAAAAAATAGGATTACGGGAGTTTTATAACATCAACGCTGTTTCCTTTTGTGTTTTGTCTTAAGTTCTGTACGAATTACACGCGATCTTCCTACACAAACCAGTTTTCTCGGTTCTCTTATTTTAAAATATTCTAGTTAATATTATGTATTTTATCCTATTATAAATCGAAAAATAAATTTCATTTATTATTTTAATTCTAAACGTTTTAGTTGAAATTTGTTTAATTTATCCTTTAACATTTTAAATGATTTCTTGCAAACAATTTGATACCATTATTCTTTTTGTAAATTCAAAGGTCGTACAGGTTTATAATATTTATAAAATATTAAAAATTTATAAACATTTTTAATATTTAATAAAACTTAATTGTAATTTTAAATTACTCGAGTCTAATGATTGGAACGTATTTTAAAAAGATGATAGATAATAATATAATGATATACTATTATCTAGACAATAAGATTTGCTATCATCTATTGTCTAGATAATAGAAAATAAAGTGTAATAGACTTGCATTCATAGATAATAATAATATTTTTGTATATTATTATTATTATCTATAAATGTAAGTCTATTAATAAACTGTCAACTAATCTAGTTTTGTACTACGATTATATTTATATTACATTAAACTGCATTAACATTATATTGTTCATATTGTATTATAGGCCTAATTTTTTCTCAATTTTTATGGAAAAGCTGAAAAATAATCATCAGTCAATATTTTTTCATTTATAACAGGGCTGTGCGTCAAAAATCTCCCGACTCCAACTTGTTATGTGTATATCACTTACCTGACTGTTATACAGTATAGACCTATAACAAAGGAAAAGAGTCGAAAAATGACTTCCCAGATTTTTACTCTTTTGGACTCGGGACGCCTTGAAACGTCGAGAAGTGCAAAAATATTCTGGGTTTTTTCTGGGAGCACGATTCAGTTCAACTACTTTCAAGCTTAATAACTCTTGTGTTAAACCATCGGACTCCGATTCAAAAACCACATAAGTTATTAACCTTACCAGTCTCGGGTGCATCAGAATATTATTAAACTTCGAGCGCCATCCTATATCCTATACTGATTATTTTACTAAAATTTAAACATATATCGATTGTTATTATATATTTAAATATAATAAATTTAAATTTGTCTACCAACTCCCGAATCATTCCTAGTAATTTATCGACTCGCAGAGAAATCAATCGATCTCTCGTTGATCACTAGAAACCACATTGAAAACCCCGAATCTAGAATATATGCAATATTAAGATACTATACATTTTAGTTATACTATATATAAAATATTAGTTGTTACTTATTATAATAATTATTTGTTGTAAGTACGAGTAATTACTAAGGTCCAGATTTTTGGTTACCGCACCCACTCGGTTTTTGAAAGAGGCCGAGTGTAAAAAGACAAATTACATCGGTTTTAGTGCAGTAGGCCCACTCATTGCTAAATTGTTTCGCACCCGAATGCACCCAAAACGGTGACTAGTACCCAAACTATATAATTTGCACCCGACTTCCCCCTTTTTAAAACACTTTTAAACAATACGATGACAATAATTTCTCTTTTTTGTGATTTTTATTCATTCACTTGAGGGGAAAAACAAATTCGTTAAACCGGACCACGTATGCTGAGGAAAAAATACGATAATTAGCTTACTCTCTTCTTTTGTTGAGAGAAAAGGGGGTAAAGGTAAATTTTCTGGACTAAACAACTAAGCTTTAGGGTTGCTCTAAGAATGTAAACAGATTCACTGAAAATCTGCAACACGTGTTTTCTTTTCTAAGAAAAGAACAATCTAGGAAATTCTGTATTGAGGACATCTTGTGAGCGCAACAGTTCCAATTTCCTTTGTTCGATGTCGGCGACATTAGAAAATGGCAAAATTGTCCGCATTTAAACTGAACATTTTAGCAAATAAGTTCAAAGATGAAGGCGTATGCACAGACGAAAAACTTCGCTGTTTCATTTGCGATTATGTGGTTTCGGTTTCGGTTATGTCAAACACCAAGAAACCAAAATCAGACGAATCAGGCGACACACGAGTTTGGAAAAGCAAAGAGAAGGCAAACAGAAAAGGAGAAATTTCGAGTAGACGTTTATAGGAGCCTCATTTCAAAGAGGAGAAGAATCTCAAAAGGCTAATAATACGTTTTATGCAAATTTAACGACAGCCCTTCTGCGGACAAATATACTCTTATATAAGGTAAACAATTCAGTCTTTAAGTCATTTCTCCAGAAATATACGGGAAAGTTTGTCTCCGACGAGAACACTATTGGAAAAACTACGTGAAATCAGTTTATGATCAAACAATATCTAAAATCTTGGACGTTGTCGGAGACAATCCTGTGGTGTTTATACTGGACGAAACAACGGATTCCACAAAACGGTACGTGCTGAACGTTGTTGTTGCACCACTGACCGAATTTTAATGTTGTTCAAAATGTACCAACTCGAAAATACGAACTCAACTACAGTGCACCAAATTTTCAATGATGTTTACGTCAAGATGTGGCCAAATGGTATCCAGGACGAAAAGGTTTGGCTCGTCGTTACAGATCAAGAATCTTGCATGTTTTCAGCATTCTCAAATTTGAAATGCATCTACAACAACCTAAAGCGTGTGACTTGTTTTACACCGAGTATGCGAACGTATTCTACACCGAGTATTCGTGTAGAATATAGCAAGGCCAACGACTTCATTTCGAAAATGAAAATGGTTCTTCTGAAGTGCTCTAGTCAGGAACGCTTGTACCAAGAAGTAACTGGACTGCCACCAGTGCAGTGGTCTCGAATAAACAGTGCGGTATTCTACTGCGAGAACTTTGAGAAAATCAACAAACTTCCCCCTGGCGTTTCTGCTACCGTCGACAATGTCAAAAAAACTGGTCGTTGATCCAGTAGTGACCACAGAGCTCTTTTTGTTGGATACAATGAACGAGCTGGAAAGACGTAAAACTGAAATGCGGTATCAGTGGTATGTTGTAAGTCGGGCGCTCGGTGTACTGGACGGTTTTGCCCTGGACAAACTCGGATCTAGTTTATCAAAGAATCCCGATTTGAAAAATATTTTGGATTCCACTAAACTAGAATTCCGAGTAAAAATGAAACATGCCCCCGGTCGACATAAAAAATCTTTTTCCTTACATAAAGACATTCTATCCTCCAAACGACAAAACTTCACTTTTAAGAACATTGAAATGATTACTGTTGTAAATTACAATGCTCATCTTTATGTGTAAATTGCAGTAAACAACAATGTGGTTTGTAAATATAATACTTCTTGTTAATTTTGTCTTAATAATACAGCATTTAAAAGCACCCAAACTAGCACCCAAAACGGGGAAAAAGCACCCAAATGAGCACCCAATTCATTCTAAAAATGCACCCAAAAATCCAATCTTAGTAATTACTTACATATAGTGTATTATATATTAATTAATAGTAAATTGTCTATATAGTGACTTAATTAACGTCATCAAAAATACTTAAAAATTTATGAAAATAAGCCTATTTCCTTTTTACTAACAGAATAAAAATGCTTAACGATTTGGTTCAATACTTCGTACAATGCCTCAATGTTTCTGTAACAGAAGATTATAGATCAATTTGTGAAAGAATTTCAGCCTCGTTTATTTTTCGTTTTTATTTTTCCTTTATCTAAAGACACTACGACTACGTTTTCACTATTGGTAAGTGATGATAGACGTTATTCTTAAAGAATTCTTAAAAATCCCGAAATGTTTATTTAAAATGTCTTTAGTGCATGTTTTAGCAGAGTAATAAATAGATTTTAAATTCCTAAAAAAGAAAGCTTAGAGACTCAGAGTTTTGTCGACTTGTCACAAAAATAAAGCTGAAAAGCTTGTCTTTTAATTTGCAAATTTCGAAGATTTGTAGTTCGTCAAAAACATAAGAAAATATTTAGTTTGATAAAATAAAATATTCCTCATTTAAGTTTAAAAATTCATTTAAATTTGTGTGTAAACATTTCAAAGAGATAAGTTCTAGAATTGTTTAAATTAGTAAAATGTTGCTTATTATAAAATTTTAATACGTGTCAAGGTTATTCCGGAGTTTTAATCAATCAGGCATTTTATAACAGCGATCAATAATGATATTTTCCAATGCGGAATGAAAATTTAATGTTTAAAAAATATATAAATTAAAATAATAGAAAAATCTCGAAGAACTTCCGAAGAAAAATAATAATATTTGGGAGAAGTCTGGTAAGATAACGACTCCTTATTTTCTTTTGTTTTACGACACGATAACATCATTTTGTTGAAATATAATATCAATATTTGTAGCAAATAAAATTGGTCTATAACTTCGGTACAGAAAAAATTGAAATTTATATTTAGTCGTGTTACTTTGCTACAGGAACGTCCCGCTTATATTAGTACTTGCGAATTCGTGCATGACTTTCTGAATAATAAATTTAACAAAATTGTGTTTATTTTCTGAAACGATTATTTTATTTTAATAGCGCAATTTTATCTAGGCGTAGGACAAGACGAGAAATTTTATATTTTTATTCTTTTTCATTTTTATATATTATGATTAAAGCCGTGTTCAAATAAACAATAAAAACTCATTACATTATTAAACTTATTAAGCAATTTAACTTATTATTACACCACGCTTAATAGTACCAAAATAAAAAAATAAAGTCAGAATCATAATTATTTCAAAAATAAAATATTATTTCGAAATTTTTAACTTAAGTTTTACAATTAAATGTAGTTTAATATTGATTTAAGTGCTCGATATATTAAATATTGTAATGAATTTTTCTTTTTTTTGATTAAACATTCACTTTAATATAAATATGCCAGGTGTTCATAATGTACTATATCTCTATTCAATGCTTACTAGAGAGATATTTAGCGGTCTAAATGCATCGACGTTTGGTATAGTAGTATTTCGAGACACGCGAAGACATTTCCGTAAAAACGTGTTGCAGTCGACTTCTGAGTATAAACATGGCCATAACTGTCGAATAACATTATTATCGACTGCGATGACTGTCCCGTGATTAAGTCCTACGCTGCTCCCGAGTCACGCCGGCAATCGACAGTCCCCAGATATGGCGCCAAATTTAAATTTCAATATTCTTACTACAGTAATGAGTTTATAAAAGATTGGCTCGATACTGAGATACCGAGAAATGCATAAAACTTTGTCGTACTCCAACTTCAACATTGACAATACCTTCAGACAATCATCTTCGTGCAAAATGGAGCACCTTCGTACGTCGGACGCTACGCTACTTACAGCAGTTTTTGCAAAACTTCACCGATAAGGTAAGAGTAATTTGTTGTACATCTAGTTGTCGTTGACCACCTCGTTCGTCGAGTCTTAATCTCTGCGATTTTTAGTTGCGGAAACAAAAGAATATGATTTATCGATGACTTATGACAAATTTGGCAGCCTTGACAGCATTACACTGCGTGTGAGAAACATCACAGAGGGTGAATTATGGTCGGTCGTTAAACGGTGCGTTTAGCGGCTTCAAATTTTATATCAGCAGAATGGAGACCACATTAAGCGGTATCCTTTCATCGCTAAGGTCTCTACATAAGGTCGTACAAAGCCCGATTGTTTTGTAAAAATAAAATAAATTCAATGTTATCGAGCTATATTGTTTTCTAATCTGAGGACTTATCACATCTTTTGGAAAATGTCTTCGATTGAACAAAGTGTCTTTTTTAGCAATTGCTTTTTTTTTTTTTTTTTTTTTATCTGTTTTACTGTTTTAAATACTCACTTCGGATAGTTCTGTTCCTTTTCAGTTTTAAAGTAGATACTTTTCGGATTACAAGTTCTTTAACAAATACATCACTTTTTAAAAAAAGAAAGCCCATAATTATAATACATCTATTATGCCTTTGTCCACTTTGGATGTTCTTGTGAACTAGGAAGAGAATCACATAATTTCAAATTAAAACACCTTTAATGTAACATAATCCTGCTCAAAATTGGGTTTTTTATTTCTTAAAATTTAATTTTAACATCTACTCACTTTCTAAAAAAGAAGTTTTTAATTTTATAAGACTTTTATTTTTAATTTATAAAATACCAGAAATTTCCCTTTATAATATATATATATATACACTTACATATATATATATATATATATATATATATATATATATACATACACTTACATATATATATATATATATATATATATATATATATACAGTGTGTAAATGTATATTCTAAACACTTTTATTTCTTAACAAATAAACGTGTTCAGAATCTATAAATCTATAAATTTATATATTTATAGGTTCTAAATATATTTATAGAAAAATTCTGAAATTTTTTATAAGTAAAAAATAAAAGTTTTTTTTAAACTAAAAATTTCCCTTTTAGAAAGTGTGTAGATTTTAAAATTAAATTTTATTAAGAAATAAAAAAATGCCAATTTTGTAATATTTTACAAAAAATATAATTATATAATAGATTTAAGATATCCTTAGAAAAGGTCTAAAATATAAATAAAATGAATGTAATAAAAATAAAAAAATGTATATTTAATGTATGATCTTCACCGAACCTGAGCATATTTATATACAATGTAGCAAAATCCATGGTAAAAATGAAGAATGAAAAAGTAGTAGAACCAGATGGTATCCCAGTGAAGGCATAGAAAACCTTGAAAAAAAAGGGATAGATGCACAATGGAGTTTAATGGAAAAAATATGTCAGTAGAAATACCGGATAAATAGAGAGATATAGTCATTCCAATCTTTAAAGAGAAATGAAATGTGCACAATTGCAAGAACTGTAGAGGCAGCGTGCGTAATGTGGGTAAAGTCCACATTACACACACCGAAGGTATAAGAAAGAATTCTTATACCTTCGGTATGTGTAATGTGGACAGAACATTCTAGGAAGAAGTATTTATAGAGGAAGGACAGTTTGGTTTCACGACAGAGAAATTAAGTACAGATGCAAATTTTAGTTCAGGGAAACTTCAGAAAAAGACAGGAACTACATCTGACTTTCATCGTTGTAGAGAAGGCTTACGACAAAATTCAAAGATATGTAATCTAGTACAACACGAGAAGATGAGTCCGAAAAGTAGACCTATGTAAAATTAATTTAGGTTATGTACTGCACAATAATGTGTTTGCCAGAGTGAAAAGCTGTCTTCGGGAAACTTCAACGTTGTTTCCCCAAGGAAGCCAAATTCCAACAAGATAGGACTTCTTGGGGTTTGGTATTAAACACCTCTTTTTTAACTTGAGACGAATACTGTGACATTCATCACAATGTTAAAAAGCAAGACAGAGACGTCATACAGTATATACAAACGACATTGTTCATTGTTTCCCGTTCAGAGTCAAAAGATATACAAGCGACCGGCTACTATCTATGGTACAGTAACCTTCACACTAAAGAAGGTTAACGTAAGAATACAAGTATCAGAAATGACATTGATTAGATGAACGTCTGAACTAACGAAAGCCGATCAATTCAGAAATGAGTAGGATACAGTTAAAGTAACCGATAGTGCCAGAAAAATACAAAAAAAAAAAAAGCTGCAATGGTATGCGCGTGTCACGAGAAGGGACGAAAGTTACCCCAGAAAACAAATCACAAATATGGAGACTGAAGGAAAGCGAAATAGAGAAAGATCGGGGACGAAATTGACGAACATAGTTGAAATAGATACAGAGAAACGAGAGGTGACTGCCAATTGTTACGGTGGAAAAACTCATCAAATACAGAGATTTCATACGAAGCGAAAAAGACGAGCAGAAAAAAAAGAAGTCTACAAAATGTTTGTTGCTTGCAGCGCCAAAATTGTCATAGCAGTGAGTTTGGGTTCTTTCTTTTCCTATAAAATATATTCCACGTGTTCCGAAATATCATGATACCAAATCTGGTTGCATTTGAACGGCTAAATATATTTTTTAAGTAGCGTCGAATAGGAGTACTTTAATTACAATTACCCACTATTAGTATTAAAACGAGGAAAAAACAAAGTAACAATTTTAAAAAATGCGATAAACTTTTGCTGACAGTTATTTTGAAAATACGTAGTATTTTGTTCATTAGTTCAATTTATCCGGATCTTATAAATCGTTAAATACTTCTAAAGAGAAAACAACCGTGTAAATTTATTTTATAAAAATTGCTAGAATTAAATTCGAATATTGTATTGCCCGCCTCTAGTGATATGAAAAAATCTTACGTATTAAATGCGCTATTACAGAAATTAACAAATCGCCATTTAATTTGCTTAGAATAATTCAAACATTTTTTTACGATGCAAAATATTTTATTATGATATAATTAGTAATGTATCTTATTTTTGTTTTACTTTCCGAGCAGTAGGACACTTCAACAACACGTAAAACGTATTTAACACAGAATTATATTTATCAAAGGATCAATTTATTTTTAAATTTACTTATATAAAAATAAATCATTATCAGTTATATAATGTCAGCATTTATTTTAATTTACTCTAAACGCATAAATTATTTTTAGAAAACTCTGAAAAAATCTAGATTAACTTTTTTGACATTTAAATACCATTCGAAGATTTTTCAGCACTGTCAGCGCAATCATTTTTTTTAAAACAAGTTAGACCTATTTTAAAAATAAAATTTCTTTTTCCTTTTCTAAAAAATAAGCAAAAATTCCTTTATAGTTTATTTCTAATCTATTTTTAGATCATATTTCTTATCCGAACTAAAGTAAACGAATTCAGTAATCAAAAACAAACAATATAGACTTACTATTAGAGTATGTATCAATAATATCTAACTGTATATTTTAAAGAATTTAAATTTTTTTTAATATAAAAATACAAATTAAAATAAAACGAAAAGAATTTTTTTTGCAAGTTTTACCAGAAACTATTTATTGTGACAATGTCACAAAGCCGGGCTGCAATTTTTAATCATATTTTTAATTTATTTAATTTAAAATGTCTTGCCCCTGTACATCATATTTTCCTGTTAGCGATACAGATCGTCTATCGAATAATCCCCAGGAATTTTTCGGGGGGTGGTCCGTTCGGATATGTCGGGCCCCGTCCCTCACCACCCGGTCGCCCCATTGTGGGCCTGGCCGAACCATAATGGGCCTACTAAAAGAGGCCCTCTTAGTGCCCACAGGGCGGAAAGAGTTAAAAAAAAAACTTCTTTCGGGGGAAACTTTTTGAATTGAAATAGCCTGACTTTCGGTTTGCGTCAGAAGTTCGTATATAGTTAATAGGGTTTCCTGCCCATAGGTTTTTTATATTTCATCTCGAATTTCGTCTATCTACCTCCGTTCTCGAGTTTAAGGAAGGACAGACAACAGACAGTGGGAATTTATACGAGGGTGATTCAAAAAGTAAGGTAACGAGAGCTTTCCTGTACAAATTTTATTTCACAAGCAGATATAGTGATACGGATTATTATGGCACTGGTACAGTACATATTATTTTTCAACATAGTC
Source organism: Centruroides vittatus (assembly GCF_030686945.1). Lineage (NCBI taxonomy): Eukaryota > Metazoa > Arthropoda > Arachnida > Scorpiones > Buthidae > Centruroides > Centruroides vittatus. The sequence goes on from NW_027120927.1 coordinate 1,471,339, forward strand.
ACCACGCTTGTCCAAACATTTATTCCAACGATATACCAAGGCGTCGATACCGACAGAGAAAAAATCTGCGTCGAGTCCCTTCAGCACGCCGTGACGGCTCGCTGAACTTCCGTATCGGTTTGAATAGCCTACCACCCGGATGCTTCTTCAATGGTCAGAAGAGACGGAAATCACAGGGTGCCAGACGGGGCTATAGGGAGGATGTTCCGATCTCCCACTTGAAGCGCCCTAACAATTCAGTCGTGTTCTCGGCATAATGGGTTCGGACGTTGTCGAGCAGCGACAGGACGCCTATCGAGAGAAGTTCGAGTCATTTTCTGCGAATTGCCTCCCTTAATAGTGTCGGTGTGTGACAATATGAGTCAGCAGTCACTGTTGCTCCCCTGCTGAGGAAATCAACCCTCGTAGTCCCAAAAGATCGCCGCCGTAACTTTCTTCGTGTTTGGAGCTGTTTTGAATTTCTTGGGAGGTGGGGACGATAGACGTTTCCGTGACATTGATGCTCGCTTCATCTCCGGTGTCACGTGATGCACCCACGTTTCCTCCCCTGTAACAATACGGCGCAAGAACGGGAGTCCTTCCTCGGGAAAGTGCATGAGAGACAATCCCATTTTGGAATTTCTGAGTTGCCGTGGTATCCGGCGTGAACACGTCTTTCGGTAGTTGAGTTAGTTATGCATGATTTTATGCACACTACCGACGGCTGTCGAGTTCTTCAGTAATATCGCGAATACGAATGCGACGATTGTCCCGAATCAAACCTTCAATACGGCACAGATCATCGTCTGTGGAGGACGTGTTTGGCCTACCAGATCTTTGCTCGGTTTGCATATCTGCCCTGCTTTTATCGAACTCGGTGCACCAAATCCACACCTGTTTTCGTGACACGACATTACCACCGTACACCTCAACAAGTCGACCACGAATTTCTACTGGTGAGTTACCCTTCAGACGCAGAAACCGAATCACACTACGCACTTTCACGTTTGACCACGTTTCCGTGAGCGCAGCCACCTTAAAAATGATATCGCGAGAGTCTAATTCGACATTTACGCCATCTAATGCCTGCGCGATAAAGCGGCGGTCTTCTGCCGCTACCCTAGTGGGAAATTCGAACAAAAAGAGGAATATGACAAACGCGAAAGCTCTTATTACCTTATTTTTTTAAATCATCCTCGTAGTTCTACAATTTTTTCAAATTGCAGCCGAAATATTTCAAATATCTACATATTCTTAAAAACGGTAGTTTATATTTTTTATTGATGACAAAGAAATCAGATCATTCTTAAAAATTGTAGAGAAGAAAACTCTGTCGGATTTTATGGGATATAATAAAGAAAGCTCAAGTTACACAGAAACAATTGGTTCCTCTCCTCGAAGTTATCGCTTTCCGCAAGTAAATGATTTCAACTGGTAAAGGTCGATCAAATAGACGTCGTTCCAATTTTTGCATTACTAATTACCACAGAATCATTTTATTTATATAAAATAGACTATGACATAATTATGATAAAAAATAAGCTACAAACAGATTAAACTCGAACTGTAATTAAACAACACGGTGACGTTATTTGAATGGATCACAGAAGGAGTGAAACAAAATTTGATAAAATTATTGCTGTATTAAAATTATCGATAGCCTCGTCTTACTTCGATTTACTCGGTTTAAAAAGAAAATTCTTGTTTATTTGAAGAAAGATGACGCGATCAAAAATTAAGACGATCGAAGGAAAAAATACACACAAAAAAAGTTAAATAGAATATTGTACTATATGTATCTTACGTATATTAACATATTATATATTGAAAAATACACCTATCTGTCGAAAATATATATATTTTTGTTGTTTTACTAATACATTAATGTTAAATTTAGAATTTCGACGTATACGTGAATAGTAATTACACACTGAAATTTTTGTCAACAGCTCAAATTATTATCGACGAAAGACGGAAATAATATTATTTTATATAAAATCAGAGCTCGTTGTTCAAAAGAGCGGCTGGAAATACGCGACAAAAATGGGAAATAGCGTTAATTATCGAATACTTTTATCATATTTTTCTTATAATTTTTTAGCAAAAATAACGACGGATACGTTTCTGTCAGAAAATCCTGCTCACTTCGTACAATTCTTCGTCAAAGATATAAGTTTCTGGCAAAGGAAGTATACAAAATAAGAGGATGGGGGTCAAAATTTTATTTTATTTCTTATCGAGAAGAAATTTGCTTTATCAATCATTTCGAGATCTCGAACTGGAAGTCTGAAAATGACACAGCGATCTTTAAAATTTTTCAAAATGTCAGTAATGAATGTCGAAACAACCGTTATTGAAATTCTGAAGGAATTTTACACAAGTGTTTGCAAACATTTCCGACAGACACAATCGTATAATTCGAATAACTTTACTAAATTAGAAATTTGTAAAACAATTTTGCAAATTACTTTTAAACTCTTATTGTAAAATATGTATTTTATTTTTATAAATTAATCAACATTCTAAACGAGATTGTTACTAATTATGTTTATCTATCTTAGAATATATCATTCGGACAAATTTAATATAAACTATTACAGATTTTCTAATTTCTAATTAAATTATATTTTCTTTATTTATTAAAATGAAATTCTTTTCTTAATGTAGCGTTCGTTCTTCTCATTCCGTAATGACAATAGGATTTTTATTTACATCTTATTATAATGCGATATAAATAATTTTGAGTTACTATCGCAAATAAAGTTAACGATACTCATATAATGCGCGCTTATGTGCGACGTTTATGTTTGTGATAGAGTAATAATACATCGAATAAAGTAGGTAAAAAGTTAAATTAAATCCCACGAATATAAAATAGGCCTATTTTAACTCGGAGGTAGCCTTAAGATTTGCCAGGCCGTAGACAAAAAAAGAGTCTTACTCGACACACGGTTGATCGGAAGCAGAGCCTTAGCCTAATACGTGAAATAAATAATTTTGATTTGTGTTGTGGATTGCTTAGAAACTGCGTAAGATCGAAATTATGCAAAAAGTACGACGGTTTTCGGTGATGCCGCTGCAATCGAATGAATTCATTTTATTTGGTCGAAAAGTAGTAGTATTTTAGTTGTCTTAAAAGAAGTTTGAATATAGGAATAAAATAAGAGTGAGGTATTTATGCGCAATTTGATGTAAACGCTTTCTTAACGTAAGATAATCGAATAATAATATTTAATAATTAGTTTTATAAAAAAAATTGTAGTTATGTTTTGATAGCCGTATAAAATGATTTTTCGAAGCATCGATTAATTTTTTCAATTAAATACTCCGCAGAGAAGTAATGAATAATATAATAACAGATCGTTTATAAAAATTCCTACGAAGTATAGCTTGCCGGAATTCGATCCTCGATTCTCTACAGCGGTTGACGGATGCCTTAACTGTCCCCATTTGTCCGTATATATAAACTGTGAGAAAATACCGGTTAGAAAATAATTGTTTATGATTTAATACTGTGCTATAACAAATCGCTATTCGGATGGCAGTGTTGATGAGAACTGCGCTTCAATCCGAAAAGATTATAGTCGGAGTTTGTAGTCGGGACTAATACTACTTTCTGCTGCCCGGGGATCTGTGTGTCGCGTACACGAGAAGAATTCGATACTAAAAAAAGTGAATTTCAAAAACAATTATTAGCATTAATTGCCTATATGTGGGAGATATTCTGAAACTTCTGTTGGGAAAGTTTCGATATATGGATGCCCGTTTTGTAGTAATCGAGTAGGTGTACTTTTCTAACACTTGCTTTTTTCAACAAATGATTTATATAATAAATTTGCTCAAATTTCCCGGCAACATTTAAAATTTTGATGGTGTCATCTGTTATCATATTTTATTTTTAAAACCTTTTGTATTTTTACTATTTAAAATGGCAAAAAGCTTAATTTTGAGAGTAGAGATGGGTTTTATAAAAGATTGTAAATGCCCCTATTACACAAATCGCCCTACAAAATTTCAGAAATTTTCGACGAAAAGCACAGGAGTTATTAAACTTCAAAGAGGGTGAACAAAATCGTGCCCCCACACACAAACTCATAAACATCCGTACATACAGAAATTATCCTGGAAGTGTTTTGCATTTCTCGACGTTTCGAGATGTCCTAAGTCAAGAAATGTAAAAATCTGGGGGAGGGTCATGTTTTGACCGATCGCCATACTTTCCTTTCGTTATATATAACAGCTGGGAAAGTAAAATTCACCTTAGCCACCATAAAGCCGTTAAGTTCGTAAATGCCAGAATACCGAATATCCTCTCACACTTTGAAGTGGCCGGCAAATCGCCTTCGTAACACGAACTTTGAACGTTGTCGTTGTAACCGTTTTAATAACATTAATATGTATGACGATGAATAGTGATCGACAACTCAACCAGATTAATGTTTTCTAACAGATAGTGTTGTTTGGCTTTTTACGACCTGTCCTACCCATTCCTATTTTCATCGTCTTCATTCGACGCCTACGTTCAAAATTCGTCCTCTGAAAGAGTATTTGAACCGATTCATTTAGTTTAAAAATATTTCGTACGTAATTAATTCTTTCAGATAGATAAGTCCCGCCTTCTATAGAAGGCGGGACTTAGGTGAAAATACATTTTCGTAAGGTTGGCGATAGACGACGGCGTGCGTTACTTAGAAGTAAATTTAATAGATGTTCTATTTGAAGGGTCTGGAGATCTTAAAAATGTCGGTTAAATAGAGATGTCTGCTATTTAGGAGTGTCCGTTAATGCAAGTTTCGCTGTATTATGATTTCTTCTTTACAGATCTGAATTAACTTCGAAATTGTACGAGTTCGTAGCTAGAAAAGATTTCCGGAAGCATTTTTAGAGTGAGAAAATACCGACTTTTAAGTCGCCTTATATTTAATTTTATTCATAATTCCTCTTTGTAATCTTACGAGTTAGGCATTCATTTCGAAACATTATCGTATTTTTTTAATAGCAAATCCTTCATTTATAAGTTAAATAAGGTGCTTATCTAAAAGTTTTACTTATTTTCATTTTTAACTAATAGTGTGAGGGCCAAGATGTAATGGAGAAATTTATTGTTATATTAAGAAAGTTTTTGTTCGATTAATTAATGTCGTTTTAATTACAAAGAGAGAGAGAGCGTTAAACTGCTTCCCTGTCGAGAGTGACACACCCAATGTGTCACTCTCGGAACTATGAACGAACATTTGATTATTGGCCTAAACCCACTAAAAGGTCGTAGCCCAGTCATGGGGAAAACCCCAGGAGGAGCCCCCAATAAAAAGGAGGGGGTGAGGACAATCGGGAACAATCGTCGTCAACCTTTTCCTAAAGTGTGTGTATGTTCCGATCGCCGTCGTCGCTCGCCGCCGCCCAAGAAGACAAGGGACTACTTTCCGAATTGAGTTACCGAACATTCACACCTTCGTCGCATCGATACGTCTAGGACCTTCCGAATATTTAAGGTATTTAGCATCTCGCGAACTTACTGTAAGCTCTCTCTCTCGACCAGGGACGCGGTAGATCCACCCTCTCTCTTCCTAATTATCGTACTAAGCTTAGAATGCTATCGTAAGACTTGTATATAATAATATCCCCCAAAATTTATTTTTGTTAACTCTTAACTTGTGGAGTGTACTTCTTCCATCAGTCTCCTTCCGCCTCCATTCTGAATCCGGAAGCCTACAAGCGCGACCGCTCGCGCGACGAAATTTGCGGCCAACTTGGTTTCTGCGTCTATCCGAAAAGACTCAGTGGTGTCATCCTGACAGGGTACCAAAGAGGTATCGACCCTGCGGTCACAATAGTAATTACGAATAAAGCATTCGTAATTTGTAATTAAGACCAGAAAATAACATAAAACGAGTTCCGGCTATTTGCGCTGTTTGCCGCAGCGGCATAATTTAGAACTAACGCTCGCTCGGGGTCTAGACGCTTGACTCACTCCTTCCTGTTTGGGATTTGATGATTTCATCCCCTTACCCCAAACTCCCAAACCTTTTGCGCGATCAGGAGAAATTTTGCATAGTTAGTCTATACAATCCTCCAAAACATATACGCTACTTTAAAACTAGGACCTTCACTCTTTCCCTCGATTTCATCTCCCACGAATTGCCAAACCCTTTGACTGATTTGCATTAAATTAGTAGTATCTCGCCCCTGTACATCATACTTTTCCTGTTAACAGTACAGTCATGCTGTCACGTATCTAATTCCGTCGTGGAGAAAATTTTGAATTGGAATAATGTGGCTTCCGGTTTGGCTGGGAAAATCGTATATAGTCAGTCGGGGCCTCCTACCCCTAATCTGGTCTCGACTTTCATCTATCTAATTCCGTTCTTGAGATTAAGACAGAGCGACATCGGAGGACGCCAGTGCGAATTTATAAATAAATCTACAATTTAAAAATTGCAGCCCAATAAAAATAAGTTCTGGTCTGGATACATAGATTTTAAAGTTTGTTATGACAGATTATGTTTTAAGCCTATATTAAAAATCCAGCAACGAGTTAAAGGGTGGTCGAGTTACGACACACGACCATCCTATGTCTCCCAACTCTGTCGACCTTTTGGTGGCAAATCGGACAAAAATTCCGGGTTTTTTCTATGTGGATGGTTGTTACTGTGTGTACAGTACGTGTGTGGGGTGCACAATTTCGTTCACCCTCTTTGAAGCTTAATAACTACTGGGCTTTTTGTCGAAAATTTCTGAAATTTTGCAGGGAGGTTTGTGTATTGGGGGATCGATGCTATTAAATTTTGGAAGTCGATGGGGTGGGGAGATAAAGGAGGGTCGCGTATCGTATCTCGAGTAGAGTCGGACTTAGCCGAGACTCCACTACATGGGAGACCCCACGTAGTTTTTTAGAGCGTTAAAAGATATTTATGCTAAATTTAGTAAGGATACGAATTGCCTATCTGGATCGGGAAAGAATGACGTATATCACATCGTGACCGAAAAACGGCTCTGGTAAGTAAATATCAACTTTATCGAGCGTCTGTTCTTGACATTCGTTCATTGTCACGTCGAATACCACGACGATGGGAAAACGAAGTCGTTTAAGTTTCAAAAGAGAAGTGTCGTCGCTCGGAGTTAATAGTATCCGAGGAAGCGTGTGAATGATTCCGCGGTGTTGGCCCGTCAGGATCTCGACGTTAATTGTGTGTTAAACATATCACAGTCTCGTTCCATTTACTAACCCATTTTCGGCGTCAAGGTTTCTGATGAGCGTGACCACAGCTCCGTTCACCATTCTTTTAATGTTAACTTATATAATGGAAGTCCGACCATCTTAATCGTATGCAGAATTTTAATACGTTTTTAGGTATTCTCGAGTAGTTGAGTTTTTCCACGCAGAATATTCTCAAGAACCTCACGAGAACGAGTACATACACCCAACAACTTTACTTTTCCATTATGGCAACAATCGCTAAAATGAAAATTGTTTGTATTGCCGACGTTTTCGCAATTTTCAATTGAGTAATGCTAGTTTCTCGAGGTTTCAACCTGTTCTACAGCTAATTTCGGTTTGCTGTCTAGATGTTGAGGATTGTGGACTGTTGCTTCTTTTGCTCGTGTTCCTCAATGTTAAATAAGTAAATGGTTAAACTAAAAATAGGCTAACTGCGTTGTAATTAGTGTGTTAATTAAGATAAATAGTTTTCTTTAAGATAAAATTATTGATTATATGCGGAGAATAATTAAAAGAAATAGAAAAAATAAAAAGCACTCAGATTAACGGTCAACAATGTTTAATAATGACAAATTGTTACAAACACTCAGTGTTAAATCTACAAAAAAAATAAAAGTGATTCTTAATTTGAATTTATTTAAATTTATTAATGTTATTTGACAAGATTTAAATCCTGGAAAGACAATTAATTTATCGAGTTTCTCAACAAATTATTATTACGTATTTTATTTTGTGTTATCCTGTACTGTTATTTCTATAATTTCAGATTTACATAATACATATAAAAATAATTATTACTGTTTTTTATTGTATTGTACTAAGCTATTATATTGTACTAACTTCAATTTTTATGTAATACTTTACCCCCTTGTAACGAACTAAAGTTCGTATATAAAGAATTCAATTGAATTGAAATTTATTAATGTTATTTTAAATGCAAAGAATTAAAAATTAGCAAAAAGCAAGAACGATTAAAAAAACGAAATCTCTAGATGGCGCGCGCGCCCGATACGTTTGTCTGGTAGAATTAAAATTATACGTTTGCCACTCGGGTACAGAAGTACGGGAGGCAACGGTACAGGAGTCACTCCGTCACTCCTGTACCACTGCATCTTTCTTACATACGTCTTCGGTGGCATCTTCTACGGGGTAAGAGCTTTAGTTTGATACCCGAACCGTATTTTTAGCCCCAGCCGTTTACTCGAACGAGGTCGGACGAACCGAAACCATCTTTCAATTAATATATAAATGATTGCCAAATTGTTGAGGAATGTAAATTTATTTAGCTCCGTTAGGATGCAAGTTCGAATTCGAACTAGACCTTTGGTGCTTATTTGTGAATAATTTAGTTAAAACTACCCCGTACTTCGTCCATGCTAACTAATATCGTTTTTAGTTATCCGTGATAAGTAAAATTCAGACTAACTACAGATATGTATACATCGCTTGCTGTTACATCATTCGTGAGGCTAGTGGATAAACGTGTAAATATGGATGCGAATAACGAATGGCAAATGTATATCCTCGTGTATATCCGGGGAAAATGGAGCTAAAAAATTTTTATCTCCATTTTCCCCTCCTTTTTTCAACTACGTGTATATCTTCTTACGAGTCATGTTGATTTAACTGTCACATCTCAGGTATTTAAGTTTTATTGTGTAAACCATTGTACGCGCATCCTAATTTTTTCGACGCATTCTGTAAATTTGTGAACCCGTAATCAATTTCCCGATAAATATGTAATAATAGGACCGAAGAGGGGCGTTAAGCCCGAAATGCGTATCCATATCCGTTCAACCAATAAACCAACCTTTTTCCTTGGAAAGTCTTTCTTGTGTGATACGTTCTTAACGGCAACATTGTGCTAAGAAAATACATATAATAGAGAACAAGAAGCAACCATTGCAGTTTATTGTCGAATTTAAAATCGTTTCCAATTTGCCAATGGAGTTAATTCGTACGAGATGACAAAAATAGAGGATTTTAAGAATAAAAGTTCGAAGCTCATAAATTTGCCGTTTTATCAACGAAAATTCATTTCGTGTCCAAGTGGTCTATATAAATTTTTACATTTACTTGTTAAATAGTTGTGCCATCTGCATATATCTGTCACAAACTGTCAGCGTTAGTATAGAGTTTTAAGCTTTTCGATAGATCTCTTCCCAAATTATAAGAATCTTCAGATATGTAGACAAGAATGTATTGCATTAATTATTCGTCGAAAAGAGAGTCAGTCGAATCAAGCTTTCTCATATTTATAACTAAAAATAATAAAATATTTATAAATATAGTAGGATGTTAGGTTTTCCTTTACGGAAACTTTTTGTATTATTTCAATTTTCTGAGAGTATTGTATTTTTATGGATATCATTTGAGCCGTTAACTATATTTAGACAGAAAATTAAATTTTATTTTGTAGCCTTTATCATATCGTTGATTAGTTTAGACGCGCACCGACTGTGTTAATTGTTCTGCAAAAGGAGTGAATGTCTCTGTTAAAAAGTCCACTCGCCACCCTGGCACAGAGACTAAGATTTCCACAACGCTAACGTTGTATTATAATCGCGGTAATTCGGTGCCGTTTACTCCCGTTGTTAGTGTCGTGCAACTTACGCCGCTTTCGGTATAATGCAATTGATTAAGTGAAAATTTTATTCGTATAATTTTAGGCACAATGTGATTTCCTTGCAAAAACTTTTATTTAATTTAAATAGAATTCGTGCATAAAGTTATTAGCGATGAATTCCTCGCCCGGTCATCTTTGTAATCTTAGCAAATTTGTCTCCGTTCTGCGCTTTCCTAAGACCTTTCCAAACATTCGAGAAAACTGAGAAAACATAATATTAAATCGGCTATGAACGTTCTTGGCGTAGTAAACTACTTTCGAAATTTGTATTTAAAATATGCCACCGTAACCTGTATTTTGTAAAGAAAAGTTACCCGAAAAGAAGAAAAATCGATACCATATTACTGTGTCCTGTAGTAGCTAGTTGGACGTGAGCTTCTAGGCTATATTGCCCCGTGGCAAAGTTTGACGTACTTGTCACGTAATAGAAGTTGTATGCGTTTATGATAGTCGTAACGCGGAAAATAATGCCTTTCGGGAGGTCTTTTGAGGATAACTGGCCCCTATTCTATGCGTTACAGACGTGGAGAACCCGGAAAACTCCACGTAGCCAGCCTGTCCGGGCGAGGCGCCACGTCGAGTGTTCGGGGAACGGAACCTCTTGGCCATTGGTGATCCTACTAGTGTGTTTAATATTTATACTAAGAAAATCCGACAACGAGTTGCTTAACTTTCGTGTCGGCATTTGGTGGCACCACCCGTTACGATATTATATTTTAAAAACTTTTTATATTTTTAATTATTACAAAAGGGCAAAAAGCTTCATTTTGAGGGTAGGGGTGGGTTTTATACAGTGGCGTGCCGTCCATGGAAGCTGTGGAAGCAGGCTTCCCTTGTATTTTCTACAATATAAATACATATTGCGCGATTACTGTATTTTCATATTTTAACGTACTTTGAATTAATTAATGCGGTTATAATAAAATATTAATTTTATGTATCTCATTACAAATTTCTATACTACGCGTGAAAAAATGATAAGATTGCTATTGTATATTCGAATATAAATTCGTATATGCACATTCCCAATGGAAGCGCCGTATTGTCGTATACGGGACAACTTCCACGGCGAAAATATTTGAATGGTGTAAAGCGGCCAGATTACAGGCATTAGTACATGCGCTTTACAGAGCACCAATCTCGGGCGGTTTATGTGGTGAATGCTTTACACCAAAATATCGTATAAAGCTTCCAATGATTCTATCCAGGGTCGACACAGCTTTCCTATCGTCAAATGTCACCGCACGCCACTGGTTTTATAAAAGATTGTAAATACTAATAACGAGTAAAATCGTCACTACTGGAGATATACGCGACTCCCCTTATCTACCACCCCTCGACCTTTAATCACTAAAATTCACTAGCGTCAATCTCTTTCGTAAAGAAACCTCCCTGCAAAATTTCAGAAATTGTCGACAAAAAGCGCAGGAGCTATTAAGCTTTAAACACGGTGAACAAAATCATGTCTCCCACACATGATAACATCCATACATATAGAAACAATCTCTATTTTTGTATTTTTGTATTGAACTCGGGACACGTATCAGTGTCCCGAGTTCAAAAATGTAAAAATCTGGGAGGCTCATATTTTGATCGATCGCCATACTATAGTATTCCTCTGTTATACATAACAGTCGGGAAAGTAAGAAATTAAAAAACTACAAACGTTTCTCTTTAGTTTTACTTTCCCGCTATTATGTGTACTTTACATACTTATACTTACAAATACTTTTGTTTAATATCTCAATATCTCACAGTGGCGTAGCGTGGGTGTCAGCCGCCCGGGGCGGAGGAAAATTTCGCCGCCCCCTTATTTAGGTATTTTTTACAAGATGATATTATTTATTGTGAAATTTTGCCGCTCCCTATAAGTGCCGCCCGGGGCGGGCTGCCCCTGCCGCCCCCACTACGTTACGCCACTGATATCTCATGATGGGATAAAGATGAAAAGCGAAATTTGGCATGGTAGTTTGTATATAAGGGGCATCGATGCTATTCAGCTTTGGTAGTGAAAGACCGAGGGAGTAAGGAGATAGAAGGGTATCACATCTGGAGACAGGTCGGACTTAATGTTATTTGTTATTAACACGTAATTTTTTACGAAACTTATAACTACCCTCAAAATTAAGTTTTTGTCATTTTATAATGATTAAAAATATAACAGATGGCGCCACACACAATTTTATTTATTATAATTTAAAACATAATGTAAAAGTTATTTTTTTAAATAAAATCTCAGCACAGCTAGAAAGTTACGCAACTCGTTGCTGGATTCTTTACACGTGTTTTATATATACGATACATTGTAAAAATCTCTCTTTTTCTAATAGAAAAGTTCGGCACTCGCTGTTAACGAATTTCGCTGTAACATTGGAATCGCCTTTTCGTCCTTTGTCCTTTAGGTGAGAATTTTCTTATTATGGCCACACTTTCCACAAGGAGATTGTTTCGTCGGATGTTTCGTCCAGAATATTGTAGAATTCTCTCGCACGAATTATTTGGCGATCATAAGGAAGTCTCTTAATTTTATTCTAAATAAAAACATAAAGTTTAACCAAGTGGTGATATAAAAATTGTGTATAAAGTCGATACATTCAATTAATAATAAACTGTACTTGAAATCCGGGCCAAGTTGACGGAGTAATTTTAGGCGTAAGTTTTGGTTAAAGCATTCCGGAAAAAATAAACTTTTTAAAAACAACCGTACGTTTTGCCAAGACAAAACTCCAGTATTCGTAAGGACGATCCATTTAGATAAGAAAGCCATTGGTTTGTAGTGTCGCTGGAATGGCAACCCGCGTTACTAGCAATTAATGAACCGTTGAAGGAATATTACAAAAAATAAAAAAATAAAAATAAAATAAAATAGTTCCATTCCAAGTAAGAGTTTGAAGAAGTGGAATTATTTGCAACTATACTAGTCACGTGTCTGATTTGCATACTCCTACGCTTATTCCCCATAGACAACGAACGTGCTAGTTAGCCGCGTGATTGGAAGTTATATCCAAAAGTCCGAAAAGTGAGATACAATACAGCGGCCGAGAGGGAGGAAAACAACAAATGTCTCGCCTATTAAAGTTTTATGAGTTATTCGATCGAAGTTTAAATGGATACTCACAAGAAACAGTAGGTTATTCTTTTATCCATAGCTAGATATACGCGGATCGCGGATCGGGCAAAGCATTGCGGATAACGAAACAAACGCTTACGTGTTCGGTGTATTAACTGTATTCCTTTCATCAATGCCTATTTTCGGTAATTGAATGTGTGTATTATGATACCGTAAACGCGTTGAAATTGATTTATAGAAGTAATAATAAAACTTTTAAAATAATATATAATCTGTGTTATCCGGGTCGATTGATTGCAACAGCTCGACTCGTTGCTGGCTTATTTTTACGTGTCTTAGATTTAAAATTTGGAAATGTTTTGCTGTTTGCTTTTTTTCTAACCTTTGGATAAATGTTCACCTAGGTAGCCCTAATGGCGGCACTTCCGTTAACGGGACGCCGGTGGTTTTCACTACTATTATTTTTTTTTTAGCGAAATCGATGTTTTATTTCGTCTTTTTGGGTGTACTATAGATTACCACCTATGGAATTTCAGGACTTTGATTATATATTTGAACTCGGAGGACCGAGACGAGTTCAACGATAGCCTACTTTTGAACCGGAGACAAAAAATAAAAAAGTTATCATACTTTTTTTAATGCTCTCACGAATACTCATAGTTGATAGTACTGCCATCTTGCGGTAAAGTCTGCAAACCGTGACGGTCGGACTACGGTCATCTCCAGGAGGGTTAAACACGCGATACGAGAACGGAGAGAGCGACGCGACTTTCGATCATCGCGCGATCGCCATTTCGGTTAATGTCACTTATGGCAGCGAACGTGGCGGCCGTTCCCACTGTTCGTGCTCCCGACTGACCTTCCGGAGGGGAGCCTCCGGCAGGCCGCTAAACGTCACTAGTTATTGATTCACGGTAGTTCTTGAACAAAGTAAAAAAAGGGGGTAAACGTCTACTAAAGGCAATTTTAACGGCAATCGACGCGACTCCCGATCGCGATAGCGAGGCCGACTTAGCGGAGAGAGCGACGCGACTCCCAATCATCGCGCGATCGCTGGAAAAAAGTATGATAACTTTTTTATTTTTCGTCTCCGGTCCAAAAATAGGGTATCATTGAACTCGTCTCGGTCCCCCGAGTTCAAATATATAATTAAAGTCCTGAAATTCCATAGGTGGTAATCTATAGTACACCCAATTGTTAAACACGATACCGCCATTAGGGCTACCTAGGTGAACATCTACCACCATCCTTTTCACAAAATATTATTATGTAGTGAATAATGCGTTTACTTTGGCTTCGGAGTTGTTTATTACGTAAACTTGTAGAAGGCGTCATATCCATAATAAATTCAATAAAATCATGCAAAGAAAAACAAGAATGACACTTAACAAATCGCAGTGGTATGCACTCCTTCCACTTTCCTCCCCAGCACGGAAATAGTTGCCGGAGACTGCCAATTTCGCTATAGGTAGTTGGCGAGATACGACTCGTGAGTCCGCTAGAACTCGCCGTAGCTAAATTTGCAGTGTGAGAAGTGGCTTTCCGAGTGTCACGTGATTATCCGTTACATTCGACTATTCTCACCTCACTACACAGTGAGAACAACTGTCGTGGCCAGTCGCTAACCTCGCCACCAGTCTTCCCAGACGATTCCGTTTTCATCGGTGCTTTTTGTTTCGCGTTACCTTCGAAATCATTCTGGTCTATGATAACGTTTCAAAATTAAATCATTTCGTTGTAGAATAAGGTAGACATGTTATATTTTCATTTGATACGAACACATTTTTAATAAAACTTTTTAAATTAATTTGTAAGTATACTTACCGAAGAATTTAATTTAATTCGCATACTTTTTTCCCGAGTTCACTATTAAATATTTCAATATTTAAAATTCTATGCTGTATATTAGGCTAATGGTATAAATGTTGGAGACTCAATAATATTATAAAGCACTCAGCAAATCATTATAGATATACGTACTTAACACCTTACACTTGCCGAGAAAAAATATATTTATTTGCAACAAACACGCAAACGTTTTCAGCCTGATTCACAGGCCATCTTCAGGCTTGGAATACATTTGAAATTAAAATTCCATCCATGGAATACAAAAATTCAAATTCAAAATTAAATAATGTACAATCAAAATAAAATATTGAATAACTAACATAAAGCAAAAAATAACAAAAAATATATAAAAATGTAACAAATGAATACGTAAGCATTAATAAATGCAAATTTCTAAGACATACAATAAAACCACTATATTGATTGGTTAGAGCCGTTATTAAACTTCTTAACCATTCTAACCTTTTGTTTACGTATAATCCATTTTAACTTCTTTACATAATTACTAGTAGAATTCTTCTGGACTGCTTCAGCTAGATCGACCACTCTTTTATTCACATCAACTAGTTTCTCTGGATCCTCATTGTATATAGCGTTTTCTAGGTTAACGAGATCATTCAATAATCCGAATTTCTTGTTCTTCGCAATCCGAATAGACTTCTTCAGGCAAGCCATACAAAACCTGAATTTCAGTGAACTGCATTCCGTAGGAACGCTGATTCGGTAGATTGACATAGGGAATACTCCATTCCTTAAACAAGCCTTTAAAAAATCCAATTTGCATTTAGCTTTAACCAACCTTAAGGTTAACTTCCTGTATCTTTTGCAAAGTTTCACCGGTGCCGCCATATCAATAATATTTATTAAAGGCTTGTTTAAGGAATGGAGTATTCCCTATGTCAATCTACCGAATCAGCGTTCCTACGGAATGCAGTTCACTGAAATTCAGGTTTTGTATGGCTTGCCTGAAGAAGTCTATTCGGATTGCGAAGAACAAGAAATTCGGATTATTGAATGATCTCGTTAGCCTAGAAAACGCTATATACAATGAGGATCCAGAGAAACTAGTTGATGTGAATAAAAGAGTGGTCGATCTAGCTGAAGCAGTCCAGAAGAATTCTACTAGTAATTATGTAAAGAAGTTAAAATGGATTATACGTAAACAAAAGGTTAGAATGGTTAAGAAGTTTAATAACGGCTCTAACCAATCAATATAGTGGTTTTATTGTATGTCTTAGAAATTTGCATTTATTAATGCTTACGTATTCATTTGTTACATTTTTATATATTTTTTGTTATTTTTTGCTTTATGTTAGTTATTCAATATTTTATTTTGATTGTACATTATTTAATTTTGAATTTGAATTTTTGTATTCCATGGATGGAATTTTAATTTCAAATGTATTCCAAGCCTGAAGATGGCCTGTGAATCAGGCTGAAAACGTTTGCGTGTTTGTTGCAAATAAATATATTTTTCTCGGCAAGTGTAAGGTGTTAAGTACGTATATCTGTTGGAGACTCATTAGTTTAACTTTAACTAACAATATAATGTTTCAATCAACTAATTTTTATTGATCTACAACACGCACTGTAACTAAATTTAATAGACTATAGGACTAACACAGTCAAACCTGTTTTTATGCGCTCTTTTTATGTGCGATTTTTTTAATGCGATTTTTTATTTGTGCGGTATAGTTGGAGACTAGTCTCGTGCGATTCGTCATGTCTCACGTTGACTTATTATAGCTAAATAAGCTTATTATAGCATAAATGCACTTATTATAGTAATATTATTGCATGAATATGCGAAAAATGAAATAAATTACTTTTTAAGTCAACAAAACACCACCTGGACAAAAATATGTAAAACAGACGATAGACCAGACGATGCAGTCAAGTGCTGACATCTGTTGTCAATAAATTCTATTTCGTACGGTTTTGAGTTATTTTCTATGTGAGACTTTTTTTATGCGGTCCCTGTTGACCGCATAAAAAAATGTTTTTTTAATTGTGTTGCGAAAACTATTTTTTACAGCCATTCGTGAAGTTTCGTGCGATTTTTTATGCGTTTTTTTTAATGCGGTCCCTATCCCCCCGCATAAAAACAGGTTTGACTGTGTATAGATCAGGCATGGGCAAATGCGGCTCTTTTTGAGTTACACGCGGCTCTTGCCAAAAGTGTTAATTTCTGTTTTTTATTATTATTTTTACAATTTGGTGAAAATATGTTTATTAAGAAAATTCAATATTTGTTTTATATTATATTTACATTATATAATAAAATCACGCGCCTTACCATACTATCCGCCACGACAGTACGGAACTGCGGCTCCCATGCATTTTGCAAAACCTACATTTCGGCTCCCACTGAACTATTGCTTGCCCACCCTGATATAGACTATAAATCGTACAAATTTTCTCGTAATAAACTACCGATTACTATATTAAGGTATTATTTAAAACAAATAGATATAGCCTATCTTTACTTTCCTCTGTTTATCTGCGGTTTTAGAGGACCAATACCATCGGCGTGCCTATTAATTCCTAGAAAATAACGGTGTTTGAACCGGTTACGTATCGATATTTAAAAAACGGAATAGAAGCGGAAAGGTACTGTATATTAATTGTTCGTTTACTTTTCTTTTCCCGGCTTTTATGTATACGTAACAAGGGAAAGTATTGGAATCGTGTCCGATTTGACCCTCCGAGTATTTGGCGAATCTCCACGTTTTGAGATCTCCCGAACCCAAAAAAGTCACAAAAACGGGAAAAAATTCCGCGTGCACGGGTCTATTTCGTTTAATATCTCAAGAAGGGGTAACGATGAAGAAACGAAATTTGACACGGTAACTTGTGTATAAAGCGTATTCAAACTATTAAATTTTGGTGGTTAAAGGTCCGGGGAGTGGGGGGATGCAGAAGTATCGTGTATCACATCTGGAGAGGGGTCGGACTTAATGAAGATGTTATTTGTTATTGGCATTTACAGCTTTTTACGAAGCTCATCACTATCCTCAAAATTAAGGTTTTTTGCCATTTTATATTTTTAGTTATTATAAAAGCTTTTTATAACAAAATCTCGTAACAGATGGCACAACACACAATTTTATTTATTTTAATGTCATTGCGAAAACAGTCGAAAATTTTATTTCGGTTTCGCTCCGGTATGTTATCCTTTGTTTCGCTAAAAATGCGCGGAATTTCGATGCATCAGATTAAATAAACATTAAAAAAATGAAACAATATACAATGCTATTAAAGCGTTTGAGACATTATTTCTCAGGTTATGTAGTCCGAGACCGTGTCTTCCTTTTATTGCTTTTTTTCCTTCTCTACTAGGTGCATTAATAGATACAAGGCATTTTTACTTTATCTTTATTCTGGATCCTCTATAGGCCGATACGCGTTTCGGGCAAAGGCCTTTCTTCTGTCGGCACGACTTGCGGGAATTTTCTCTTTTTTTTTTTTTTTTTTTTTTTTACCTGTAAATAAGTAATTTTTAAGCGAGAAGTGTCAACACCGCCTGAGGAAAATCCCGCAAGTCATGCCGACAGAAGAGGGGCCTTTGCCCGAAACGCGTATCGGCCTATAGAGGATCCAGATATAATATAAAGTAAAAATGCCTTGTATCTATTAATGCACCTAGTAGTGTAGGAAAAAAGCAATTATTTCTGAGATTTAGATTTTTGTTTCTTGGTTTTTTAATGGGATTATAGTTTTGAGACAGAAAATTATAGCAACGATAATTTTCGGAAGTTTTTTCCGGGCCCGGAGAAAATTTAGGGCCTCGTAATAGTTTCTGCCCCTATTAAATTGATGTTATTTCTACTAATAGACAATAAATTCTTTAAGACTGTTTTTATTAATAAATAAATATTTGCATATTTCGTTTGTTCAAAGATAAACAAAATTGCAATAGGAGTCCCTATAAGCTCTCGACGGCCCCGCTGCTGTATAATTTTTATCTCCAACCTCATTGTTAGTTGTAAATTAAGATTGCCTGGAGAAGCAATTAGCAATATTTTTACAGCAAAACTTTTCAATGAAATTATGACGAAAGCTTTGTTGATATTTCAATTTCTAGTGTAGTAGTTGAACTTTGTTCTTTTATTTTGATCAGTTTATCTTGCAACTGTTCCAGTTCTATTTAAACAAAAACTTCGCTATCTTAACCTACCATCTATTGATACATATATTATTAAAAAGATCGCGCTATCACTGAGCTTAAGGAGGTGACAGTTTTAGGAACAACTACAAATTTCTCAAATAATTTCGTAATGAATAGAACAATATCTCCAATTTAGTTTCCTCTATTCATACGATTACAACTTGTGTATTTTCTCACTATGTTTACGAAAAGAACCGATTTTTTGTGCGATTTATTTATAAAGTCTTGTCTCAAAATTTGACTTCAATGTGTGATAGTCTTTGAACAAAACAAATTTATTCTCGTCTTCCACCCCCTCGCTTTCTAGCATCACAAAATCGCCGACTTCATACGAATGCAGAAGCGCTTCATTATAATTCATCACTCGAATTTTCGGTATTAATAAATAGTGTTTGCCGATCATTTATTGGGCGGCAATTTAAAAAATTGTAGGCCTATAAATTCCCACTGTTGTCCGTCTGTCGTTTCTTAATATCGATAACGGAGTTAGACAGACGAATGTCGAGACCAAATATAAAAAGATTAGGGGTAGGTGGCCCCGATTAACCATACACGAACTTCCAATACAAACTGGAAGTCACGTGCTTTTAATTCAAAACTTTTTCCTAAAAGCAGTTAATAGATGACAGGCACGACTCTATTGTTAATGGAAAAGTATAATGTACGAGGGCAAGAGACTACTAATTTCGGGTGGAGAGCATATATTTTAAATTAAATAAATTTAAAAAATATGATTAAAAATTGCTGCCCGACATTGTGACCACGTCACAATAAATAATTGCTCGTTTTCCTTTTCTTTACGTCGAGAAATAAAATATTTTAAAATTTACTTGTTCTCGTAGTACGGTTCGCGAATTACGGTCCATTTCGTATTTTTAACGAGTCGTGCCGACACCAAATACTTTTAATACTACGTGAAGCATTTAGAAATACACGTAACGATGTGACGAACATTATTGCTCTCGAATATAATCTTAATAATTGTATCCGATATTACAATTTATGATTATGGTTTTGAATATCTATATAACACGTGGTTAGTCCCATTTTTCCGTAAAACAAATATATCTTTACCTGAAATTGTTTATCGATAAATTATTGAATAATTTAAACACTTGCTTTAATGGAAACTGTAATTGAGTTTTACTGTTTCTTCTAGACCAGTGGTTCCCAAAGTGGGAGGCGAATAAATCTAAGGGGCGAAAAGAAGCGAGTGGGCGGCAGGGGACGATGTAGTCAGGGTACTATAGACGAAGGTTGAAGTTTCCTTTCCTTCGTTAAAGCGGATAAACATTCGTTAAATGGTTTCCGGATGCGGAGAACGATGTACGGCAAGGACCCACAGTACGAGTTTCGTAGATGAGTTTTCCTAAGAATATTTCCAAACCTTTCTCACACAAGAGAAAACAGATTGGGGCCGTTGGGTATAAATTTATGGAACCAAGGAGGCAGTGGCTCGAATAAGTTTGGGAATCACTGTCCGAGACCAAATATTTTTCCTGAAAATTCTTAAGTAAAGTTTGTATTCGTTTTTAGTTCGGCTAGAAGGCTCTTTACTTCCAATTGATTATTCGTCAGCTCCGCCACAAAAGATTAATGTTCGTTTTTCTGCCTATTCTAAAGTAGCCATGTAAATAATGTATTTATAACTTACGATGTAGAATAATAATCTGTAAACTTCGTGAGCGCAATAATATATATCAAGAATTTGGATACCACGTAGTAGTCAATTCTCGAGCAATATTATTCTTTTGAATATAGAAGACATACCATCCCTCTATTGACAAAGCCGTAATGGCCTCTTTTTCGGAACAATTTGTCCTCCATTCGTAATTTTTTCACTTGGTAAGCGTAATATATAAATCGAACTAACGAAGGCAGTCTAATCTCTTCGATAAAAGTATTAACTGTATGTCATTCCAGTATAAAAATTACTATTGTTTGAAGTCACATTTTCATTTTCGGCTAGAGATGCGGAAAAATAATTTTATTTAATAACTTTTTAAACCTGGCTCGATATAATAATCCTATAAAAATATCGTTGTTTACTTTTTTAATATTAAATTCGGGCTTTGCCAATTATTTTTCATCGATAACGACTTTATCCTCTGTGTGTTATTGGACTGCAATTTTCAAATTTTATACCTATACACCGTCTGTCCTTCGTTAATCTCGAAAACGGAGTTAGAAAATCGAGACCAGATATGAAATGCTTAGGAGCCAGCGGCCTCGATTGACTATATACTGTATACACACACACATACATATATACATTGCTCTTTTACATTAAAAACTTTCAATCTCGTTAGTAAAACAGTTGGTAATATTTATCAATATTTTGTTAAATCCAGTTCTTTGTCTATTTTAAATAAAGCGATAGACTTTGAAGGCACCTTTTTAGATGATTTGAAAAATGAATTGGAATTTATTTGCGATTCGAGTGTAAAAAATTATTTAACTTTTCGAGAATATATTTTATATTTGCTATTCGTCCTTATGCCACTTACTTTTATCGTCATTATATCAAATCCACAAACATATAGAGCGCGTTACCTAGTAAAGAGGCTTTAATACGGCCGGATAAGGCAGCCAATGACAGAGTCCGTTTTATACGTCACTAGTAACCGTATCCGGCTGTATTAAAGCTACAGATTTAAAAGTGAACGTGGAATCTTCAATATCTATAGAACTTTAAATGTAATAATAAAATATTCTCTTTATTCATTAATCTTAAAATTACTAATCTCGTTGTTGTAAAACTAAATGTTTATTAATTCTCGAACACAACATTTGAACTGGTGAACTTTTCCCCTTATAAACTATATTTCATATAAGTAACATATAAATATTTATATGAAAGATCTTACTCGAAAGTCTTAATATCTAAATTTCCATTGGCCACGCGGATATGCCAAAAATTCATCAAACGGATAATTGAGATGGTTATAACAAATTTAACGAGTCATTTTCGGTTGAGATGTTTAAACGAATTATGACATTCGTTAAAACTGAAAATTTTCTCGAGTACCGGTAATTGCACAATTATAAACTTCTAATCCTTTTTCGTATTTATATTTATCGTCTCTTTGGATATTCCCAATTCTGAGTCACTTTCTCCAATCTTATATAGAAGTGTCGTTGATCTAATCTATTCTTTGAACATCTCTTCTTTACCGTATCTCCATCGGGTAGTTTAAATAGATTCACTTATTTCCATAATTAGCAAATTCACTTAACGTTTCTGATCTAACAAGGGGAGGGCACGACCTGGGAAATTCACTTTGGGATGAGACTTGGTATATAGGTAGTACTCCTTAAGGGTGTTCAACCCTCAAAACAAGAGAGCGCAATGGCCAGCCAATTTTGAGAAAAAGACCTTTAAAAATTCGAGCTCGGCTTTTGTACTAATAAGTTTCGCTACATCGGCAGCCGCTGAGCGGCTCAGTCGATATCGTTTTTGGCTACCACCAAGTCGTTCCGGGTTCTAATCGCAGTCTCGATTATTATTATTTTGTTTTTCTTTCTAAAAATTTTTTAAAATAAATATTTTGAATACATAAATATTAAAATTTTATTATAATAAATAATTTAATTTAAAAAAATGTTTAACACATATTAATTAGTTTGTATTATTATAATTAAAATGACATGTAATAAGTATATTAATAATAGTTATAAATAATTAGTTATCGAACAACAGTTTTCATTTATTATTCTATTGTATCAAATTTTTCGAAGGTTACTACTCTTACTAATTTACATATTAACGAAAATAAACAACTGAAATGTTCCCAATTCCGAACAGTATTATATAAATGAGATGCGATTTAACACTTCGGTGTAAAAAGTATCACATTAGACTGACATTTTTAACAGCAAAACAAGATTTTTCTCAAGGTCATAAAAATGCGCATGGACTTGTGGACTGACCTGAATATTCGGAGACAACGTGTCAGTTTACTTTTGGATTTCAAAGAGATCATAGTGTTCCGTGATATATCACGCCATAATACAAATAGTTTCAATATTTTACAGTAAAATGTCTGTGAATGACGATACTATCAGTCTACCAACAGTCGATGATGAAACCGCTGAAAAGTTGATAAATAGTGATAGTTTAAAAGTGAAGTTAACAGATGCATTTGAATATTGTAAAAGTTTGCTTGCGGAAAAAAATTTAATTGTATTGAAATGTTCCGCTTCAATTTCTGATGAAGCTATGTTGATGGGTGAGGAAATTTACAAAAATACTGTGCATATGTTGGCTGAAAAAAGTTTTGTAAGCGATGAAGAGCTTATTCGTGCTAACGAAGTGTGTGAAGAAGTATATTTTGAGTATGAGCCCGATGAAAAGAAAAAAAGAGAAGTGGAACATATTCCTTTGGATTATAAAATCAAAGTCGTTAACATTGCGAAAAAACATCCTACGTGGAATTTGAAAACATTGCAAAAAATGGATGTAGTCGATTAAAAAAAAGAGTATTTATCCAAATGGGAAGAAGAAATAAAAAGAGGAGAAAATAAGTTTGATAAACATGCAATTATTGATTCTTGGTCATATGATCGTTTTGTTGAAGTAACTACTAGAAATTGCAGCAGTGGGCTCTATCTGCTGCTGGACAGTTTGGAAATTTTGAATTTAAAGCTTCCGAACGATGGGTAAAAAAATTTAAAAGCACTTATAACATACGTCAACGAAAAATAACAAAATTTATTTCGCAAAAGGAAACAGTAATTTTAGAACAAGTTTTGGATTCTGCAGCAACCTTTCGGAAGCAGGCATTACAATTAATACCTAAATTTAACAAAAATTTCGTCATTAATACTGACCAGACAGGTATGTTGATATAAAAAAACTTAAAATTATGCTCAATTTTAATTGTACACTTATCCATTTTATATAACTCGTGCTATTATCGTTTTTAGGGTGCCAGTACCAATCTACTTTTAATAGGACTCTTGCAGAAAAAGGTAGCAAAACTGTATTTGTTAAACGACACGATACGAATAAAGTGACACATTCATATACAGCACAATACGCACTCACCTTATCTGGAAAACTATTGCCTCGGGTATTTGTATGTCTTCGAGAATCAACTGGTAAATTTGGTCCAAGAGTGTAGAAAACGGTGGAAGAATACAAACAAAAATATAAAAATGTTATAATAACATCATCAAACTTTGGAAAGCTCACGACAGAATTATATATTGAATTCCTTCAAAACTGTTTAAAACCTTACGTGGGAAAAGAACAGTTTCTTCCACTTATCGACTCTTGGCAAGGACAAACAAAACCCGAATTATACGATGAAATCTTCCAGGATGACAATGAATTACCTACTTGTACGATTAAAGTGATTCCTCCAAAGTGTACTTCTCTCGTTCGACCTTGTGACGTCTATTTTTATAGACAAGTAAAAAATCTAATCAAAAATTTTCAAAATTCTGCTTATTTAATCGAACAAAATCGAGAAATAAATTCTCGAGAAGACTGTATTAAAATACAATCAATAGTTCACCATCAATTGTCGTCGCCAATTTTTGATACCAGCGTACCAAGCGTATCTAATCATTTGATTAGATATGCTTGGTACGCTGCTAAACTTGCCGAAGACAGAGAGATATTCATGAATGTGAATAAAGTTTCCTTTCCAACTGATCTTCTGAAAGAACATTGCTCTTGTAAGCGTTCGTCGTTTATTTGTTGCGCTAGATGCCAAAAAATGTATTGTTTCCCATGTTTCTATGATAATTATCATTCAGATTTTTGTATATAATAAAATTATGTGTAAAAGTAACAAATGACACAAACTAAACTTTTTACTTCCTATAATAACCATTTATAACTATTATTATATATACTTATTAATTATTTTGTATTATTACAGTATAATTAAAATGACATGTAATATGTGTTAGATATTTTTTTTAAATGAAATTATTTATTATAATAAAATTTTAATATTTATGTATTCAAAATACTTATTTTAAAAAATTTTTAGAAAGAAAAACAAAATAATAATAATCGAGACTGCGATTAGAACCCGGAACGACTTGGTGGTAGCCAAAAACGATATCGACTGAGCCGCTCAGCGGCTGCCGATGTAGCGAAACTTATTAGTACAAAAGCCGAGCTCGAATTTTTAAAGGCCTTTTTCTCAAAATTGGCTGGCCATTGCGCTCTCTTGTTTTGAGGGTTGAACACCCTTAAGGAGTACTACCTATATACCAAGTCTCATCCCAAAGTGAATTTCCCAGGTCGTGCCCTCTCCTTGTAAGAGGTTTGCTCTCGCAATTCGAGAAGCGATTGGGAACAAAACGTTAAGACGAATAAGAAAAGCACCAAATGATTTTGTAAATAGTTGGAAACAATGTTAATTTCTATTTAATATTTGTATTTTTTAAAGAGATTCGTTAAGATATTGAAATTTCGACAAAATACGTAGGGCTTTTCTGCTTCGGTCGTGTCGATTCTATTCCGGTAGAATTTCAAATTATATAGAATGTATAAAAATATTTAAATGTAAAAGTATTGAATGAGCTAACGTTTACGGGTTTTATAGAAAGTATATTCTTGGTTCTTTCGGCGTAACAGAAAATAAAATCGACGAAGAAAAATCGAATCTTCCAATAGATACGTGTCTAGATAAATGAAATCGTAGACGATCAAACTTGAAAGTAAAATATATCCATTCGTAACACGTTTTATTGGTACGTGTTTCTGTTGCGAAGACAAACTGAAAAAAATCACGAAAGCCGTAGTAAAGATAATAGGTATTTCAGTTATTATCGTATTAAAAAGTGTCGGACGGTTATAGACTAGTAAACGAGAATAATGACGCTTTACGAAACCTCAGTTTATCAAACTCCTAGCTAGTATCAAAACTTATCAAGGTATTGATCCTCGTCTTTGTATCAAATGGTTAAGATTTATAAACGAAACGTTGATATCATTCCAAATAATGAAGAGAGATCGTTTTTATTTATATTATAGTCGCCGATTCTAATCCGCTTTTAATTCCTCGAATAATGCGGACAGAACTGTCATCTCGTAAGAGGAATTCTACAATAGACTATAAAATGTAACGTATCTTTGGAAGATTATAAACATACTAAAAACGTGGACGTATTTAATATTAAAAATACGACAGTGTATGCGAAATCAAACATTAATATCGGATGATTTAACCTACTTAAAAGTTTAAAGATGCTCGAAAAATCTAATTCCGCACGCCATTTTATTTTCCCCACATTTGAATAAATGCTAAAGCGAAGACAATTGATATAAAATTACGCGTGATGAATGATTCGAATACGATATCGATGTTAGGAAGAGAAACACCGGGCCGTATATTAGTGTTATGACACGCGCGTTATAATTATATTTAAACTAAAGAACGAAATTTAAAATATACACGGAATATTCGCTTTATACCGCCGGATTAATAGAAGAAATATATAAACGTGGAGTTAAATACAAATGTGAGATTTCTTTAAATTGAGGGAACAATTCGGTATTTGGCAAGACAATGGAAGAATTAAGGAAGACGTGAAGTTAGGTTCTGATACAAACGGTCGGTAAACCAAATTTCAAATTTACCGTCGAATTTACCGATAAACGTTTTGTTGCTAGAAATCCTTTACGTAATAATACGTAATAATCGATAATAAATTTCTATCTATATAAATGGAGACTCGGACGAGTTTGACACCGTGGGTAAACTTTTAATAAACTATTACTCACTCCAATAAAAGGTTAAACGATTTAAAAGTAGACGACAAATGTCCTGTTGCGAAATTTAAATCAGTTCGGACAAAAATTACAGGTAAAATCGCGGTAGTGTTAATGGACGATAGGCGGAGATTTGAAATATTTATGTACAGAAATGGAAAAGTTTGGAAAAGGAAAGTACATCTCTTGTTGCAGACTTTTTAAAGTGAAGTGTTAGTGTTTTTTAATTTGATTTAATGTTGTTTTTATGAACTGACAGTTCGTGAAGTAATGGATAAAAAATTGAAAAATATCCGTATTTTTAGATTTTGAAATCATTTTTGAATGTCGTTTCTGTGTTCTTTTATATACAGGTATACCCCGAGTTACGTCGTTCCCGATTATACGTCGTTTGTCAAGAAAGTATATGGAAAAATAAAAATCAAGTTTAAATCAATTTATTCGACTTTAAATCCGTCTGCCACAAACATTGAAGTCGTAATATCACTAGAAAAGCATTAAAAGCACATAAAATCATATTAAAATATGTACATTTATAGTAATTGTTAGTATAATCATCATAAATCTTAGAGAACGAAACACGAAAACATCTGTGTTTATGTGTTGTCGTCTTATTTAGCGGTCTTTAAGTGCACATTATTGGCGTTTAGTTACGACGTAAGTCGAAACTACACAAGTAAATTCGACTTACGTCGCCTCTCCTGGAACCAATTACCGACGTAAGACGAGGTATACCTGTACATATATTGTTAAGATAAATTTTAGAATTTCTAAAGTAGTGGATTTCGATTCGGCTTTCCAACGCCTCGACGCAAGATTACCCAATTCAAACTTTATAAAATTATTGGGTATCGGATGTGCCACGAGCACATCCGATACCCAATCACGAGCACCCAAGTAAGCCAGTTAAGGTAACGACTTAGAAAAGAGAGCTTTAAAATCATCGTTCCGGAGATTACAAAAGCCCCAAATAGGAAATTTGAGCCCTTATAATCCCCAGAACAGAGGAATTTGTATAAAATACTGTACGGCTTGTTCGTATGACGAGGAAACGGGACGATTTTTTTCGTTCCTTTTCCCGATGGTGGCGCAGAACTTTTATTTTTACTTTAGTTGTGCATTCAAACCTGTAATAAATGTATATATATCTTATCGTAGAAATATAAAAATAGTTATTCATCTACCACCCGTATTCAGAATTCGACATTTATTGAGTTTACTTTATTACAAATTATTGTTTTTATAATTTTAAAAATATCTAGCAACTAGTTATTCGACTTTCCCGGCAGCGTTTGGTGGCGCCATCCGTTACAAAATAGTTAAAACATTTTATATTTTTAACTATTATAAAATGACAAAAAGCTTAATTTTCAGAGTAGGGATGGTTTCTATAAAAATTGTAAATGCTAATAGCGAGTAAAATCGTCATTAAGTCAGACCTTACTCGAGATACGTACGACCCCTACAATCTCCCCACCTCTGGATCTCTAATCACCAAAATTTAACAGCGTCAATCCTCTAATACACAAACTTCCCGGCACAATTTCAGAAATTTTCGACAAAAAGCGCGGGAGTTAAGCTTCAAAGACGACGAACAAAATCGTGCCCTCCACACACAAACATCTATCCATACAGAAAAAACTCCGAATTTTTTTGCAATTCTCGACGTTTCGAGGTGTCCCGAGTCCAAAAATATAAAAATATTGCGGGGGGAGGGTCGTTTTCGACCGATGGCCATTCTTTCCCTCTGTTATATATAACAGCCGGAAAAGTAAATACCGTAAAAGAAAATTTGGTTCCGTTTATGAGAAGGAAAATGGTAATGAAATACTTCACTTAGTGACGTATAATTTCATCATTTTCATCGGCGTGGATTTCGACGTTTTAATTTCATAATTTATCCTTTTTATTCGTGTTCTCGACTAATTAGATGTAACTAAATGCCATTGGGCGCTTCCCTAATAAAGCTGTTTTAATACAGTTGGATAAGCGAACCAACGAGATAGCCCGTATCTCGTTGGCTCGCCTATCCAACTGTAAAGACTTCCGAAAGTTTTTAACCTCATTTTTATGTACGGTACTTCACGATCGTCTCCAAACGACTTTATAAGTAGGATTCAAACAGCGACGGAAAGGTCATTTGTCGTCTTTGTCACTATTTGAACCTTATTTGAAACTTCACTTTGTCAAATCGTGACAAAGAATAAAATTTAAATAAGAATAAAACGATTATATAAAAGTTTAATTTATTATTCTATCGTAACACTAATTTCGATTTAAAGTAGTAGTTTATATTACTTTTATGCGGTTCTTTCGTGTTTCTTACGTTAATTAACAAAACGACGATAATAATAATTAAACTTATCGTTACGTTCGGAGAAAAATGACATTCTACAAATGAAAATAAACAAATAATTACTTAGATAAAGTAATAACTTAAAGAGGAATTATACAAATAAATTAATTATAAAAGAAAGTTCACTATAAACACCCGTTGGAATGACTTTTTGGTCGAATCGATTCTCGCTCTTTTCGATTCGGATCGATTGAAAAAATAATCTTTTCTTATTCTTTCGAAGGTTAGTTTCCAACTCGGTAGTTTCCAAAAATAATTCCGAAATATTAGTTGATGACTCGTCATCGATCTCGCGTATCACTGGGTAAAATAACGTCCAGAACACCGCATCAATCGATGGCATCGTCAATTAGTCTTCGATAACCGTTATCTGCATTTCTCTACAAAATGAATATAACTAAATTAAATTCTTCCGTATAAATAGGTTAATCGAAAACGAAATTTACGAATTAGCTAAATTTCTTGGGGAATGTTCCTACGACCGGTGCCGCGACACTCGGTCGACCGCTCTTAAAAATATTTCGGTTAATGTTTACTAGAAAATACAATTTTAAATGTCTAAGACATCTTTGCTAAAAATCACTTCAATTTTGTTTTGTTGGCTAGGAAATAAAGCAAACTTCGTGCCTAATGAAATTTCATTTGTAAATTAATCGATTATTTACACGCGATAATTTAGGCTATCATCGCTAATTGACGAGAATGCGATTAACTATCGCACGGTATTATAAAAATCTTATATATCGAGTTTCCGCAGTTAATGAATATTCGATATACACGCGTAAAGTCGCTTAGATAATTTAGTGTCGTCTTATCACGAATTAGTTATAGCTTCTCTAGCTGGGCTGCAATTTCAAAAATTGTAAACCTGTAAATTCCGACTGTCTCCTGTCTGTCTTGCTCGAGAACGGTGTTAGATAAAAGTCGAGACCAGATGTGGAATGCTTAGGGACGGAAGGCCCCAATTAACTATATACGAACTTCCGGTATAAGACCGTAAGTCACGTGATTTCGATTCAAAAATTTTCCCCGGAACGGAGTTATATAATTGACCGGCACGACTCTGTCGTTGCCAGAATAAGTATGGTGTACGGGTCGAGAGCATATATTTTAAATTAAATAAATAAAAAATATGATTAAAAATTGAATTCTGTTATTTTGAAATAAGGCCCCTATTTTGGGAAAAAAACTAAAATAAAAAACAAATAATTAATGTTTAATTGTAACCAAAAGCGTTACGGCAAAATTTAAAAATGAAAATATAATACAGATGAGTTTTTTGATAGTCTACCTGGTTTCGGGTCCCGTTCCTGCGCCACCCGTTGCACTTCCCTATCGGCGCAGAAGATAGATCCGAAAAGAAAGAGTGAAAACTAATAACGAACAGAATACAAATGGAAATGTACGAGGTGGGCGTAGCAGATTCGCGAATGGGGCGATAGAGGTGCCGATCGTCGGACTAATTGATCATTACAGATCTGCCGATGATCGTATGATTAATCGTCCATTGAAAATATTCCTATCAATTCTATCAACGTGAAAACGATAATATAAAAATCGATCTTCGTTCGTATTCTGCCGTACAAAAGCCATCAAACGTAGTATCTGAACTTCAGAACGCCTCTTATATGGGCTAATATTGTTATAAGTGACGTCCTCACTCAATCTCTTCTAACAATTACTACTGATATAAACGGTAAACTATAAATAAGTGCTCGTATTTTCTTGCAGAAATATAGAAATGTAGAGTTGTTTCCACGAAATTTAGGGAAAAGCTATTAAAATTACGAGCGAGTATTTATTGTGACGATGTCACAATAACGGGCTGCAATGTTTCGTCACGATGCTCTTAATTTTAGTAGTGTCGCGCCCCTGCGCATCGTACTTTTCCTCTTAACAGTAGAATCGTGCCAGTCGTCTCTCTAACTCCGTTCGGGAGAAAATTTTTGAATTGAAATAACGTCACTTCCGGTCCGAACCGGAAGTTAGTATATAGTTAATCGGGCCCGCTGCCCTTAAGCTTTCCATATCTGGTCTGTACTTTTCATTTAAACTTCGTTCTCGAGATTGAAGGAGGACAGACAGACAGACAGACAGACAGACAGATGCCAGTGGAAATTTTCACTGTCACCTTTGAATCTGTCACCCACAAAGTAAAAAAAACATCCCGCATGTCCCGGAATTGAAGCTTCTGGAGAAACACATTTTGTTCCAGGTTTTATCCTTCAAGTATCTGGCAACTTTATATATATGTTACAGTCAAAACCCGTTTTTAGTTAGAACGCGTTTTAACTAGTTGAAACTAGTTTATACTGGACGTCTTTGTTAAAATCCGTTTTGTCTAGTTAAAACTAGTTTTAACTCGAATTCATTTTTGACTAGCAGTATATTCTAGTTTTAACTAGACAAGACGGATTTTAACAAAGACGTCCAGTATAAACTAGTTTCAACTAGTTAAAACGCGTTCTAACTAAAAACGGGTTTTGACTGTAACACGTATACCACTGTGATCAAAAGTATTCCGAATGGTTCATTTAAACTGCAAAAATATTTTAATGATATAGTAATCGAAAACTAATTTTCTTTTTAGTCAAACCATAACTCTGTATAATATATGGTCGAACCTCGATTTACAGCCACCATTTTTGTTTTTTTTTTTTTTTTTAGCCTTTGCGACTGCGACTTTAGCCTTAAACCAAAGATCGACGTAAATTAATTACATTACTTTGATTTTGAGGGTCACGTGATTCAGTGATGTCTTTTGAACTGGAAAATCATATATTTGAAATAATTTACAGACACCGAACGTTTTTTAGTCAATATTTACGGGAAAGATACGTTGGCCACTGTTTAAGAGGCGGGCGCGACATAGGAGTCTTACGTCAGGGTTGGCTTCCAGTTCTGAAATTTACCCGAAAAGTTTTTTCTGTATAGTATTTAATTGCTGTTTCGCTAAGTTATTCGTTTTTATTCATCGATTTCGTTTTTGTTAAAATTTTATTTTGATAACCCCGAAAGGGGGTTTTGGCGAATAAAACAAATTTCAAATCCGACGTTCACCCGTGGTCAAGAATCATCCAGAAGACAATTTTAATTCGCAGGCCTTTCATTTATATGCATTTCGGATCGGAGCTTTCGCCCACCTCAATTTACAAATAATAATAGTATATTTTGTAATTTACATATTCAAACCTCGATTTACTAACGAATCATTTTGCGCACAATTCGGTTCGCGAACAGAATTTCGAATTCATAATTGCACCGGTAACCGTACGATAATTCGGTTTCCGAACAAGCTACTCGGCAAGAGCCGGCCACAGAATAGAGACAGGATATATCTCTATACTGCTTGTGATAAAGAAAGTCGACAGTCGGGCCCATCGACGAAGAACTACCGATTTGGAAGTTAAGTGGCGCCGAGATCGCCTGGCGACATTAGACGTCACGACACCAATCATCGATGACGTTGCTATTTAAATTAGATTTCGATGCGCGCGCGGGAAAGATACTATTTTCGTTTTTCGGTATGCGCCGCAGTCGAATTTAAATCAAATTAATTAATAAAAACCGCGTTAATTGGCATTGGCGTAATACAAATGGCATCCAAGAATTCGTGTTTGAATATACTTATTTAATTTATAACAAACATTTATTTAACTTATTATAATAATTAATTAATATAATATTACATTGCATTTGTATGCATTTTATTACGCATGAAATACAGATAAAATGGTAAAAGAGGGCTTTATTTTAGAGGTCGAAAACGGATTAATCCATTTTATATTGTTTCTCACTGAAAAATTTGTTTCGGTTTTCGAACAACTTTTAGGAACGAATTATGTTCGAAAACCGAGGTTTGACTGTATTTGAGTTTAAACGATGTAAAAATTAAAACAAATGACTTACAAAGGTACGATCGGCGGCAGAGTTTACACTGTTTTTCTGTTTTCCCCCGATATTTCAATCAGGTATAAATTCCCTAGACATAACTTTAAAAAATATGAAAAAATTGTTTCCTTTTGTATTTCTATTTATTGTTATCACTAATAAAAGTATAACTATACGTCGTACTGTCCTCTAGAAATGAAAAAGAATAATTTCATTACAGCCTTACACAATACGATAAAGGGAAAAGACAGAGAGCAAAGCAAGTCGAAAAAGACGTTCTTGCCGAACGGCTTTTCTAGTAGAATAATAGAAAAACTAAGAGAATATAGAAAGAAGAATTAAAGCGTATCTCCTTCTCTTATATTAAAAATAATTTTGAGACATTTTTAAAAATGTCGACTGCTAATTCTATGGAGTATTTTCTCAATTTAGAAAAATAAATTTAGAGACTGTTTGTTTATTTAATAAACAAATTGGAAAAATCGGGGGTAGTACACAGACTATGGCGTAAAATGTATTATATCGGAGAAACCGGAAGAGGATAAAGGAACACGAAACATCAGTCCGGTTAAAAAATACTCAATCGTCTCGGTTTATACATTTGCAGTAAAATAATTCTACAATTAATAAAGATAATATTAAAATTTTATTTCTACAGCACGACGTACATCTGCGGAAATGTAAAGAATATATCGCCTTTAAAAATAATGATAAGTTAATTACAAATAATTTGAATCATAGAATTTCAACAGACGAATTTGTAATAACGTCATACGTAAGAATAAAAGTACAACGTTACGCGATGCGGGAGGGACGATTGTTGCCGATCGAAGTATCGAAGGAAAACAGAAAAACACTGAACTCTGTCGCAGTTTGTACCTTTGTAAGTTGTTTTAATTTGTACATCTTTTAAAATCAAATAATTGTAAATTACAAAACATTTTTATTATTTGTAGATTGAGGTGGGCGAAAGCTCCGATCCGAAATGCATATAAATAACAGATTTACGATTAAATTAAAATTGTCTTCTGGGTGAA
The DNA here is from genome assembly GCF_030686945.1 of Centruroides vittatus. Taxonomy (NCBI): domain Eukaryota; kingdom Metazoa; phylum Arthropoda; class Arachnida; order Scorpiones; family Buthidae; genus Centruroides; species Centruroides vittatus. The sequence goes on from NW_027120927.1 coordinate 1,505,265, forward strand.
AGACAGTTTTAATTTAATCGTAAATCTGGTGAACGTCGGATTTGAAGGACGCAACAAATTTGTTTTATTCGTCCAAAACCTCTTTTCGGGGTTATATATCGGGCAAGTATCGCTACACTTTTAGCTTCGTATTTTAAAAATTTCCGATTTCTAGCACGTCGGTACGACGACCGATTTCAACAAATGGCCTTAGTTGTTTCTGTTACGCCTGCCGTTAATACACGACAGTGTGTTTTGATAAACAATACGTAAGGCCTTTAAATGTCTTTTCTCCTGCCGTACGCGTACGGAATCTTAAATTACTCTATAAACACGAAATACGTTTATAATTTGAATTTAATATCAATTTGCCGTTCGTTTTCTAATTTCTTTCTCAATATTTAATAAAAATATTTATTGTTTTTGGAATTTTTTCCAATTCGTCACATAAGTACGAATCTATTATTGTCAGGTAACCAAAAACGTTCTGTCGTTTTTTGTGAAACTACAAAGTTTAAACAATGTTACACGCAATACACAATAGATGGCACTAAAATTCCAGCAATATGTTAATCAAGATTTAATGCCGACTCATCTTATATAAAGAGAAGCGGAAAGGTTATCTCTTAATATTATAAAAATTGACCCGAAGACGAGTACTCCAAACTCTACAATTCGTGCTTGTATGTTGTATGAGTTTAAACTTGGGTCAAATGCTGCGCAAACGGCTCAAAAATATGCCAAGCTTTCGGACAAGGTTCTGTCGGCACTCGCACCACCCAAAGGTGATTTAGAAAATTCTATTCCGGCGACGAGTCGCTTAAAGATGCGCCACGAGAAGGACGGCCGTATGTCATCAATGATGATGAATTACGGGCTGCAATCGAAGAAGATTCTGCTCAAACTTGTCAGATGTTAGCGCAAAGGTTCTCCGTAAATCACGAAACTGTCCGTTTACATTTGCATAGTCTTGGGAAAGTTTACAAGCTCGGCAAATGGATAGCTCATCAATTGACACCTGCCAGTATTGTGCGTACGGTGGAATGCAAATGGAATTGTTCACTACGAACTTATACCATCTGGCCAGACTATTACTGCTAACGTCTACAGTGACCGACCGACTCCGTCGAGTTCACCAATCACTTTTGAAAAAACAACCAGCTTTAGTGAACCGTAAAGACATTCTTTTCCTACACGATAATGCTATAGGCCTCGAGTCGTGCGTGTGACCTCTGACACAATTCAGACCCTTGGACGGGAACCTCTTTTCCACCCTCCTTATTCCCCCGACATTAGCCCTTTTGACTATCACCTATTTTTAAGCCTAGATAATCATCTGCGAAATTGACAGTTCAGAAATAAAGAGGCTATGGAAACCGGAGTTAGAGAAGTTTTTCAACTCTAAAGATGGCGACTTTTATAAAAATGGAATTTATAAGCTTGTTTCCCGTTGGGAAAAGGTTATTAAATGTGAGAGTGGTTATTTTAATGAATAAATTGTGTTATTTCCTATACATTTTTATGTTTGTTTTCTTTCAACAAAAAACGACAGAACTTTTTTGGTTACCTGATAATTTAGAAAACGTCCAGATTAGACGGGATTTATTCTTTATATATTAGTCCAATTAACGATAAAGTCGATTTTTCTTTACTAACACTACATTTAACTACGTCACGAAAATAGATTGGTCCATATTTGTAGAAGATTGTCGTCAGGCCGGTTCGTTAGCTAGCATTTACTTCTCGAACGGTTGCTATATTTTAAAGTACGAATCAATTGTGTTTTATAACCGAGAGAAAACGAATCATTTGGTTTGTTTATACTCTCGAGATGCAACCAAAAAAATTTTGGTTCCAGTAAACATTTCCGCGTGTAATTTTTGCAAATCCGCCTTTTTTTGTTTCTTAATTTCTTGTTTAAATATAGTTAATTAACACTTAATCATCCCCAGAATCATAAAAGAACGCGACGAGGGAAATACGGTCTCGTAAACTAATTAAAACAGTTTGGAAGCCGCCATATTTTCTTCCAAATTTCTAATTTAGAAATTTTGTTTACCTTTATATTTTCACGCTATTTTCTTTGCGTTCGACTCTCCGTCGTGCTTTTAAAGACAACGCGCACTTCTCCTTCTAATTATTAATCCCCACAAGCACGCGCAAAAATGTTAGTAAAAGTTCTTCGGATCGAATATTCAAATTACGTTTCCTTTTTTTACAAAATAGAAAAAAACTCGGGCTTCAAATCTCGCATTTAATTAAAAATCCACCCGGACAAAAGGAAGAAGTGTCTAAGGGGGGAAAGAGAGCGCGTGATATCGGATTTGAGATTTTCTTTTCCTACACGCGTTCCGATGCCGTCACAAAGGGATTATTTTTCTCTAAGAGTCTCGCTCGTACTATCCATTCTTCAGTCGATTTCTATTTACGTTGTAATTTAATCGTCTCCGAATTAGATTAATCGAAAGTCGGTTCCAAACGAAGCGAATTTTAGAGTAAAAATTCGTTATTTTCTAAACGACGAGTTTTCTTTCCTTTTGAAATTACGAAGACGCCGTACATCGCCATCACACGTAACACCGAACGAAAACAATACTTTGTTTATTTACGATACCGGAATGAATAGAATCAATTCATTACTACGGAAAGAATCTAAACGTGACTCGATTGCTTACCGAACTGTCGTTAATTACCATTAATCCCAAATAAATTAGTGACAGAAATCTTGGAAATTAATTATATTTTCGTTGGTGCGTAACAGAGACACTTTTTTAAAACTTGGGAATTAATTTCAAATTTTATTATACAGTTAATTAATTAAATTCGAAATCGTTATTTAAAAATCTTGCCTTTTTAAAATTTCTAGGCATTTATTACGTCGACCACATTTTAAAAATATTTTAATCGATTTATTTTCGTACGCGACGCTTTACTGAAAAAGTTTAATTGCGTGTTTTAATTCTCTGCCAATAAAATTGTATAAAAGCTACGACTTTTTACAACTTTTCACTAATCCCCCGCAATTAAAAATCATTTTTCTATATATTTACTAGTAAAACGTTAGCGATCCAAATAATTATTTTTTCCATCCGTATTTTTAAAATCCCGTATTCCAAATATACATTTTACACCTATATTTATTTTTAATAATTGTAGTTCTTTGGAAATTCTTATTTTTCTAGATTCTTCTCGCTAGAACAAAAAATTCCGCAAGTAACGAGTAACTTTAATCGTAGTGGTCATTTTATATTGCCAACCACGCGAGATTCGACGGCGCGTTATCCTCGGGACAAAGAGGCAATTACCCGGGACTCCCAAACCAATCTTTTATAAGAAAATATTTCTATTATAAAACCGACACACCTTATCGCCGAGAAAAGTTCGTTTATTAGGCTAAACCAACGTTTTCGACCCACTCTATGGGTCATCGTCGGGTTAAATACGCTCGAATCTACAACGCTTCGAACACCGGGTTCAAATTTAAATATAACAAACTAGAACGTATGTAAATGAATTAAGTAAATCAAATATAACGAAAATATTACAAAAATAGAATAGACCAAATAAAATAAAATACGATAATCAAACATCCAAATAACATACGCGATTATACGGGCTTTTATCTATCGAGCTTGTTGAATGTAGCGCCCTACGAGTTTTGTTCTATTATATATTTCCAGACAGAAGGTAAAATAGTTGCATCCTTATAATTTAGACATTTCTCCTTCGGGCTAGATCTGTATATTTCACATTTCTCCACTGTCGATGCGAGCGTCGGCGAGTGTACGGGTGCAACGATCCCGGCTTCCTCCCATTCGACCGCGGATACATCCGTCTGCGCTATTTTTGCTAACGCTGTTGTATATCGACTTTTTGCTACGTCGTACTGTACCCATGTTCCCTAATCCTTTTGTTCGGGTTTCTAGTCGCGACGCCTATATACTCTTTGTCTATCCTCAATTGGTCATTCTTCTATGGTATTGCGTAAACTCCTGGCTGTTCCCTCCCTTTGATCCTATCTTTGTCGTTTCCGAGTAACGTATATACGGTGGGAGCTCTTTTGAATAGAATAGTATTGTTTTTGTAGTTTGCAATTTCCTTCGTAACAGAGGATAGACGTTTATTATACGTGAACTTTGTGATATTGCTGTTTCCTTCGCGTTTTTTCTTGCTCTTTCCAGGATCTTTGTAGGCAGTAATTAGCAGTTCTATAGTTCTTGCTCCAAATCCCAAAACTCTAGCTACGTCCTTAATTATTTAGCTCTTCTGATACAAGCTCGATAGATAAAAGCCTGTATAATCGTGTATGTTATTTGGATGTTTGGTTATCGTATTTTATTTTATTTTAGTCTATTCTATTTTTGTAATATTTTCGTTATATTTGATTTACTTAAATAAGTTCTAATTTGTTATATTTAAATTTGAACCCGGTGTTCGAAGCGTTGTAGATTCGAGCGTATTTAACCCGACGATGACCCATAGAGTGGGTCGAAAACGTTTGTTTAACCTAATAAACGAACTTTTCTCGGTAATCGGGTGTGTTGGTTTTATAATATTAATTAAAGAATTTGAGTAAAAGTAGAAGTGTGAAAATATTTCTTCCGATGAAAAATGTCTGATCGACACCGTACACCGGGGGCTCCTAATTCGAATTCGCCCGGACCACATTGAATATTGAGTATTTTGTGCCATCACTCGTCTATTTCGACATATTCGGCCCCTTTTCAAATTTCTATTCGTCGTCGTCGTCCTTGAAATGTTCTAAAACGCTTCCTACAGTTCTACCGTCCGTTTAGATCACTTGTTTTCGACTTCTTGCCCGTAACTGGCTTACTTTGGTGCGCGACGCACTCGATATCCCTAATTTGAGTTTGAAATATGTTGCACCATTCCCGGATATGTAGTAATTTAAGGTTAGTAGTCTGTCGGGACGTCTCGGGGCCGAGATTGCAAATGCTCATTGGGATTCGAACTCGGATAATTATTCGGTCGACAGAAGATGCCAACGCGATCCGTTATAACCGGATTCCGGTTCCAATTCGCATTGTTTAATAGGCATTACGGATCGGGGGAGTCGCGTTTAACTGTCTCGACTCGACCAAACTTCCTAACGGGCGCCACCAAAATATCCTTAAATTATCGGTTCGAATTCTTATTTTATACGCATTACGTTTACAATAACGACAATTTAAAACTTTTAGTAACTCGAAGGCTTTGTATCGTACGCAAATTATCATCGATACTAGTAAATTGATAAATTCGCGCCCATTAAACGTTTCTATTTAGCTAAGCGCCGAGTTGCGTAAAACGGTCTTCGTTATCATCTGCCAAGCGACAACGAACACTATTTTACGTAAAGCCACGTTTATATTATGCAACGCACGTCCACTCGAGAGAGTGCTTGTGGAGCTGTTTACACTATCCAAGTACTTGTGTAAGCAAAACTTGCGTAACGTAATCGCGGCGTAACGGCGAGTCTAGACGCTGGCGTATCGTCGTTTCGAGGTGCCTAGACTCGTGTATCTAAACTGAAGCTAGCAACTGTCCCCTATTTAAGTGTTAGAATCCGGAAAACTCCACGCGGCAGTCGATTCGTCAGTCGAGCACAAATCGGCCCCAACTTACCAGTGTTCGGGTTTTATCTACTCGACAATGGTGGGTCTCGGAGCGATCGTTTAATAAATTTCCAACGTATTACGCGAACGTAACGGCAACTAACGCACAAAGACGCCTTAAATCCGATAAAATATTCGGACGAGTGGCAAAATTAACATAAACGTTCACAATAGTAATTGACTGTTCCAAATTGCACGGGAAATTAAATGGTTTCTCGCTTCGGGTTTTTAAAATGAATTTTAACCGGGAAAGTTCGCAACATTAAGTCAAAGTGGAGAGAAAAGTTCGTAAATAAAATGAAGACTTTCCTTAAAAAATGCGACCATTTGCATTTTTTAACAATAAAAAAAACAACCCACAGAAAAGATGGAAGGTATAACTTTTATTTTTCGGGAACATTACACTCGAAATGTTCCAATGCAAACACTTTGATATTCTTATGCTTCCGTTGAGCATAATCGTGGAATGTACAGTACGTACGTTCGATATCGCACTACTTTTTTTTTATATGTAATTAGAATTTTTAGCTGACTTTCTGAATGATTGTATGTAAGTTATTCGTCCCGTGCTGATTTAATATACATTTATATATATATTTTCGGAAACCTTTACTGGAGTGAGCGTATCCTTAAATGCAGTCAAACAGGCAGAAATACAGCAACCAAAAAAAACAGTGCGCCTCGAACAAGAACATTGTGTGTGAGATTACTATCACAGCAGTGAGAATTACTTTTAAGTAGACATTTCCTCCGATAACAGAGTTAAAGGAACATTTGAAACGTGTTGACAAAGTATACGTAGTGTATGTGCGAGTATATATATACATAATATATACGTCTTTTTATATATTATATCGGCATTATACATATTGTATATAGATAGTATTTATGTATATAACAAGTGTTATCTAAAATGTAGAATATATTTTTTTACTTTCTCTTCCCCAAGCGGATACGAATAAATATAAATAATCATCTTTCACGTCACATATACCGATACAAATATATCACAACAAATGTACATATACGTCAAATTCACGTGACTATCTTACCAAATTATATGTATATATATATATTTATGTATACTTTATATATAAACATTTACACTTCTTAAACTAATTTGAACACAATAAAATTTCACTCGGGCCCGTCTGCCACCCAAAGTGAGTCGTTTCCGGTCTCCCCGGGCTGCTGTTGCTGTCGTGACTTTTTTAATGCGTTACAAAGCAAATAAAATTGTGTATTTATGAAATGGCAATAGACGAAAAACAAACGTCTTCCCCGTTATAAAACTATATATACATCTTTGGTATATGCTACACATTTACATAAACTAAGAATACTGAAGTTTTTGTTGGTTTTTAGGGTAATTATTGTGTGTATGTATATATATATTATGTAGTATATATAGTTTGTGTTCAAACTAGAGAAAGAAAAAAGGATTTGTTTTAGAGTTCGATAATGTGAGTTTTACACTGTTTCCTTTTTTCCTTCATCTGTATGTGTTCTTCCGTTTCGGGCGAACGTTGCAATTTGGCGTTGGGTCTGAAGTTCATGCCCAGGCTCTGGACGCCTTTAGCGATACGAGACAACGGAGATAACACTAGATCCTTCTTGATGATGATGGGAGAAGAGAGAGGATTGGGTAAATTCAGCGACGGAAGAGAAAAGTCCTGGATAGCACTTTCGCTGTGCGACGTTTTCATCTTAGAAGACATACTCTCGGTGTCGAGAATCATTTCCTCCTGCACCAGAAGGTGGGTGACCTCGTGCGAAGAGGAAGGAATGACCGACGACTTGCCGGAATCCAGATCCTCCGACGACTTGGAGAGTTTCCTGTTGGGGCCCGATCTGACCAGCGACATGGATATATCTTCGCCGGATCGGCTGTGTGACGGAATCATTTCCGAACTGACGTGGATTTCCGGCATGGAAGGGTGGGAGCGCTCGTCGTCTTCCGCCGCCAGAAAAGACGCTTCCTCCGACGTCTTCCTTCTTAGCTGCCTTAAAGTGGCTTTCTTCATGGCATCCAAGACGAAATCGTCGACGTCCACTTCCGAGTGACGGTTGTCCAACGCGGAATGTCGATCGTCCACTAGAGCCAGACCACTCAAAATACTGCTGCTGGATTTTAGACTGGGGCTGGTGGCCAGAATGCCACAACTCTCCAGCAGGGTGTCCTGAGAACCACTTTCTTCGTCCCTCTCCAAACTTTCGGAAACGGTCAAGTCGGGTTCGTCCAGATCGCTGCATTCCGAATAATCCGAGCTCAAAGTCCTGTCGTTGATGTAAGAAACGAACGTGGAGCTTCCCTGCTTTTTTCTTCTTCGAATTGAATCGTCTTCCGAGTCCGAAGAACTCTCCACGTGGAAGAGGGGACGCTGCTGTAACAGAATATAGAGACTGCACTACTGTACCACTTATCAAAATTTTGTTATCATTATTTTTTCTGCGCTACTTCCGACAGGTATCCCTAGACGATATACAACTGTAAACAGAGGGATATATTTTCTAAGATGGGGTTCTACATTTAAATTGCAATTAAAAATTTAAATGGGGTAAAATTTTTAAATTAAAAAAATAGTATTTAAAAAAACACTTAAAATATTTTTTGATAAAAGTTAACCACCTTAGAGCTTAGAAAAATATTTATCCTCGTTGCTTAATTTTTAAAATGCATTGTTCCACTGACCAAACAATACATTTCAAAGACCTTTTCTGTCAAAGTCAATTATTTTCGCTCTAAAAATATGTTTACTAATTTTAATTTAAGGAAATTTACAAGAATAATTTAACTCTGTTAAAATAAATATATTGGAAAACGGATTTTATAGAGAGTCTAATTGCATGCAAACCGTACCAGTGATCCCGTGGGTTCCATGACCGCGGCCAGGGATGGTCCGGTGGTCAGGCCGTTGGTCCTCTTTCCCAGTCCCCGGACCGAACGAATGGGGTTGAGTTTGGCAAAGTGGGAGGTCATGTTGTTGAGGGCCCGGGTGCCCACCGACTTCAGGGCGTTGAGCTGGCCCTCGGAGATGTTTCGGGGCATGGCGGAGAACGACGGCAGTTCTAGATGGAAGGGCACCAGACCCTGGGCATGCCTGTTGGCGCCGCGGTAACTGTTGGAGCAGTTGAGCCCGCCCTGGGCGAACGGCATCTTGCTCTTCCTTCTTTCCAACTTTCCCTCGAAGAACGGAACGTTGAGGGATTTGACGCCCAGAGCCACTTTGAACGCTTCGCATATGGCTTTTAACGATTCTGAAAAAGGGAACAGAAAACGTTTATCAAACACTCGGGGATCTCTTCCGGGACACGGTCCGGACCCGTCTTTCCACCGACCTGCGGCTTCTTCTTCGCTGCGGATGGGCACCGCCATGTTGTTGAAGAATCTGGTGTTGGTGGAGCGAAACATGTGAAAATATCCCGACTGACTGTTGACTAAATAGTGCAGGCGAAGACAGTTGTGTTTAGATTTGAATAAAGATGGTTCTGGTCCTAGCAAGAGAAAAATACGGCATGTGAGGAAATAGAACACAATCGTTATCTTGCAATTCAAAAAGTTACATAATTATCGACCACTAAAAAATATTTATTATTTTGAGAGTAGAGATGAGTTTTATAAAAAAAAATTGTAAATGCTAATAACGAGTAAAATCGTCATTAACTCCGACGACACACGACCCCCTTTATCCCCTCAACCTTTAACCACTAAATTTTAACCACATCAGTGCTCATAATACGCAAACTTCTCTACAAAATTTCAGAAATTTTCGACAAAAGAAACCGAACTTAATAAGCTTCAAAAGAGGGTGAACAAAATCGTGCCCCCACATACACTAATTTCCATACATACATACATACATACATACATTATGTTGAACTATGGAAAAGTATGTAAATTCACCAAACTCGGCAAAAATATGAAGCAACTCTCTGGCTTTATATTCCAAAACACAGCACCCAAAAATGTCGAAATACTTTTTTTGTTATTAAGCAACAAAAAGGCAAAAGTCGATTTTCGTTTTTTGATTATATTTTCCAGAAATTATTTTATACACATGCCAGGTTTTTGATGATTTTGGTGTCAAAATGACACCCAAATCTAACGTGGGAATTTTTTTAAAATTCCGAAACAAAATCGCAAGTCATCCCAGAAGCCTGAGCTCGCTTACTGCTCGCCCAGGCAATAATACAAGTGCTGTACTTTTTTCGTCATTTTGAATTTTCTTTATAAACAATAAAATTGATTTTACAAGGTGGGAAATAAATGCTGCTGATTGTAAAGACATTCCGATTAGAATAATAATAACCGAATTATACCTTATTTATTGGGCTGCAATTTGAAAAAATTTTAGACCTATAAAATCCCACTGTTGTCTGTCTGTTCTTCCTTTCCTTAATCTCAAGAACGATGTTAGATAGACGAAAGTCAAGACCGGATATGGAAAGCTTGGGCAGGAAACTCCGATTAACTATATACCAACTTCCGATCCAGACCGGAAATCACGTGAATTCAATTCAAAAATTTTCCCTGAAATGGAGTTACATAGATGACCGGCATGGCTGTTGTTAACAGGAAAACTATAATGTACAGGGGCAAGACACTAAAAACACTTTCTTCATCTCAAATCTGTAATTTAATAAATTTAAAATATATGATTAAAAATTAATCCCCCCTCATTGTAACGAGGTCACAATAAATAATTGCTCCTATTTATTATTCTACCATAAATCTGGTTTCGTTTTGTCGTTTTGCTTAACTTCGCAGTTTCCCAGAACCTAGGACGACTCGCTATACATTATTTAGAAGTTTTTGTAAGCGAATGTATCCTTCTTATGTATTCCTAATTATATAGGAATGAGTCCTAAGACCTAATTGTTCGTGATAGTGATGATAAGCCATGATAGTTATTAAATGTACACCTATTGCCATAAAAATTAGCGCACCGAGAAGAAGTTGTCCTATAGCTGTGAAACTTGGCATGCAGGTAAGTCTCAAGCAGATATGGAAATGATTAGTTATAGCGTGATGGCTCATTGTGTAATTCCAGCTGAGGGTGTTAAAAAAATCTTGAGTGACTAGAGAGTAAATTTTGTGAAACCATAAGTTTGCATCTCGACTGGTGAGATTTTTCTGGATCAATGAAATTTTTACATATAGAATCGTGTAAAATTTACGCTTATTTTTTTCTATTAAAAATGTGCATTTTGTTCGTTAAAAATAAATTTAAAGTTTGTTTTTAAACTCAAATAATTAATTTTATAATTTGTAATAATGTAAGAATAATAAAATCACAATTTTAATTTATTTTTATTGATTGTTTTATTAACTGGTTGAACTGGAGGAAGTTGAGCGGTGTGTTATGTGACAAGAAAGTTAGCTGGAAACTAAACGGTAAATTGTACAAATCAATTGTTAGACGTGCAATGTTGTATGGGGCCGAGACACGGGCAATCACAAGAGCCCAAGAAAGAAAGATGGAAGAGGCAGAGATGAAAATGTTGAGATGGATGTGTGGAGTGTCAAAGAAGGATAGAATAAGGAGTGAGTTTATTAGAGGTTCTGTTAAGGTGGGTCCCTTGAGCAGGAAGATGCAAGAATGTAAGTTGAGGTGGTTTGGCCACATAAAGAGAAGTAGTGAAGATTATGTTGGAATTAGGGCTGGAAAACTGGTAGTGAAAGAAAGGAGGAAGAGAGGAAGACCAAGGCTGTGTTGGAAAGATGAGGTGAAGGAAGACTTGAATCAGAGGGGACTTAAGAGAGAATATGCCCTTGATAGGAAGAAATGCTGACCCCATATAAACATGGGAAAAGGTAAAGAAGAAGCAGCCTATTTTATTAACTACAAAAAGGAAATATGCTCTTGATATAAACAATTCTCTTTCAACAGGATAGTTCAACAGTGTTAGTTATAACTAATAATTATGGATACTTTAGCATTTATTATTCTATTATTTAATATTCTTGCTTTCCCAAATAAAAAAAAACAAAATGTTTTTGGAATTGCCATCTGTTAAAAATAAATTTAAAGAAGAAAATGCATACTTTTAATAGATGACAAATAAACGAAATGTATAAACTCATGTAATTTACAATTATTTTATGTAGAAATTGTACTGATGTGATGGAAAAACTTCACTTGTTGAGATGCAAACCAACACCCTTGCAAATATGAACAAGACATGCTATCTCCAAACCATGCAGTCTTTGACAAAAGGTTCCACAAAATTGCTTGCTTTCCCGCCCTTTGGTGGAGTAGTTAGGCGTTAGCTACATTGGCTATTTTACCAGGTGTTGACATTTTTCCAGGTCTGTGAGTGGTGTTGGTTGGAAATACAGATGGCAATCTCTGGTAAAAAAATGTTCTGGAAAGGTCTTGAAATTACGTTTTAAGGTATCGGTACATATGTGGAGAGATTGCAGTATAGTGTATGCACCGGAGGGCATGGAGTCATTGGTGGTCTTTCAGAGAACACTGATGAGTCATCATCTGTTGTTGTAGATGTGACTAGAAGGGAGTAAACATAAGACCATGCATAATGCATTCTCTCAACAGTGCCCCATAACCAAACGCATGAAAACACAAACTGCCAGTAGAGTCGACTATGAATAATACACCCCTTCACAATACGAACACAGGCAGCTATCAACTCATATAATTAATGCACAGAAATGTGAAGCTGCCTGCTCCCTCCTCATTCACACTTCCAATGTACTGTACAAGATACAGACATCATCATGATCCAAGAACCCTATACTATTAACATGATAGTCAGGTTCAATGACTTTCCAGTCATTGAACCTGACTAGAAGGATGCAAGCAGGAAGATGCAAGGATGTAGGTTGTGGTGGTTTGGCCACATAAAGAGAAGTAGCAAAAATTATGTTAGAATTAGGGCTGGAAAACTGGTAGTGAAAAAAAGGAGAAAGAGAGGAAGGCTCAGGACCATGCTATCACATCACGGCTGGCATTATCATCAGGAACAAAAACATTACTGCCTGCCTTGTCTCCCAACATACCACAGAGTACAGTGTTACAGACAGTCACACACCTTTACATATGTTCCATCTACATTCCAGACTCCACTAACATTGAGATGGCCATAGAAGACATTCATCATCTCCTGAACTCATACAAAGACAAACCTATCCTAATAGGAGATGACTTCAATGCCAAGTCTGCAACCTGGCATAATCCAAAAGATGACCCTAGGGTAACATAGTTAACAAAATCATGACCCAACACAACCTTACTGACTTAAACACCAGCACCCTTCTTACCTACTCCTGTGCCACAGGGGAAAGTTGGATCAACCTAACATTAGGAAACAGTCACATCACCCCTAGGGTCGACCACTGTTATACCACCGACATAGATTCTGCTAGTGACCATAGGTATATCTTCACTCAACTGAACACTACTAATACTAATAATCATAGTTTTCACTATACTCGGACTAACTGGCAGTTATTCCACAACACCTTCAATAACATCTGGGCTGGTACCCCTCACCACAATCATTATACTCAGGACACCTTAGACCATCTTGTCACCAGGCTTACAAATACAATCACTAACTCTTACATTATTACCTACAAACTCAAACATTGTAAACACAAAAAGGTTCCTTGGTGGACCACTGAACTAGAAAACAAGAAAAAAGTAGTTAGGAGATTAAGGAGGCAATTTAGGAATTAACAGGACCCAGACATTTAAGTCACACTTAGAGATCAGTACAGGCATGAACACAATGCTTACAAAACTCTTATAAATAAAACAAGGACAAATACTTGGAAGGATTTCTGTACCAAAACTTGTGGTTGCACTCCCTGGTCAGAACCGTACTACTTAGCTTGTAAGGAAAAATGCCAGCTCCAAACCCCTCCACTATCCCGATGGTAACTACACTAACAACACCGAGGAAACTATCATGCACATTCTCACTAGTCTTTACCCTTCGGATGACCCACAGCAGGATGATAATACACAAGCGGTCATCTGAAGTTCTACACTCACTCTACCTAATACAGACAATGACCACAACTTCACCTACATCAAGGTTTTGAAAGCCATCTGTTTGCTCACTGATAACAAAGCCCCTGGTCTTGACGGCATAACCACTAGGATGATAAAACATGCATTTGAGGACCAATCTTATAGCATTTGTAATCTGCTTGAACACTGGCCTTTTTCCTACTCAGTGGAGAAAGGCTAGTGTCTAGGAAAGTGTTAGATGGTCTAATGATTAATAGGATCACATGGCATCTACACAAGCGTAGAGCCCTGCATCAGAATCAGTTTGGCTTCTCTAAAAACAAAGATACAGTAGATGCCATTCATCAGGTCGTTAACTACATCCACCAGGCTAAACAAAACAATCAGCATACCGCAATTATCACTATTGACTTTAGATGCACCTTCGATCACGCCTGGTGGCCTTTTATCCTGCACACAATACTTGCTCATCACTTCCCTCAAACTCTTTACAAACTTCTTCAGTCCTATCTTAGCAACAGGAGTGCAGGTGTTTATACAACACAAAATAACATAGTCATACCCATCACTCAAGGCAGTCCTCAGGTCTGGTGCTGGAACATAGCCTATAACTCTGTTCTGCACTTAAATGACACTTGGCTGCTGTATACAGAGCTAGAGCTATGCGGAGGACACAATTATCATAGCTTCACACCGGAACAGTGAGCATTTACAGGACATATGCAAAGACATTCTCAATTGTTATATGTTGTATACTGCACTATTGAGATGACTAGCAAATTTTATGTATTATTTATTACAACAATAAAACATCTGGTAATCTTAAACTGAGAGGTGAAATAACAGGAGGGAACAGTACACAATGACGTGTGCATCTGAAGTGAAGTTTGACTGTTTTAGTAGTTGTAGGTTTTTTGTATTCATTAAAGAAAGTTGTAAAAGATTGTAGGCAAATGTCTGTTGGGTTTAATTTCAGGCAATCACTGATTTTGTAGAGATGATTTTTTGTTAGGCTATTACTAGAGAGGATTCTTCCCGATGATGTCAAATTTCAAACACTCATCGAGGCAGTGTATAGTTGTGTCAGTTTTGTTTGGACAGTAATTACACTGGCTGGTGGTGCTGATATTGCAAATGTAAAGGAAGCAGTTCGTAAGCAGAGAATTGGTTCTTGTGTGGTTGATGAGGATGTTGATATGGCAGTCAGTGATGTCAAGAACAGAAATACCTGATGTGTTAGTAAAACCAAGGGTAATGATTGTTTCTGGGGTAGACTGGGGTAGATGTTCCAGCTATTGTTCTTAAAATTGATTCATAAGTCACTTTGGAATTTTTAAATTTAATTTTCTTGAAAACACTTAAGAAATGTGCCTTCTCCCCTTCTTCAATAAAGATTAATACCAAAGCTTATCCAAACACGAGGGAGATTTCATTAATACTCTATGATCCATGCATCCACTCGTAACAATACCAAATACCAAAGATTGAAGAAAACATGGCAAATTCTTTTATATAAGTGAGTTTGCCATATTTTGACTTTAAAAAATTAAATGCAAATAAACTTACCCAGTTCTATCCTTTCCAAATCTTCTAATAAAACTCTTTGATATCTAATGATTCTGTCAGTTTGATCATCATATCTAAATAAAAATAAGTTAATGTTTAGATATATGTTAAGTATTGTGTATTCTTAATCCTAATTTTAAATTATAGATTTTGCAAAAAGGAAATGTGTGTCTTTTTAAATATTTAACAATTTTTTTAAACTGAAAAAATTTTAAGTGATTAAAATTAATATAAAATCTTACTGAATTTTCTGTCTTAGAATATTGATTGAAATTTGTCATGTCCAAATATGGAACATTTCACACATGCAATGTTTCAAAAACATTAAAGCTAATAAATTTCTCAATTACAAATTGCAAAATTTCTATAAATAAAAACTTACTCAGCAACATAGTATGACATCTTTGTCAAGACTAATATTATGTCCATGTCTTGCTGACCGGGATCGCCCGTTCTGAAAACAATCTCGTTTATTTAGGGGAAACAGAAACTGTAAAACTAATGGCTTCAAATGCTCACATGGGATCCGCATCGATCAACGCCCAGCCACCAAGGACGACTTCCGTGTCAGGAATGAGGATCTTCTTACAGTCTTCTATTAGTTGTTTCACTCTCTCGTGATGTTCCTGTTCTGTGACTTCGATGTCGGTGGCATCTCTCTCTGGTGTCACTGCAGTTATGTCTTCTGTCAGGGGATTTCCCAGCATCAAGTCGATTGTGGCCTGCCGATAGGCATCTTTAAATTGGTTTACGTAATACCTATTTAAAAGAAAAAAGTAATTTTAAAAATTATATTTTTCTCTAACGACTTATAACAAAAAATAATAATAATAATTTTTCTAACAGAAACACAAAAATTGAGAAAATAACTTTAAATGAGTCCTGAATTATTTCTTAGTTAAGTTCAATATAGTTTGATTAGATATGATATTAATTTGAGCAAATTCATTAAGTTTCTGATTTAATTCTTTTTATTTTCTTGCATCAAAATCAGTTACATTTCCTTTAAATTAAAATATGCAAAGCCAAAACTTTCCATGACTTAGATCAGGGGTTAGCAAACTATGGCCTTTTGGGCCAGATCCAGCCTGCAAGGTCAGTTCATTTGGCCTGCTGCTGCACTGGGACACAAACTAGCTAAAATATAAATATTTATATAGAAATATCATAGATTGTAGATACTATGTAGAAAAAATTAAAATAAGTGTAAGTTTAAGTAAAAATGCCAAAATTGTTCCAATCTGATTTTTGCATCTGACAGTAATATAATTGATTAATTCATTATCACTACTAGGTACATATACAGACACTTGGCAATTTTATCATCAACTGTTATTCGGGAATTTCTTATTTGCCAAGACACATTTTGGCAAATAAGACGTTTAACTTGAATTAAAAGTGTGGTGTATTTTCGATTGTCATATTACAAGATATCCCGAGATGTAATGCTTACCGAGGAGGGGCTAAGATCCAAAACGTGTCTTGGTAAATAAGAAATTCCCAAATAAAAGTTGATAAAATTGCCAAGTGTCTGTACATGCACCAAGTAGTGATAATGAATTAATAAAAGAAAAGAAGACACGGTTTCAAATTATACAGAAATATAATTTTTAGGAAAATCAGTGAAATAAAAAAATTTAATGACTTTTTAAGACTTTGGATATAAGAGCGCTTTTTGTGTAAGTACTTGAAATGTTTCTAAGAAAAGCAATTACGAGTTTGCTGCAGCCATCATGTTTGTGTATTGGTAAATAAATATGTTGGTTGTCTTTATTTTTTGTATATTCAGTATACTGTATATATCAACATTCTAATTACATTTCTAAATTTTTGTCCAAATGGCAGTTATATTATTAGGTTCTGAAGATGGTGGTCCCTTTTTGGGCAGACTATTTATTTATCTCATGTTCCAAACTACACACTTTCTTGGCAACTGCCTTTTTTTTTTTTTTAGGCTACTAGTTGCCTAAAAAGAAAGTGCGTAGTTTGGAACAGGAGATAAATAAATGGTGGTCCCTTTTTGGGCAGACTTTGTCTTCAGAACCTAATTCTAATTACAATTTACTTGTTACAGTTTCCATGTTAACAAATTTCATTAAAATCAAAGCTAAGAGGGAAGTGGCAGTGTTATGTCCAAAATACTCAAACATTTTATTAGATGTTTTAATCATCATCATAAACATTTTATTTCAATTCAACTTTATACAACTTAATTTTTTATTATTCTGATTACTCTGGTTCTAGAATTAAAAATTTTTCAATCTATGCAAAATTCTGTAATAGAATTTTCTACGTAAAAGTTGTCATTCTTTGAAAATTAAAAGTTAGACTTAATATAAGAAGAAGTCTAATGATTTTTTCCCACATTAAGTAATTAATATAGCTATATGATGTTATACATAAAAATGTAATGATTCCTAAGTGGACCTCAGAAAATTTGTAAAATTTTCATATATATATATATTAAAATATAAACTACAATTTTAATATAACATGAACTAACCTACTAGCGGAAGTGTATCCATCTTTCATCATTCCGGCAAATCTTCTCTCACCCGTCCGCGTAAAATCTCCCTGATTTTGAAAGAATAAAATCAGTAAATTATTTACTACATATTTAATAAATAAGCACAAATATTCAAATTATCAATTAATATACTTTGTTAAAGAATTTACACAATTGTGCAAAAAATTAAGTGTGAAAAGGATATATTTTATAAAATTATAATTAAAATTTGTTAGAGGATGTTAAATGTATTTTTAGCAAATATTATTATATTTTAATAAAATGTTTGATTTTTTCAGATAATTTTGGTAAAATTAATGCTAAGCAAATTTCATTATGCAGGTTTCTTTTTCAGTTTTGTTCCATGGGTATAATTCTGAATTTCTGATTGAAATGTAGATATCAAAACTGTGCCAATTATACAATGATGTCATAATATAAATATTAAATTATAATTAATATATGCAATAAAAATTATTTGTTTACACACATTAATCATTCCACTTCTTTATAAACTTATATACTACTAAATAAGTCTTCAATTTCTCATAGAAAGTTGTATATAAATTGGTAATTATTTATATTTTATGTTAAAACTCATTTAAATTATGATTGTTTAAAATAATGAATTAATAATATGCAGAGTATTCTTTGTCAGATCCTGTTTTGGAAATAGTATAAGCATTAGAGAGAACAATTAAGCTGTAATCATCTTAATAATCAGATTAATGACAGATAATAAAGTTTTCTTAATCTATTCAAGATAAATATTCATATTTCAAGTTAAAAGCTAAAACTAAACAAATAACCATAATAAATAAATCAATAAAACCAACATTAAAAGTCAGAAGTGAATTTGCAATGACTAATTAGAATTTGAAGAGCAAATAATACTAATGATTTAAAAAATATGCCCAGACATCCATTACCACTTAAGATTTTCCCAATTTGCATGATACAACAAAGACTATAAAATATAATCAAAATAATCAGTTGTTGAAATTCTACTTGGTTTCTTTATCAATTAATATTCATTAAAAACAAATTACAAAATGAAATTTGTCATCATTGTCACTAATAGTTAGGTGTTAATTCAATTTTCTTTTTATTTTTAAAGTATGTACACCTAGCAAACATGGACTACATAGATGATGTCTTCTGAGAAAAATTTCAAATTTTTCAGAACATTTAATATATATATATATATATATATATATATATATATATATATATATATATATATATAAAATTAACACACATGTATTATGAAATCATGACTTTTTTTAATCAAGATACTCTGTAAGAAATAACAGTATAGGTCTACCCTTTGAAAAATTTTGTATTTTTTTTGCACAGTCAAAAGTCAAAGTGTGAAAAATATACACAAAAATATGGCATTAATATTTCTGATAATTAATTTCTAATTAAGTATAACTTGAAGTAACAAAATTTCAAATCCACGAAATTTTATCATAAATCATTCATTCATTCTGCATATTAAAAGCTTTTGTTTTGTTATTTTTAAAATAATTATTTTCTTGGATATAAAATCGTTAGCAATATTGTTACTTCAACTTTGAAATGAGTTAAGTGAAACGAACATAAAAATTATTTATTGTACATGAAAGATTTCTTTGATTAACTAATTAAAAGTAATTGACTGATTATTGTTAATGTACAAAAAATTTAATTAAACTTACCTTTAAAGCAGCAGTTCCGGCATACTGTCGACTGATTATGTCTCCATTGTTGGCCCACATCATCTGGAACACTCTTCTACAGCTTGCAGGCAAGATTCCTTCCGGTGGCA
Source organism: Centruroides vittatus (assembly GCF_030686945.1). Classification (NCBI taxonomy): domain Eukaryota; kingdom Metazoa; phylum Arthropoda; class Arachnida; order Scorpiones; family Buthidae; genus Centruroides; species Centruroides vittatus. Next base: position 1,524,738 of record NW_027120927.1, read on the forward strand.
AAAGGCCGAGTTTAATAAACTGCAATAAATGATACTCGGTGAGATCCACTTAAATCTAATGGATTTAAATTTATCCAAGTAGTTAATATTGTACTTGAGTGTCCATGATTGTTTTTGCCAGAGCTGTCTGGGCAATATTGGTACGATCCAAACAGTCCACGCAATTCACTCTGAAAACTCCTTTCTGTTCACAGATGAGTCCTTGGCTATCGAACCTATCAATATATTGACCATTTTAAAAGTTGTAGACTAATATGATATCAAGAGTAACATATTACATATTGAATAAAAAATATTTTAGTAATACAATATATTTTTAGACACAAATTTTAGAATAATTACTTTAAATTATGCTTATTTTCATACCAAGTATTGTAATTAACTTATTTTTAATTAAGTATTACAGAGTAATTATCAATATATATTGCAAATAACCATCATATAAAATATCAAATAAAACCTATAATTAACACAGACATACCAACAATATCTCATCTCTCTGATAATATCCTTAATGCTTTCAGTTAGAATGGTGATATTTTCAAACTTCATTCCTCTGCTGTAACAAAACAGAATAAAAAATTTCCATTTTAAATTGATTATATAACAATTTAAAAAGTACTTTTTTCCAACAAAATAAAAAGAAAAGTACAAAAGTATAATCCATAGAGAGCTAGATATTATCATCAAAAATACAATGTCCAATATTAATAGAACATGTACCGATTGGAATTAATTACAAAGAAAGTAATGATTGGAATCCAAGAAATTTGCATAAAAATACAATCAACAAGTGAAAAGAAAGGTTTAGTAAATTGCACAGTACTTTACTATTAAAAATGGAATGCGGGAATGACCTAACTATAGAGGAGAAGATCAAAATCGATGTGTTTCACAGGAATGAAGAAAAATAATTTGGATTGCTAAAAATTTGGAAAGACCTCATTCAACAATCTCAAAGTATTTCAATAATACGGAGCAAAGAACAGGAAAACAAAACAGCAGGTGCAAGAGTTCAACAACACCTAGAGAACAACATGCAATTGTTCGATGTGCACTGCAAGGAAACACATCCATTCAAAAAATCAAAAATGAATTGAAGTTGAGCTGCTATAAATCAACAGTACACAATGTTTTGAGATCAACAGAATAAAAATTAGTGATGAAATCTGCCATGTGTCTGAGTGAATACACTATATAGTTGGTGTTCAAGTTGAAGACAATATTTCTTTCATCAAAATGAAGACAGGCAACCAGCTCAAGAAAAAACACAAACAACTTCAATTAGTTTGCCAGAAACAACTTTCAAAGAGGGGAAGTATGGCAAAAAGTAATTTTCCAGATGAGAAAAAGTGGAATCTCAATGGAATTGATGGTTTTAAGTATTATTAGACAGACAAAAGACTAGATCAAAAGCAGTACTCAGAGAATAATTGGTGGTGGTACACTCATGACTTTGGCAGGGATTGGATGGAATGGAAAGACAGATCTAGTATTTACTGTAGGTCAAAACAACTCTGAAATTTATAAGGAGCTAGAGGCAGCTCCAAACTTATGGATAGAAAATTGCTGGACACGATTTGGAAACTTTCATTATCCTGCATGAATTCAATGTATCAAAATCAACGTTATCCTTTTTTCAGAGCAAAAACATCCGACTTTTGAACTGGCCACTACTCTGTGCAGATTTACACTGAATTGAAAATCGTTGGGGTGAGTTTGTTTTCCACATGTATAGCAGTGGAAAGCAATACAAGATCATCACTGAACTAAAGGCTGATCTCACTGAGGAATGGGAAAATATTCCACAAAAACGACTGCAATCTTTGATTAATTGAATGTCTAATCATATTTTTCAGCTTGTTTCCAAAAATGGTAGCAAAATTAGCTACTAATTTAAAAATGTTATAAGTCAAGATGTTCTATTAATGTTAGACATTCTATTTTTGCTAATAGTATCTAGCTTGTTTGTTTATTAATCATTTTTCTCCAAACTTGTGCAATAATTGTTGATATTTTGCTATCAAACATACTAGAAAATTTCATCGAAGTTATATGAAAGTAATAGAGTTTCTTGGCAATCACTGTATGTTCTATTATTGTTGGAAGGACTGTATCAAATAAATAGAAAAATTCCAACATTGATTGTGATGATAAAATTTTATTCAGAATTTTTGTTTTTAAAGTTTAATTTACATCACTATTCTGCAGTCCTTTATCATAATTATCATGAAATATTATATAACCATAATATTCTTACAAAAACATTTTCTATAACATATAAAACATGTTACATATTAAATTAATATTCAGACTTACCAGTATTCGTGAAAGTCAAAAGATATATAAGTCAAGTCAGGACAATCGTACGAGAGTATTCCATTCAGGTAAGCCTCTGATAGAACTTTTTCTTTGCCTGTCTGTTCCACCAGGTTTATGATCACCTGGTTTCCATAAATGGAAAGTTCTTCAGCAAAGTGTTTCGCAAAAGCATCCAGAGTTTCTTCTTCACCTGAAAGAATAAATGTGTGTTGTTTCCCAAAAGAAATGTACCACAGCAGATTTGATCAGAGAAGCTTTGTGGGACAAGTATATAGTTTACTGGTTATATGATGCATCATTTTGGGTCAGCAATACTGCCAAACAAAAATTACATATCAAATTGCACAAAATTCATGTATGTGGTCAAATCATTTTCAACTAACATAGGACCAGATGCATAATTATGTAACTAACATGTAATGTGAAGATTGAACTTTTTAATACTCAATATGCAGATGATACAAGAACACAAAACATTACCAGTTTTTTTATTGTTTATTTTAATGCTAAAAATTACTAACCACAATTGCATGGACTTGCTCATTTGCATAAACTGTCAGTTCACAACAAGAATAAAGCGTGGGGTTTACAGTTATAATAATAATAATTTTATTTGTACTAAGGCAAGCCTTGTTACAGGAGGTTAGTATTAACACAGTTTAAAAATTTACATTTGTTGGTCAGCCATTATGTTATTTAATAATTTTTGTCAATTAAGAAGTGGTCTATTTCTCTTTACTGGAGTTTTCTGTAGGGGTCCTGGGTTTGGTTCTAATCCGGAGATTATCAGCAACAATATAATTAACTTATAATTATTCATATTATATAAATATGATTCAGTACTTTTCATATGTTAGTAGATACACAAACTTTGTAAGGTGAGATGAAATTGATGCAAGCAGCAATGGTGATCAGAGTGCCCCTTCTGCATGAGGTTTACAGTTATTGTAATTGCACTATCAATGGAAATATGTTCAGGTTTGCTACAGGCTAAGCAGTAAAATAACTAGTGATTAGTCTGTAGCAAACTCTACATTTCCACTAACTATTGTGACTACTGTAACTGCAAACCTCATGCCATACTACTCTACATGTGAACCAAAAGATTATGTAAGTAAATCCATGCAACATAGTTAGTACCAGCTACTGCTTCCTAGTTGTCATAAGGTAAGTGAAATAAACAAGTTTACAACTTTGAACAATTACACCCTAGAATTCTTGTAAATCAGAATGTTTTACACAATTCGGGAAAGAACATAGCTTGTTCTAATTTACAGGCAAAGCAACAATACTATACCGATGGTAAATATTTTTCACAACTGCTATTCCAAAAAGGCAAAGCCACACCACTGTCATTCTGTGGCTCTATCGAAAATTTGTTAAAATAAAAATGGTACAAGACTCAAAGACTTGTCCTTGAGGAGTTACTGGTAATGTATCAGAAGTTGAATATGTTTCAGCACTAAACAAACCTCAACAGTTTCTCCGTGAAATTGGAACTGCTGTTGGAATTTCTCAACCATCTGTCTATAGAATATTAAACAGGCACAAGTTCAGTCTTACTTAGTTAAGATCATCTGACCTAATTCTTGATTTAGGTGCAATGATTTTGACTTCAAAGTTGAATTTTGCAAATGTTTCATAAATCTGTTATAGGACAATTCTGGATTACTTTATTGCTCATTCTTCTCTGATGAATCAACTTTCTATTTGAGTAGTTGAGTCCACAAATATAAATGCCATTATTCGGTAGCCACCCTATGTCATTTTCATATGTCTAACTCAAATGCCACGAAAATAAATATATAGACTGGGCCCCATGTATTTGGATATTCTTAATGTGACAATCAAATCAGTGCTTGAGTATGTAGTGCTGCAGGAACAAGCCACTTGTTCCCATGTTTGATACGGGCAGTGGGGTCTATAAACAGGACAGAGCCTCTCCTCACTTCTAAATAGACTTCAGAAATGCCTTAGATATGTTGTTTCCCAGACACTGAATTGAATATTGAGACCCATATAAATAACCTGCTTGATCCCCGATCTCACACCTTTGATTTCTTCTGATGTTCCCATAAGCATTGAACAGCTGAAAATAATTGTTTACTGGGAGTCAGAAAACTGTGGATGAACTGCAAGAAAAATTTTACAAGTTTGCCAAGAACTAACCCAAAGATGACAAGAGCTGCAGTTTCCTCATTTTATCATCAATTGTTTCACTGTTTGAGTGTCTGTTCTAAAAGGTACAGTAGTACATAAGAGAATGTTCCAAATGAGAAATAAAATTCTTATTTTTGCAACAGATGAGTATTAATTACTGAGTTTTGCATACAATTAACCAATAATAAGCCTAATAATACCAATGAAATACTGAAAGGAAATTTTGGAATTTTCTTGCCCTTTAAGAGTATATCTTCTTTCTTTTAATGACCAGCAAATTAAATACTAATTGTCAGTTATGACCTATATCAGTGATTCTCAAAGTGGGGGTCGCAAAAAATATTTGGGGGTTGCTGAAAAATTGATGCCAGATCAATTTTTTTCAAATATTTTATAAATTTACTATGGATTCATATTTAGAAATAATAGAAATAAAAAATATATAAAATAATTTTTACTTAATAAATTACACATATAAATAATAAAAACAATATAAATATTTAAATATGAGCCTAACCCCCTTCCTCCGGAATGTTTTTTGACACATACTCATTCTTCGGGGGTCGCGGTCCAAAAAGTTTGAGAAACACTGACCTATATGTTATTGCAAACCTAGGCACGATGTGGCAGGACCTATACTTGGTAGGATCTAAAACTTTGGGATTTGGCATATAGTTCCTTGCCTTGAATAGTTTAAAACACCAACACAACCACAATTCAAAAGAACCTCTTTGGGCATAGATACACTTTATCAATTGTCATACAGCTTCTGGAAGCATTGCTGCAAGCCATCTTTTGCAACCACTTGTAAGCTGCTTTTGCACCTCCTGCAATGCTGCTTTTACCTCAAAATGATATCAAAACAATTTCAAGCTGTTTATAATATATGGATTTATGCAAATGCCACATTTTACATCCAGATATGTAGTGTTTGCATGAGATCATTTTGAGTCATCACATGAGATGGGTGGTTGCAAAAGATGACTTACAGCAATGCTTTCAGAAGCTGTATGAGCAATGAAAAAGTTTATTGTTGCACAAGGAGATTCTTTTGAAATTGGTTGTGTTGGTGTTTTAAACTATTCAAGAGAAGAAACTACATGCTAAGTTCCAAACTTTTGAATCCTACTACATATTAACTTTACATAACAGTGTCCCTGATGCTTTGCCTACAAGCTTCTCTGCGCAATCTCCTAAAGCACGTTAATTTTGCAAAATACTGTACATTATTAATTTGCAACTCTTAAAAAAAGTCTTAAATCTACAAATCAAATAGTTATCATACAGCACACTGCTTTATTTGGAGAGATACTTCCAAATATATCTTTCCTATAAACCAAGTGCCTTCAGAGTTGTGCTTGGTTTGCAGGAAAGATATATTTGAAGCATTTCTTTAAATAAATCAGTATGTTCAAAACAACTAATTGAGAATTGGAGTGTAGTATATTTTTTTGTAATTACAAATCAAAATAAAACTTAAGAAAATTCAGCTGAAAATACAATCAGTAATTTACAAAAATAAAAATAAAAAAATACAATGTATGTGTTTAAATAATGTATTATTGTTGTTTTTATATAATAAATGAAGAGCACTCCTACAATGAAGAACACTCCTAAGGCCTTAGGAGTGTTCTTCATTGTAGTCATGCATAACTGACCTAATCAATGGCAATAAACATTTCCAATAAAATTGAATTTTTATTACCTTAAATAAGGAGTTTGTGCTTCCTTCTATTTAAACACAGTTCCAAGTTTCATTGAATTTCAACATTATGCATGAAGCATGAATTCCAATAAGAAAACATAATACATATTTTTCTTCAATTATCAATTTAGTTCAAGATTTTTTATGTACTTATTATGTATCTTCAATTATTCTCATTGGTAAACTGGTAAATATGCATAATATTTTCTGTTTGACAGTTACATTAATAACTAAAAACTTTTGAACATATTTTTGCATCATATAACAATTTTTATTGATTTAATTATTATGAGTATTTTTATTAATGATATAGTTTTTCTCACAATCTAGATAATTTCAGATACTTAGTAAGTTTTAACTAATAGTAAACTCATATAAACCACAGCACATACACTATGTGCATATAAAAGAAAACTTGGAAAGAAGAAATGCATTTTGCTTTGAGTAGAATCCAAACTCACACATGACTAATTTCAGTATCTTAGATACTTAAAATATTTAAAAACAAAGAACCTATTCCAGCAATTATTTTACTTCATCAAATGCTTTCAGCTATCTTTGTAGCCATCTTCAGGATCGAACACATTATAAATAAATTCTTTAAAGTTTAAATATTGTATGTGTATGTGTTAATTAATAATTAATATTGTCAATACCGTCAACAACAATCCATATGGGTTGACAATAAGCTTAGACCAATTCAGTAATGTGAGGACACATTTCCTTAATTTAAGCATCACCCTAATGAATGGCAAAATCCATACAAGTGTTTATCTTAAACCTAATTACCATAGCTAGCTGTTCAAATGATCTGCCCAAATATAAAATGGCAGCATTTAAGGCCTTTCAAAGAGCATATACAAAGAGCCTATCAAAGAGCATATACCCACACTACAGACATAAGGGACACCATTAAAGAGTTGAACAGAATCAAAAGCATCACAGCTGAGCATGGGTACAGCCATACCATGGTTGATTATTTAATTAACACATACAACAACCCCAGATCTTGCAGGAAATCTAAACACCCTCCGTTCATAATCACTCCTGTAACATATAATAAATTATTAGATAACATGTACAGAAAAACCATCAGATTGAGCAGCAGAAGAATCACATATAAGTGCAACAAAACTATTTACAACTGCGTACGTAATGACAAAGACCCAATAGATCCTGAAACGAGTATACGAGATACTGGTCAATCTAGATCAGGAAAACAAAACAAGCAAATACATAGGATACACTTCTAGAAACCTCCCTACAAGACTTAAAGAGCAACAATATGACATATGTAAAGGCAAAACACAAATGCCCTAGCTATAATGGCTACTGTATCAGAAAATACTTTAACAAAGCCAAGCTTTTAAAAACAATAAGGGATCAGCAAGCAGGTAAAACTCTTGAAAAAATATACATATATAAGCACAGTGTCAAGAATTCATGCATAAACCATAAAGATGCTGCTTGTTTATCAGAAGCTTGGAAGTACCTTCTCAATGCAGTAAACAGCGATACCAAAGACTAAAAATAAATAAATGCGTAAATGAAATATTGTTTATTTTATTTTTATTTATTTATTTATTTCATTCTGTATACCTTTGTCAGTGTTGCTTATTTTGTATTCTAATGAGTTTCTTAACCTTACTCAAGAACAGTAAATTAAAAATTCTAACTTAAGTGGTCAGCTTAAAGCAGTCTATTATTACATAACATGAGGTTGAATCTTAATTGGAGCATAATGTTTTTATTTTTTTAAAATCTATCTTAATTTAAAGTGGAAACAATGGCTGTTTTAGGTTGAGTAAGGTTTTTAAACAAGCATGAATGTTTTAAGGATCTTTTTATAATGTAAAACTCCTATCACATAACGCTTAATATCATAAAAGATTTAAGATTCTAACTAGACTAGAAAATATTGAACAAAGACTGAGTATCAACAAACAAAAATATTGATTATTATTTGTGCCTGTCTGAGATCTCTATGCCAAAAACCTCCACCGGATAAAAATGTGATCTATATTTTGTGATATTTATTAATAAATATCACACAAACATATCAATGTATTATTGTTTGTACAATATTAATAATTACACTACAAAAGAATTCAATTTAAATAAAAAGTAATCTTTATGCACAGTAAATTTTTTCCTCACAAAGTTTTTTTCTCATAAAGACAATCACAGATAATACAACAAAAGTTATTACTTACCTCTGTCTAACTGAGGAGGTGGTCTGTATTTATAACCAGGTTGACTCCAGAATACTGGAACAGAACCTCTCACTTGAACAAATGATACAATATGAGATAAATATTGAAATATCTGTTCGGTTTCCACGTAGTTGGCGCATTTTCCATCTTCGTCAACACCACGACGCTTGTATCTGGTGCCTGCTCTGTATCGACTTCTTCGAGAGATGACAGTCATCGTGTATTCTTTGACCTGTTTGGTAGAATAGTCTTTAATTTCACAGTCCGGACTGGTTACATATTCTGGAGTCTCTGCAGAATCGATCCAGCATTTTTCAATCTGTACAAAGCCTTGGATAATGGGCACAATCCAGTGATCTGCCTGAGGATTCTGTAAATATATTTTGATAAAAATAGTTGTCATAATTTCTCAATAAATTGTCAAGATTCTTGCCAATTCTTACCCAAGATTCAATTAGTTCCATTAACATGTGGCGATTCCAAAAAAATCTCTCGTCTACTCTCTTCCAGAGTGGAATGGCTTCGACATTTGAAGGATTCGAGTGCGCCTGTTGGCGCTGTAGCGTATTAGTAATGTCTCCAGAAAGGGAATAATAAAATGAATCCGTATCTGTGAACATCTTAACCAATTCCTGTAAAAACCTCAGATTCATTAACAATGTCATAACTGTGATAATGCAAGAATCTGCATTTACAAAAAAAGAAACTAAAACAAACAAAATTCTAGAATTAGACTAATTGTGATTTTAAATTTGAGAGAGAATTTTTTTTAATAACTTACATCTAGAACTCTTCTTTCTAGTTTTTCTCTATCTTTGTTATCCTTCTGTTAAAAAATAATATATAAAATAATTGTACTTTAAAACAACATAATTAATTAGAAAAAACTGATTTTAAATTAATTATATTTGCCAGTCAGTTACTTCAGCTTTATATATCTCAATAATTTCTATATTAATACCAATTAAATTGAATTTGCTAGCCATTGGAAAAGAATCTTTAAAGATATTTAAAGCTATATTAGTATAATGTGATATTAATACATCTTTTTCTTTAATGCTTGTTAAACTAATGTTATTATGATCCAGTGCTGGATTTACCTAAAGGCTGACTAGGCCATGTCCTAGAGGCCCCAAAACTATCAATCTGTTTTCAACTTTTATAAACATTCAATAAGAAAAAATAAAAGCCATTAAAAAAAAAAAATTTAAATAAAACATTCCTTGTGTCACACAAGAAATGTTTTATTTTAAAAGTTGTAAATTATGTGCTGAAACACACACCGTGTCTCAGCACATAATTTTATTGAATATGAGTGACTGAGTGTCTTTCATGTGATACCCGGGCAGGAAATCCAATTTACCAGTATGTATTTTTGAGAAAGGGACCTTATTCCGTAAGGTCCCATTTACTAAGATGATACAGAGATCTAAAAGACAACACAGCAAATTTGAAAATCCATTAAGACGTTCTATTTTGAACATCTAATTTGAAATTTTGAATGTTTTTCAAACATGTTTCATGTTTGTTTATATTCTGGAGAAAAATTAATACTTCATTTGGAGTCCAAATAAAAGTATTAATTTTTGAAAAGCTCCTAATTTTGGAGCTTTTATGAGAGTGCTGGGATTTTTAGTTATTAACAAAGATATTACTTTAAAACAAATGTACAGCAAAAATTATTGTAAACTCATCATGAATTTCAAGTTTGAAAATATTAGAATTCATTTTTTAATTGCTTTTATAATTAAAATTATTTATTGAAAGCAGAAATGAAGAGAATCTATGAAAGTGGGGCACTAAAACATAAGAAAAAGGCATAAAAGAAGAGGAGATCAAGAAAATACCAAAATTAGATGCATTTTCACTAAAGCTCAAATAAAAGAGTCATAAGCAGCAACCACAGCTACAAATGAGAAAGGAATTCATGAAAGTTCTCCCATCACAGTAATTCCATCTTCAAGCACAGCGCCTAGTAGTTCAAATCAATTTTTTTGGAAATTCCTTGGATGATTTAGTTGATGTAACTCAAGATATGACAATAGAAATCGACTTACCACTTAATAGAGGTAATGATATTGGGCAATGGAGTGATTAATCTAATGAAGATGTTTCATTTTGGATTGAACAAGGACCAACAGCTTGTCAGCACTTGGACAATAATTTTCAATCTTCTAAACAGTTTTACAAAGATCATGATCGGTATTGTTCAAGAGCATTATTTACTAGTGAAAGAGTCAATGGTGAGATATACACTTGTGGATGACTGATTTATTCACCATTTGTAGGCAGTGTTTTTTGTTTTGTATGTAAAATATTCAAAATTTCAAATTTTTCCCTTGGCACGAATTAAAGATTGGAAGAATGCTGCTTCTTTATTGAAAAGCCACAAAAATGTGTCAGAGCATAGAGAGGCTTTGATGTTTTATTTGGTATGTAGAAGCAATAATACATTATCTGATCAGCCGGAAGATGAAATATGGAAAGAACAAAACTATTGACAAAAGTTACTGGAACTAGTAGTAGCAAATGAAACATTTGGAATGGAGGGCAATGGAAACTTTACTGACCTTTAGAATGATAGCAAAATTTGATCCATTTTTATCTGAACATATTAAAAATTATGGTCAAGCTGGTTTGGGAAGAACTTCATATCTTTCAAAAATAGTATGTGAAGAACTAATTGCTTTGATGGCAAAAAAAGTTTTAGAATCAATTACTACAGAAGTAAAAAAATCGAAATATTTTGGAATTTTAGTTGATTCCACCCCAGATTTTTCTCACAAGGATCAACTATGCATTATTTTGAGATATGTAGATGAATTGAGTTTTGAACCAATGGAATGATTTCTGAACTTCATTTAAATCGAGGATCACAATGGAGCCAATTTAGCAGAAATGACTAAATTTTTTTGAAACTAATGCTGGTTTGAATTTTGCTGATTATAGATCTGTCATATGATAATGCAATGAATATTACAGGAAAATATAAAGGTATGCAAACAAAAATTTTGGAAAAGAACAGTAAGGCGCGTTTTTTACCATGTGCTGGACACTCACTAAATCTGGTTGGCACTTCTGGTGCCGAATGTTGTATAGAATCAAGCAAATATTTTGGAATAGCTCAACAAATTTTCAATTTGTTTTCATCATTCACCAAAAGATGGAGTGTAATTGAAAAAATTCCAACCAATCAGTAAAATCATTATCAAAGACTAGATGGAGTGCTCGAACAGACTCAATCAAGGTAATATATGGTAATTATGGAAGTTTATTGGATACTTTAAACAGTATTGTAGAGAATGAAAGTTTCAATGGAACCTCAAGAACAGACACACAAAATTTACTGTTCAAAAATGGAAGAGTTTGAGTTTGCATTGCAAACAGTTTTTTGGAATGTAATACTAGAAAGAATTAATGCAGTTTCCAAGTCCTTGCAAGATTTGAAAATCACGCTAGACACATGTTCTTCTTTGTATTCATTCATCTCTTGGTGAGTTCCTAATGAGTTTGAATTATCAGTTTGACACAATCAAAGCAGAAACTAAACAATTATTGCCTGATACTAATTATACAAAATAGAGACAACAAACTAAAAAAAAATAATTCCAGGGGAACCTCAATCAAATGAAAAAAATGTTAAGTTTCAAAGAAAACTTTAAAAATAATGTTTTTCTAAAATTTTTTTAAAACATTAATGTGAATTTAGAACAATCTGATTATAAGAAAATAATCAGAATTTTGCATTTTTAATCAACATTGACATTCCTAATAAAGAACTGACGACACGTACAAAATATTGTCAAGCAATACCAAGGTGATGTTGATGATTCATTATATAGTGAAATTTTGCAACTCCATAGTTTCATCAAAATTAATTATAGAGATTGAGAATCTCCTTTGATGCATTTGTTCTTGTATAAGATGATAAGAGAAAAGAATATAGGAATTGAATTTCCAAACACTGAGTTTTAAGAATTTATTTATGCTTGATGATTACCAACTGCTCTGTTGAGAGTTTTCCAAAATTAAAATTAATCAAAAATGATCAAAGGTCAACCGTGGCCCAGAATAGTTTAAACAATTTCACTTTATTATCCAGCAATGTCAATAAAATGAAATCTATTCACTTTGATTTATTAATCAATGAATTTGCCAAAGAAAAATGTATAAAAAATTTTTTGTAAAAACAAATTGTAATTTTTATACCACATTGAATTTTAATATTGTTTTTAATTTTTTTATTATACTCTTCATATTTTGTAAAGCCTCACTGACCATCTCGCAACTCGATAATCTAGGATTAACTTTTAAATCAGATCAGGTATTTTAAGATAAAATTTATAAAAATTCTTATTTGAATAGGTGAAATAAAATTAATCTCAGAGATGATTATTATTTTTAGGGACCCCAAAGCATTGCTTGTCCAAGGGCTCCCAAAAATGTAAATCCAGCTCTGATTACAAAGCTGTACAAAACTGTCAGAATAGAACATTAAGTTTTAAATATAATATTAAATATGGCAAATGATTATCTAAACTGGCTACTTACCCGTCTAGGTTTAACCTGAGCTGTTGCTGTTCTGATTGAATTCCATGTTTTCTGTAGCGCCCTCTGCTGACATTCCACAGCTGATCTTTCAGTCTTTCGTATTCCGATGTGGTGCCTCTTGCACAGCTGTAACGCATTAAACTTTTCAATGTAAAGGTTTCGACATAAACTTATTAAAATAAGAAAAAATTAACTTTAATAACTTAAAAATGATTTGCATGCAAGATTACATCTCGTTCCTCTGTGGGAACTTGATAATTATAATTTTTACACGTACACGTATATTGATATTTAAAAGCATTCCACAATTTACTTAATAAATATTTATGTATGATAATAACTTCTTCAGTGCTACAAATAATTAATTTATATTTAATTTTTTATGCAATCATAAATTATAAAATAAAAAGCAAAAGATTTTTTTTAATATATATATATATATATAACATATATAAACTCATGCAATGATCTCTTAATTATTATTAAAATTAGCTACTGCAGCAAATAATAAATGATAATAACAACAATCATAAAGGCTTAATTAAAAGCTGTGCACCATGCCAACTACACTCTTCGACGACAAAGAAGAAAATTTAACATTAAAAAAAACAAGCTCGACTCTTGGATCTTGTTTCTTCTTTCTTGAGAAAGAGGGGTGAGAAAGAGCTGTGCTGAAACTGAATTGCACTCTAAATTTTATAAATACCCTACAAGTTTTACCTTATTTCTGGGGGTATTCTTTTTATCACTCCCCAGTTCTGTTGTTTCCTCATCTTTCTGAAACCACAGAAAGTAATTCTTTGATATACACCCAAAGAAATATATTCTAGTTTATAGGTGGCAGTATTAATTTAGAAATAAATATACATACACATATATACACATCTTTAATTTTTCCAAAAGCAGATAACTGTTCTACTCCATATTAAGGCATGGAAAAGCACAGTTCCCTCCCTTTAATTCCCATCTGCCACCTATATGACAATTTTCTACTTTCTACTTTTAGAAAACACAACAGACAAAATGTAAACGATAAATTTTCTCACTCCAGACCACTTACTTCAATGTCCAATTCTGGAACGTCATGTTGGTTCAATGGCAGAATGGCTATCTTTTGAATTTTGTAGACTTCGTGGCCCCCTGGGAGACATCCGACCAAGGCTCGCTGCCGAATAAGTAGTAACTTTTTGTCAACATCTGGAAAATGTAATCAGGTAAGTCTTTATTCAATCATTAATACTTGTTGTAGCTAAAGCAACAAAGAAAATTTAACAAAGTTCTCTGTTTATATTATTTTATCTTTTCTGTTTCATTTTATTCATCCTAAACTTCTGAATTTATTAGTTTTAGCATAACTGTTCATGATAAATATTTTGTCAGGTTTCCTAAAAGCACTTTGTACCTGTATCTGAGCATCCAATTTTGAAAAAATATATACATCTAAGAATATTTGAATTAATAAGAATCATAACAGGCAAGGAACATTGATAGTAGAAAAATGGTAATTAATAATATACTGTTGTAAAGTGTTGCTAAGAAACCTGCTAAATGTTTAATGTGAATGGTACATAGAATCAGTGTAATATTACCAAGACTCAAAGAAGGTTATAATGAATCTTCAACAGATTGAATCCTTAGTGTAGACATTTGATTACGTAGTGAAACATGCAAGTGCATTCCCACCATCTCAAGTCATACATTAATCATGGATGCAATAGTGGCTAGCTGGTTGGTTGGTTGGTTGGTTAATTAGTGTTTTTTGGTACAAAGGCCAAATAGGCCAAGCTGCACCATGACAAATGGTGAATTTGTTTATCTTAAACTATACATATATATATTACAAAATAACAACAACAAATAAAACAATTACAAAACATATCCAGCAGTAAAAATGAACAAACAACAATATATATAAAAGAAAAATGTAAATAAATAGTTAAATCTCTTTATATATATTAGTGACTATTAACATCAATTGGCATTGACAAAGGCAATCTGTATGTCATTGGCAAACTGTATTGGCATCAAACAGCAGAGGTCAGACTTGAAAAAGAAACTTCTGAAACCACATTAATTAAGAGAGGAGTGCACAAAGGTTGTGTGCTATCCTCCCTCCTCTTTAATATATACTCAGAGGCTATATTCAAAGAAGCATTGGAAGACAGTGATTGTGGGATCAAGGTAAATGGCAAATTAATTAACAACATTAGATATGCAGATGACGCAGTGGTTATGGCAAATAGTCCTGAAGAATTACAACAACTGATGGACCATATTGTCGAATACAGTGAACTGCATGGTCTCTTTATGAATTTTACCAAAATCAAACTTCTTGTGTTCTCAAAAACAAGGAAAAATACAAATCTTGTCATTCACAGGAACACTATCAAGCAGGTATCATCTCTCAAATACCTTGGCACAATAATAAACGAACAATGTGACCAGCGTAAAGAAATAAAAGCAAGGATCGAACAAGCCAGAACATCGTTTATGAATACAAAAAAATTTTTATTTAGATCCGATTTGAGTTTATGTCTGAGGATTCGAGTGTTAAAGTGCTACATCTTCTCTGTCCTGCTGTATGGATGCAAAAGTTGGACTCTAGACCCCCAAACCGAGAAAAGAATTGAAGCTTTTGAAATGTATTTGTACAGACAAATACTTCGAATATCATGGGTGCAAAAGATTACTAATGTTGAAGTCCTGAACTGCATGAACAAACAAAAAGAACTCCTGCTGACCATCAAGATCAGGAAAACACAGTACATTAGTCATATAATGAGAGGAGAGAAATATTGAATACTTAGACTAATATTAGAGAGAAAAATACAAGGAAAAAGGTCTGTTCGGAGACCAAAAAATCATTGGTTGAAAGACATCACAAGGTGGTTTGGGAGAACATCTATGGAGATATTCTGAGCTGCTACATCGAGGACAACGTTAGCTATATGGATCGCCTACCTTTGACAGGAGTTGGCACATTAAGAAGAAGTGACTTTTAGAAAGTCATGTAAGTTGTCAAGATTTGGCCTTTGGCCCAGAATCTGTGTCAGACTTGCATTTCCAAAATACTGTCTATGCCTTGTCTCAAAAGGCAGAGCAATTGTACAGTAAGTGCTTTACACTTAGGGGGCAGTTGCAATACTGGCATACTGGCTGGTCATCACCCTTCAAAAGGTATTGATGAGTCAGTCAAATATGTCCAATTCTCAAACAAGTAAGAATGACCTCAGATTTCCTATCGTACTGTTTATTATGTGTCCAATTTTCTATTATAGGTTTGATCTCATGTAGTTTATTGTGGACATGTGCATTCCATACATTTTGCCATCTCTCTGCTAATCATTTTTTAATGACTAGCTTCAAATCACCTCCTTCAATACACATCATATGCTGTGAAGGACTAGCTGACTTTGCAGCTGCATCAGCTCCTACATTTCCTCTTATACCTACATGGCCTGGGACCAACAAAATTTTACAGAAATATTACTTGCACAAAGATGGCAAAACAGTTTATGGATTTTGATCACTATAGAGTGAGAACTCGGTTCAGAGCAGATCAAAGCCTGAAATGCACTAACTGAGTCAGTGTAGATCACACAGTAACGATGACCTTTTCTGATTACATATTTTAAGGCTAGGTAAATGGCCTGCAGCTCTGCAGTAAAGATGGAAGAATTCAGTGCAATTTGTTCTGCCACGATTTCATCCTGACAGACAAAGGCTGAGCCAACGTAATCATCTGATTTAGATCCATTAGTATAAATAGGAATTAAATTCCTCTCATGGTGTTGAATTTCTGCAAAGTGCTGTCCATAGATATAATCTGGAGTGGATTCCTTAAGAAACTGCTTTAAGCTAATGTCAACATTTATCACAGGGATTGACCATGGTGATATAATATCAACCTCGAATTGTGAAACGTTGCTTGTGTCCAGGTCAATCATGCTGCTTACATTCTCCATTCTTATGTCAAATGTAGGGACACTACTTGGGTGGGCTGCAAATAATCTTTTCAGCTGAGTATCTGATACGATACAATCAACTGAAGATTTAATCTGACACTTCTGCTTAATATAATAAAACAGAGACAACTGTTTTCTCCTGAGGGATAGTGGAGGCTCATAAGCATCCATGTACAAACTTTGAACAGAAGAAATTTGAAAAGCACCAGTGCACAAACGCAATGCTTGATGATGGACTGGATCCAGCATCCAAAGAGTAGATTCTCACACAGAGCCATAAACTAAGCATCCAGCTTTGAGCAGACAAGGGCCCTATAAATCCTAAGCATAGAACATTTGTCTGCTCCTCAGGATGAGCAGCATAGTACCTTTAAAAGGTTCAGAGATTTTAAACATCTACTCTTTAGATTGTGCAAGTGTGGTAAAAATGTCAGTTTTTGGTCAAATAAAACACCCAAAAACAGCCTCGTTGACCATTGGAATTTTCACTGTATTTAAATAAATTTCAGGGTTTGGGTGCAAACCATGCCTTCGGCAAAAGTGGATGCATGAGGTCTTCTCCGTGTTAAAAGTAAAACCATTGGTCTTAGACCAATTGTGTATCCATATACACAATTGGTCTAAGACCAATGGAGTTAAGGAGATTTGCAGTTGTCTCTCGATAAAACTCATGTTACTAGACTGGCAGGAGATCTGAAAGTCATCCACATACAGAGAGTGTTTCACACTGGGAGGGAGGCAGTTATCTATGCTGTTAATTTTGATAAGGAACAGAGTTACACTCAAAATAGAACCTTGAGGAACACCTTCTTCTTTTGTGTTAAGCCTAGATAAAGAGATAGTGTTTTTTATAAAAATTGGCAGATTACCCCACAATCTGAATTGGTGCAGATCGTGGAGTATTCCGTATCACCAGCAATGAACGTAGGCCTTCTCTATATTGAAAAACACAGACACTAAGTGCTATCGTCTAAAAAACGCTTTGCATATAATGTTTCAAGATTTACTAAATTGTCCGTGGTACTTCTGTTCCTATGAAATCCACTCTGATGTAGTGAAAAGTAATCCTTTTTCTCTAGTGAAACATCAGATGTCTGTTTACCATTCTCTCAAAGAGTTTACAGAGAGAACTCGTCAGAGAGATTGGTCTATAATTAAAGGGATTCCTGTGGTCTTTGCCTGGCTTGGCAATGGGAATAATAATCGATAGCCTCCAAGAGTCAGGAAAAGTGTGCTCTGCCCATATTCTGTGAAACAGATTCAAGAGATTGCTAAGGGAATAATTGTCTGATAGATTTTTAATCATGCTGTAGTGGATTTTATCCGGGCCTACAGCAGTATTCCCCAAGCGAGAGATCGCTGTATGTAGTTCTATTCTGGTGAGTGGCAAATTGTATTCCTCATAAGATGAGGAATGGAAGTTTAAATGTTCTCTTTCTGTTTGGGTTTTATAGGCTTGAAAAATCCTTGTATACATTATATTGCTAGATGAAGAGGAAAACGTTTCACCCAACAGATCAGCAATACCCTGTATATCACAAATTATTATGCCATTATTTTCCAGCATGGACAAAGACTGGGAGGTGTACTGTACTTCCCATTAATTTTATGGATTTTATCTCAGACTACTTTTGAGCTGGTGGAAGATGTTATATTAGAAACATACTTCCTCTAAGAATCCCTTTGGCTTTGCCTCCTTATTTTTCTGGCATTTGCCTTTGCTTTTTGAAATACAATCAAATTACTAGCAGTGGGGTATCTTCTAAAAATCTCCCATGCTTTCTTTTGTTCTTTAAATGCTACCTCGCAATTCTGGTTCCACCATGGTTTAGGATGTTTTGGATATCTGGCTGATGTTTTCTCCATTGTTTTTTCAGCTGCCTGAATAATACTGGAAGTGACGGCTTCAACTGCACCATTGATATCAGGAATGTTGACCATTTCCTCAGAGATGTTGGCAATAGAGGAGAATGAAGGCCAATCAGCTGTCTCCAGTTTCCAGCGCGGTAAACGGGCTGTTTCACAGCTTTCTCTGCCTCATTATTTTAAAAATATCAGGAAATGATCACTGGAGAGTGGATTAGATCCAACCTCCCATGTAAATGCTGAAAACAGGTTTGGAATTGCTAATGATAAATCAATGGCAGTGAATGTTCTTGTTGGGGCATGAAAGTATGTCACTTCTTAAGTATTAAATAGATACAGTTGGTGATTGCCTATAAATCTCTCAATGGCTCTGCCTCGACGATTGATGTTGGGACTGCCCCACATTGGATTGTGACCATTGAAATCACCGAGAATAGAGTTGGCAGCTGTTCAACCAAGTTATCCAATTCATCCTCATTGACTCTGACATCTGATGGCAAGTATATAGAACAAACTGTGACAGTTACTCTAATAGAAATTCTGACTGCCACAGATTGCAAATCAGTAGTTATTTGTACTGGTAATGATGGAATGCAATTTGAGACTAGTACAGCCACACCTCCACTGACACAGTTGTGGCTATCATCATCCTTGTGGTAGAGATTGAATCCTTTTAAAGAAGTTCTCTCTCCAAATTTTAAATGTGTTTCCTGGAATGCCACTCAGAGAGATGAGTAGATGATGTCAACTGTTTAATGTCAGAGAACTTGTTGCAGAAACCATGACAGTCCCATTGAATTATTTTATAATCCATTATGTGCTTGAGGCAGCATTCTTTGTGAAAATATCTCTCTTTAATCTCACAGGGGTTTTCTTTTGAAGGTGATGTTGGTGGTGCCACCTCCTTTTAGTCTCTTCATCAAAGAAGTCAGAGAACTCACTCATAGACTGAATCTCTGATTTTTTAGAAGATTTAGAGAGAGCTGATTTCACTCTGTTTGTTTAGTGGGTTCTTACTGGCCTTTTTAGAACCCACGTTTCTCGTTATTACGTCTGTTTTAGGTATAGGTGCTTTTTTCTTCTTAATCTCCTTTTCTGCGTTTGAGTGCATGGTATCAGCAAACATTTTGCATGGTGGGTGAGATTCATTTGATCAAACAGAGATATCTGTTTGAACCCCACATGTCTTTGTGGATTTCAAAACAGCAGCAAATGTCTTCTGTTTCACTGGTGCACTTAAAGTGACCATTTGACGTGCCTCTGGGTAAGATATATTATTAATAGTTTTCACCCTCTGAATTTCTTTCTCTCTCTGCCATGCAGTGTATTTTTGGGAGTATGCAGGATGGGTATCTTTGCACTTTACACAGCATGGAGTACTTGTACATTCGGTACTTTCATGATCTTCATTTCTACACTGTGCACATGCTTTTTTCCCTCTGCATGATGTTTGTGAGTGTCCAAACCGCTGACATTTAAAGCAACGCAGAGGATTTGGAATGTATGGGCGAACTGGGTAACGGAGATATCCTGCTGCAACAGAAGATGGCAATGTCAGTTTGTTAAATGTCAATATAAGATGTTTTGTTGGTATCAACTTGCCATCTTGAAGAATGGAAATTCGTCGGACAGCAGTGACACCATGATCTGACAGGCCGATCTAAATATGTGATTTGTCTTCAGACATCAGATCAATCTTGGGTATCACCCCACATGATGAGTTTAGACTTCCATGTGGGGTGACAGTGACTTCCATGTCTCCCAATGTTTTTGTTGCCAATTGTTCTACTGATTGTTGAGGTGAGACTGTTTCTATCAGCAGGTCCCCTGACCTCAATTTTTGTATCTCTTTCAGGTGTCCAATGGTTGATTCGAATATTTTTTGGATAAGAAATGGAGAGCATTTTGATAGTGATTTATCTCCAGTCGCATGTACTATCAAGTAGGTTGCAGCAGTGGAAATGTTGGTTGTTACTGGAGATAACTTATCTGTGTTCGGACACTTTGTACTTTTGGAATCCATATTTAGAAATAATATTTCAAGCTCCTAGTGACCCCACCCACCATGGGGCCCAACAAGGGAATACCGTCACATGGAGTACTTCCATAGACTGTCACACCAGGGTTTCCCAGGATCTATACCCTCACAATGCAGTCAAGAAGAGCACATCTTGTCTGACGTGACAAAATTGTCAAGCAGAGACATGTACGCTCAGTCTGCATCAATCGGTTGACTCCGGGCCGAGGTCAAGAATGACTTGATGACCAGCTGATTGACTCAAATGGAGCCTGATTTGAGCCTCCCGTTTATCTGAAGCAGAGGCCAAAGCAGTGTGTTGGGGACATTATGTTGCCCCTCAAATACCAGGAACCCCCTTTCTGGCATATAGGCCACTACACACGGCAAACACTTGGGTGGGCGTTCAGATCCCAGGGATGGTAAAGAAGAGTTACTAAACCATCTCTGGGAGGTCCCCTCACCACAGACACGAACCCTCAACGAAGGGTGAAATAGTGGCACACTGCTATAATCAAGCTACTCTGAAACTGAAAATAGTGGATAGCTCAAGATACATAGCACACAAGCACTTTATAAATATGCAAAATATCAACATACAGACATGACAACTGTTAGGGATTACAAGTCAATGGCTAACTGATAGTATTGTATTTGTTTTTCTTCATAATTGTCAGATTTTTTTCAGACTACACGTATGTTAAAATTTATTGTAAAAATAATCAAAAGAAATCAGTAAGTACTTAGTCATTTCTCAATATCAAGCCAAATCTATATAATCTGATTTTTTAAAATCTTTTACTTTATTCTTTGAAATGAAACTAATCCATAATATTTTGTAATGTCAACCTAAATGAATCTCATATTTCAAAAGGAAGTTTTGCATTTCCTTCTAAAATACATTTTCTGGTAATCTACTTTTGCGTTTATTAAATCAATAAAGTTTCATAATACTCTTTCCCGTAAAGGCATTATGGTAATCATTGTGATGACTTTATCTCACCGAGAAAATGACTGATGCCAAATTAACAAACTTGTCATCGCCAACAAGGATAAAACATTTTATTTTAATATTCCAATAATTTCCTCTAAAATCAAACTTAGAATACAATATTGTATTGTGAGAATAAAAAAGGTAAGAACGAGTCAACACAGAATTTTAGTGATTTCTTCGATGGGCCAAATTGATAACAAGCCTGCTTGAAACAGCAGATGCTTAAAAGGGGAAATCCACTGATCTTAGTAGGGACTAGACAAAAACAACTATCCAAATTAACAAGATAACAGTTTAATTTTCCTGACAACATAAGGTACTTCCCAGGAAACTCACCAGAACGTACAGAGCCCGACAAATCCAATTTACCAAATAATGTTAACAGAATCTTCCTGACAATATACTGCTACAGAATTCCCATAACATGCAAACATAAAATGTATCAACAATGAATTTGAAATGTACTTCTTCTTTTACTTTACACCAAACAGAAAACAGTTTGAAACAGAATCTTCACATTGACCTGGTTGTACAGTCTTTCCTTTCCGGCTTCCTGATTATTTCACTATGCACTTTCAGATACTACCCTGCGCCTATTCTCGAAATTCTCTCTTCTCTCTCCTTCCATCCTCGTCTTGTGGCCGAAACACCTCAAATAGTCTCCCACCCCATTTACAGACCCCGTTTAACACACCATAACCACGACCCCAACGCACCCGGATTTAACTTAGGAGCATGCCCCAAAGTCAGACCTACCATGTGGCAAAGGGGGCAGGAAAAAAAAGTAAGACACCGTATTTAAACAAAATAATAAATAATACAAGTATTTTGTAACATTTTTATATAGTTTAGTTTTGAAAATATTTAATATTCCTAACACAGCTTTTAGAAAAAAATAATGCAAAAGTTGTTTAACAACATAATAAATTAACTTGAGATATTTTAATAATGAAACAATTCACTCAATATGAAAGTTATATATATATATATATACGTGGTACGATCCAAAAGTTCGAGGAATGCAGTAATCTGCGACAACAAAAGCATGTATTTGAAGTTACGGCATATGAAATGGATTCTACCAAACCACCTCTACGTGTTCAGATTAATTTCACCCATGTCATGTGATTAAACTGCAAGCGCTGCTGTTTTTTTCTGGAGATTGATTACGTCGCAGGACAAAGGTAACTATCTCCAGAAAAAAACAGCAGCGCTTGCAGTTTAATCACATGACATGGGTGAAATTAATCTGAACACGTAGAGGTGGTTTGGTAGAATCCATTTCATATGCCGTAACTTCAAATACATGCTTTTGTTGTCGCAGATTACTGCATTCCCTGAACTTTTGGATCGTACCACATATATATATTGTATATACTGTAGTTTGTTATTATGTATGTGTATATACATATACAAGGTAGGCCAGCGAAAACGAAACGGCAGAGTGTTCGTGTTCGTGCAAGCAAATCGCTCGGACAGGTCGATTTTACTCTCGAGGGGACATCTTATGCAATAAAGTTTTTGCGATTCTGAATATTAACTAAACAAACATTTTTTTCGAAATAAATGTTTGTTTAGTTAATACAAAATAAATGAGTTTTTAAAATTTATTGTTGTCTGTTGTATTCAGAATTGCAAAAACTTTATTCAAAAAGATGTCCCCTCGAGAGTAAAATCGACCTGTCCGAGCAATTTGCTTGGACGAACACGAACACTCTGCCGTTTCGTTTTTGCTGGCCCACCCTGTATATACACAAACAGAATAAGAAAATATAATCAATTTAAAATTTATAATCTGTTTCTCCATTGCTCTCTATTTTGAACCATCTTTATCACTGTTTGTAATGTAATATCTTTATATTTGCCAGTTAACTCATTAACTCACTAATGTATTCTATAAATTGTCTCTTAGGTCTCCCACATTTTTTCTTCCCATTGGTAGATTATAGGAGGAAATTCATTTAGATTTTCAAATTCTTGGATACAGAATCTAAATGAACATGCATTTTTTGAATGCTTATGGGAATGTGTAACTAAGTTGATTGAAACTATACTGTCAAATAATGTAAAATTAAATAAAAAACAAGCAAAGTTGTCATTATTCATGAAAACAGGATAAATGTTTCAATCATCCATAAAACTAGGCAAGAATATAAATTAAAAATTAAAACTCTCTCTTAAAGCAAGTCTTAGAAGTAAACCAAAAGCATTTGTTTTTGAATTTTTTCACATTAATCTGTGAGGAGAAACACAAAATCTTTTTTTAATTTTTGAGAATGGATAACTTGTCAATAGTCAACACATTAAAAATTTAAAACTGAATTTCAATCTTAAATGGAATTAACAAAGAAAAAACACATCATTTACTTCAAATTTAAGACATCATCAAAATTTTTCAGAGAAAAAAATTGGATGATCAGAACTAAGTATAGTTTAAAAGAACTAATTAAAAAATAAAAATGTTAATATTGTATTTAAAATAAAGTGTAGTTACATTAAAAAATTTTATGATGTTTTCTGTTAAGCTTTACTTAAACGTGAAGAGCACTTTGAATTTAAAATGAACATCAATGTAAGTTCAAAAACACACAAACAAGTGCATTTTAAATCTGAATAATGAAGAAATACAGTAATCTTAAGAAGGTTCATAAAAATAATTGTATTTACATAAAATGAACCGAAATTGTTATGCTATATCAAAGTTATTCTTTAACTGCTTCTAATTTAATTTTTTTTAATATAAATTAATTTACTTTACTCTCTAAAATTATTGTCATTTTAGTTTTTATTCACAGAAATTGATTTATTATATTTTTATTTGAAGTATATACTGTATGTTGTAATTATGAATATTTGAAATTCTTCGATCTCCAAGTTAACATCTCATTCTGTATTAATTGAAGTTCATGTAGTGTATGTGTTATGTTTATTATATCATAAATAGATAAGGATCTAATTTATAATTTATAAACTCCACATGTTATAGTCAGAAAGCTGCATTATTTAGCAAAGGATCAAAAATTTTTATTTATGAAAGAAAAATATAGCATTTTGCTAGAAAAAAAATGTAAATTCTATAGAATTATCAACATTTTCACTTTTCCTGCTAGAACTTTTTTAGAGTTTAAGTCTATAATTAGTTTTTTTGTTAATGTGCATCCTCTAGCAAAGCTAACAGGGATACACAATATTGTGTTTTGTAAATATAATGTATAACTTGTCTTCATGTCTTTCCATTACGGAAAATGAGATAGTGCTTTGAAATTGTCAGACTTAATAAAATTTAATCAGTTTTGTATAGAAATTCATAATCAAATAAACGTATCAATGATAAATATTACGATAATATTACAATCAATGATAAATATAAATGAAACAATCATCCATCATTTATCAATTCAATATACCATACTATGTAATGTCAAACTGTTACTCATGAAAAATATGAACCTAAACTGCCGGATTGCCTGCAGGCTACGTTGAGTCAATTTAATTAATTAATTATCTAAATTTGTTCTAAAAGTAGGTAGTTATACAATCATCTAGTATGATGATTAATGATTAAATTATACATTAATTCTAAATTAATTTAATAAGTTAGAAAATTCTGAGCTTATTGATTGATTTTAATGTATCGACTAAGCAGATCAATGTGAATAATGGCTTGAATAAATTATAATATAATGTATGTATTTAATTTATAGTATCTCTTCCTAAATGTACAATTAATTGATGCTACAATTTTAAAATTTGTCAATGTTTAAAATCAAAATAAAGACTTTTATAAATAATACAGTAGTCATTTTTACTGTTTTGTGTTCTTCACATATATAAAATAAATCATATGTTGTAAACTTTATTAATTATAAATGATAAACTTTATAATAAAATATTTACAAAACATTTGGTGCCACAGCCTTTTAAATATTTTTTTAAATCTTAAAATCTTTTATTGTTATCTATTTGTGCACTCTTTTTCTAAAAGAAATTACTGCCAGTATGCATATATGATGACTGAACATACAGAATTTTAATTTATGAGCGAGCACAGGACCAGTTATTAATACTTTTTATGCTATCTACCGATGTGATTACCAGCACATTCCAGTGAAAAAATAGTACTGTTTGTTTATAATTAATGCATAATAATAGCAAACATATATAAAAAGTTTACTCTGTAATTTCTACATTTGAAATATTATAAATACCACATCAATTTGACTTTTTTAATGCATTATATATAAATTTTAATACTGTATACATACCTATTAAAATTTATGTACTTAAAATAAGTTTTATTTCAGTATTTAAAAAAGCAAAAAATATCATTCAAAAGATAGACATTTTTGAAAACTTCTCAATTCAGTCTTCAGATCCACTAAAAACTTTCCAAAAATGTTTATCTTTTTAATGGTATTTTGGAAGTGTATATTTCAGTTTTTGTTGTTTATTTGTGAAACCATTGTATAAGCTAAGTCGAATTATAAAACCTGTAATGTATATTTTGCTTCCATCCTTGGTTTAAAATCTCATATTAGGTCGAGCTGTTATTTATGTTAGCTTTTAAAATGTCTCGTTAACTCCGAGTCCATCTTCTGGATGCATTAAAAAGAAACTTTAATCTACAACAATTTACAGTTATTTTATATTGTATGATATGAAACAATCATATCAGTGTAATGATAATTTTGAAATAAATATTTTAAAAAATCCACAAATTTACAGTTTGGTCACTTATACGAATGGTCACATTCTTGGCCATAAAAACATCGTTTTATCATTAAGAGTTATAAAGAATGCACTCTTCTTTCTTTATAATTCTTAATGATATAAATTACTTATTTTTTTTTTATAATTCTTACAATTAAACACAAAAATTAAGATGCCATAATTTATGACCATCCTATACCTATATCCTTATATTTCTAGTATACTAATAGAAATTTTTAAAAAATTTTACTACTTTATCCTTATCTCTATTGTATGACAGTTCTGTACCGTACTGGACACCGTCTGGCATGTGTGCAATAAGAAACAATGGAAAGTAAATAAATCAGATCAGGAAAGAAATGACAGAGATTTCTGGACTGCAGGTCAAATTCTAAACCAAAATGAACAGAACTATTTTTACTTCTCTGTTCAATTGCTTTTTATTCCCTTAAATGAATTAGAAAGACAAATCAATAGAATTAGTCACTTTAATGTTTGATAAGTGGTTTTTCTTGTCTTTTCTTATTCATAATAAAATTTTATTTTCAAATATATTTTATCATTTATCTTGAGTAACAAATTGCCAGTACAATGTAAATTTTTTTTTTAATTTTGAAAATTGCAAAGCTAAGGGAATAATTTTGTGTCAATAATATTGATTAGTAACTTATAAAATGTGGAGGTGTAAGTCTGATAAAAATGATGAAAACCAGACAGAAATAATGGAACTCGGTAAACCAATCCCAAAGTGATGGAAAAAATTAGCACAATTAATAAAGTGAAGCAGATCAGTTAAATGAAAGATAGTAGACTCAATAGATAGGCTCAATATAGTAACAATTACTATATACATATCATATACTTTCTTTCTGAGAACCAAAATTAATGGATTATGTAAACCCAATACTGTACAGAAATATTCCATGTCTTTAAAACTATAAAATGCATTTAAAGGTAATTCTAAAGAAAGATAATTTTTGTGTACTTGTATTAAATATTTGATTTAACATCAAATTAAAAAGATTATTCTTAGTTTTAGATTTAATTCATCTCTTAATTTTATCAAAAGGAAACAAAGTTAATTTTACAGATTGATCATTTGCTTGATATCAATCCAATACTTTTTTAATATTTATTTGTATTTTTTTTTTTTTGGTTATATTTAATCTCTCTCACTTAAGTGAAAACAGATTACTAAAATTTGTTCAGAATAATTTTTTATTAATTTGATTATCTGATATTACTATTTTATTCTTCTCTTACAATTAGGTTGTACTTTACCAGAATTATCTTCTTTCTTCCATTGTATCGTGAAAAGCTCAAAAAAATTAATGATTGCATAGAGATGTGATTTATGTGTCATTTCTTTGAATTAACGATTGAAATTTTATCTTAATAAATTTCTAATCTGATTTCGTGCTCTATTTTTTTGCATTTTTTAAAATTTTTGTTCTTTTACTTTTTGCAAATTATTTCCATTGGAAAATCTTTAATCTAATGAATCAAACACGATTGGAATGACAGACATATTTAGGTGGATTACATGATTAATTTTATTAAAATTTTTAAGTAAAATGTGAAATTTATTTTTTGAAATTGATTCATTCTACACAAAGAGCTTGTAAAATAAAGCCAATATCAATATCGTTTCCAATACTATCAATATATATTATATAACCAAGAGGTTAAGGTAATCAATTCTTAAAATGAAATTTATCATTACAGTTTAATGGAAAAATTAATTTATTCTAAGCAAGTTTTTATTTATTGATCTACATCTTTAAATCATTTGGATCCATCTTTAAATCTATTTCACTGGAATATAAGCCTCACCCTTTATAGACCAAACTCTAGATTACAATAAGTCTAACTGAATGGTGATGTTTGTTCTACTGATAAAAAGATCATCATCAAATTTCATTTTAATTTTAGTGACAAGTAATGAGTATTTTGTTCCAAAAGATATCAATTAAAATGGAAAACAGTTAAAATCTTCAAAGGAACATAACTAGGGGTTGCAAATTTACCTTTTCACAACTGGTAAAACAGTAAATTTTCAAAATGTTACTGGTAAAAAATTTAAAATTTTTGATTCCAAATGCAAAAATTAGCACACTACTGATTGTTTAGTTGCCAACTTACCAATACTCAGCAAACTAAACAATCTTTAGTGCTCTGTGGCCAACTGAATTTCCTTTTTTTCTATTTGAAAAGTAACACTTTCCTTGCCTTAAAACTAGAGCATGCTGTAATCTTTTAGTTGCTGTGATTAAATAGCAGCCATGCAAGTGCTCACATTCAAATAAGTGTTATTATATTTTATCAACAAAAATATTACTTAGCTAAAATTGTTACTGTACAGGTATTACCAGTTAAGAAACAAATCGCTAAACTGTCCAGCATTGTGCCCTAATGTAACAAGTAATAATTTAAAAGACAAATGATGTAAACCATTTTTATGGTTTAAATAAAAACATTTACTGCTTGTTTTTAATATATAAAAAATATTATATATATAAAGTTTAAACAAATAAATATTTGGCTAAAAAAAACTATTACATTACTATCTATCTCTTTTTACTAAATTTATTGCTAAAAATATCAAATTACTGGTGTATTTACCAATGCATTTAAAAAAAAAAATTGAATTACCTACTTTTATCCAATTAAGCAAACCATCTACTGGTAATGCAATCTCTAAATATAACAAAAGTGAAGCACTCCTACAATCTATATAATCTGTAAAACTATCTTCCACTTACTGTCTATTGTTATATTTAATACAAATATTCATTATAAAATATGCAGAGAAATACAAAACAAAATATCTTTGTCTAGCAATAATGATAGAATATAATAAGTAAGAATGCCAAAAATTCCTATTTCTGATACATACAGAAGAGCTTATAAAAGGAATAATAATAATAATAATAAAAATTATTAAAACAGAGAAACAATTTTATCATACTAAAAAGTCAAATATGTAAATAAATATTACCTGTAAATTTGTCTATGAAAGAATAATAAACAAATCAGAAGCACACATTAAAACAGATTAAATGACTGGTAAGATTATTTATTGAAAGATGAGAAAATATATAAAGAGAAACACAGAACAAAAGGAATATTTCAAGCAGTCAGAAAAAAAATCTCAAACTGATTCTGTTTATTTTCTATGTCAAATAACTTCTAAAATTCATCCACTATCTTAAATTATTCCAATTTGTTAACAACATAACAAAGTGGATGCAAGACATCCAAGATCATCATTTGAAAAATACAATCCATTCTTCAGTCACAAAAGACAGAATGAAACAAAAATTTGTTAGCTTTGAAGAAAATAAGAAAGTTACCACTTTAATAAATAACAGTCAATGTTATAAATCAATACATTCTCAATAAAGTTTTGCTAATATTTTATAAGTTTCTTAATATATTTGTTGCCTTTACTTCTCAATTATCACTTAATACTCACTTAATAAGTAAAATTTGAAAGTACAAATACTAAACAAAAATTCTTGATCAAAACCAATTGTAGTTAGTTACACTGTGCTTAAAACTATACTTCACACGTAGCTAATAATCTACAGACAATATTGCATTGTTACTATTCTGACAGTCATAAATTTTTCATTAATCAATCATTTTTTAACAGCACATTTAAACAGCATTAATAATTAAGAAGAAATAATAGATATGAATATAATATGAGAAATGATATAGAAATTAGCTAAATTTTTCAATTTTTTATCTCATTCCAAATAATCGTTCAAAATACACCAAGCAATATGAAAATGAACAAACAAACATGTTTTGTTTGGTTGGATGGCCAAGGTGATAAAATGTCAAACTGTGACCTGGAAATTCAGAATTTGCATCTGAATCAGAATTCCAAATTTTGACTGGTGTTTGAACCATATATGAGGTAGATTCAATAAATAAGGTTAGTAACACTGTTAAAGAAAAATAACATAGCATACAAGGATGAGACTAATAATATTGAAAGAATATACAGTAATATGGCCCAGTACCAATAGTCATTCCTGCCAAATGGCACTTGCATTCACTTTGTGGTTTACAAAATGACATTGCCAATATCAAACAGTGAGCTGTTGTTTGATTTTTACAATCAAAAGCATTAACAAGTTAGTGAGATCTCTCACAGGATGTATGCACAATATGAAAAGTTGTGCAAGTGGCTACAAAAACCTTGAGTTTAAAAGTCTACATGGCTATCATCTATGTTTGTTTAGCCTTTCAACTTTTGAACCCACTTGCAAGTTTTTGCAGTGACATGCACAACTCTTCATAGTGTTATGTTACCGGCAAAACCCGATTTTATGCCAAACTAGTTTTGCCTAGGCCAAACTAGTTTGGCGTAAGCGTGTCAGGCCAAACTAGTTTAGAATTATTATTCAAGTATATGAATGGTTAAAATAAAATTAAAACGCAATCAATTAGATGAACAATATTTATTCCAACATAGTCTACTTAATTATAAAAAACGGAGTTAATGTTACCCTAGATATCAAAGGTGGCGGCTCGTCTCCGATTCAGCAATCAGAAGACAGGGAACAGTGGGGATGCACGTTCTAACCTAACCTATTCTAATAAATTACCATAATTATTAGCAACCAAATTATTACAATAGGTTAGGTTAGGTTAGGTTAGAATGTGCGTCCCCACTGTTCCCTGTCTTCTGATTGCTGGAATCGGAGACGAGCCGCCATCTTCGATACCTAGGGTAACATTAACCAAAAACGGTATTGATTAGAAGTGACACAACACTTGTACAAAACTATAAAATAAAAATAAGCTAATCAGTACTTATCAGTTTGTATTTTTTTTTTATTAAGCCATGCACTTTTAAAGGTAATTAACTTTCAAAAATATTTTCAAAAATTCAAATGAAATAATAAAAATAACTTTTAAAATCAAACTAAAATTAAAAATGAACTTATTTGTGTTTTATGATGAATTTAAATTAACCATTAATATATTTAACCATTAATATACTTGAATAATAATTCTAAACTAGTTTTGCCTGACACACTTACACCAAACTAGTTTGGCCTAGGCAAAACTAGTTTGGCATAAAATCCGGTTTTGCCAGTAACATATATACATCATGTGGTGGATCTCGTTAACTTGTAAGTGTGATGACTTTGTCTGTATACAAAATGTACTGCTCATATCAAACAATGAATTGTTTGATATGAGCATTTTGTATTTTGTACATTTTGTAAGCAAACATAGTGAATGCAAATACCACCTGGCAGAAATGACTATTGGTATAGGACTGCATTATTGTGTACTCTTTCAATGTTACTAGTCTCAAACTTGTATACTACATTATTTTTCTTTAGCATTGCTACTAACCTTATTTATTGAATCTGTCTCACATGTCAGGTCCATTCATTATCATGATTCAGTCAAATACATGACAACAAAAAAGCTGTCTTAGTGTGTGTAAAGCAGTGTGTAATTAAAAAATGTTTAACAAGCACTGTACAAACATACTAATATTATAATATGATAATTTGATAAGATTTTTATTAATTGAAGTAAGAAATTGACTAATAATGTTTAAACTTGTTAAATAAAAAAGACTTTTTAGTATTTTAATTATATATTTGAATAAAGGTTCTACTCAAAGGTGTAAATGCAATAATTGCATTCCAAAAACATTTAAGAGTTTATTAAAAATTTCCAGAAACTATATTTGGCAAAAAGCCACCATAGCTCCGAATTTTGTCTGTGAATATCTGTGCTTTATGTCAATTTATTTTGTGCATCCATTAGCAAAATGTATCTAAGGTGCAAAAAGCCTAAGAAAGCTCGGATGTTACACTTAATATAAAACTGGATTTAATTAAACATTTTGAGTGTGATGAATGAAATAAAAACATTGTGAATGCAACAAACTTGTCTATGCCTCTTGTTTATACTATTTTACACACAAAGGGTCTTGAAAGTCGCCTAAGTTTCTATTTGTTCTGCTAGTAGCAAAAAGATCTTCATCAGCATTCAGTAATAGACAAAATGGAAAATGTATTGCTTAAGTGGGTTGATAATGGAATACTATTTTTGTACACTTACATTATTTTACTTAAGAAGAAATCAACCAGTCTCTTCAATAAGCTGAAACAGAAAGAATAGACTATGGTATTGAAAGTATTGAAAAAATGGAATTTAAAGGTAGTTGTAAACAATTTTATCAGTTTTTGAGATTTTGAGACAATGCAGCTTTATAGCTTAAAGGTTACTGGAGAGGGAATACTAGTTAGTAAAACTACATTTTTACTTTAAACACTTCAATCAAAAACCTTAAATTGTATTCCAGTAATGTTTCATTCGAAAAAAGATTTTCAGCTATTTCATTGTTTGATTCTTTAAATATAGAGATCTGAAGATTTCCAATTGCAGATTGGAAACATTAGTCAAAATCTTTTTTTCAAATTGAACTTTACTGGAATACAATTTAACGCTTTTGATTGAAGTGTTTATTACATTATTCCAGTCTACTAAGTGGTTTTTTAACTATGTCTACTTTATATAAGCTGTTTATTTATATCATTTCTGCTTTTACTATGTAAGTTATTAGTATTATTTTAGGTTTTAAGTGTTAATTAGTATGATTTAGTAAATTAATTTTAGATCTGAAAATGCTCAAAAATTCTTCATACACAAATTAATGATAATTGCTTCATCATTTTATACCATTTCAGCTTATGTTTGATCCAACCATCCCTATGGTTAATGCACATGGATTTTTTATGAGCCTTATAAATTTCTAATTTTTTTAGATATCTTATAGTATTCATATTAGATGTGGGTCCGATGTTTTTTGCTTGCTCCCAATTTACTTGTATACCTTGATGTTGCAAGTATGCTGCCAGTGTCATGTTGTTGAGATTTTTTTCAATTGCCTACTTATGTCCTTTGAGCTGTTGTAAATTACGTCCAGTGGCACCCACATAGACTAATTCTGATTTGAAACATTGGTCATCTATCAGGATTAAGCAAATCCTTGAGGTCAAATTACATTTATATGATTTTTTTATCATTCCTTAGAATTTATTCATTTACTTTTATTGTTATTAATTTTGCATATATTTATTCATTTTATTTATTTATTCATATATTTCATTACTTTAGGATAACATCCTTTAATTTGAATTCTTGTTCTTTTAAATTTGTACTTATGTTCTTTTATTTTCCTGTTCCTCTATATTTTGTAACTGAGGAAGATCAGTGAAACTGATCAAAAACGTTATTATTAATATTAAATTTGTTGCCAGATTTATAAAGGTGTAAGTTTTTGTGAACTATTTTCTGAAGCTATTCTCAAAGTTCATAGAACTCAATCCGATTTTAATTAAGTCAAATGATCTTGCCAAAAATAGCCCGGTAATTTTGACATCATCATTTGGCTTACGAATATTTCTTTATCAAATCATTCAAAACTATACAGCTTAATTGTTCTTGCAGAGCATAAACAAATTCCATTCAATCTTTAATCCTTTGTCCATTTATACAAAGGTTCCCTTGAAAGTGTAATTATTTTTTCCAGGAGAACATTTCTTTTTACAAATTAATTTCATAATTTATAAATTTTGATAATTAATATAACTACTATTAATTAATAATTTGAGCCTGTGGTTAAATAAATACAAAACACTTCAGACACAATCATATTTAGTCAAACAAGATTTATTGATAAAAATATAAAACACAGAAGAAACTAAAACGTTTTTGCTTCATTTCTTCTATATTTTATATTTTGTGAATATACCATCTACTTTCTTAATTGAAGATTTATTGATGTTCACGACATCTCAGAAATTAACATTCTTTCAACAAACCAATTGAATTACTTTTAAGGTGGTGTCATTCTGTGATTTTACTAAGGTTCTACCAATTCATTTATAACCAAGAATGAGATAGTACACATAATTTTGACCTAATTTGCTAATATTATCTATTCAAAGAAAATTGCAATGGGAAATAGCACCTGCAACTGTCACACACAAATTTCAGAGAGATTAAAGATCATCATCATGGATTATGTAACATAAACTTGACAAATAAACATTTTGACATTTACCTGAACACAAATGAATTTTATTGTGTCATTTTAATGGTTTTATTTTATCAATATTTGTAATAGTAAATATTTAAGTGGTCAACTTAGCTCAATCTTGCTAGTCTATTATGGTAATGACATAAGTACTCAGATGAAAATCCCAGAAAAAGTTGTGTGGTACTCTTTTAAGAAATGTTACATTTTCAACACTTTAAACAGCAATGAGGACAATTGCAAATGGGAAGTTGTAAGCGTTGAACCCAGTGTTGGTTCAGAAGAGCCTAACATGAAAAATGAAGAGGTTACCAACTTTGATACCATGCATGACAGTGATATATAACTTACTTTACTATGCAGTAAATTTGCCAACGGAATTGGTTCTATTAACATGACTTTGTCTCAATTTTTCTATTTTTCAAAAGAAATCTATGGGTGACCACACAGAAATTAAGATGAATAAAAATTGAGGTATTTTATTTTATTTTGATTTATGAAAAATACAATATTTTGGTGCATCATTCTATTACAATAAAGTTAGAAATAACAATAATTGATATTAGTCTCCTGCAATAAATAACATATTTGCAAACTGACTGAAAAGTAAAATACTATCACCTTTTAAACTGGCAATATGTTAATTCTTCAATTTCAAGTTCAAAAACTCAAGATAAGCCTGAAGAAGACCATGAAATTGACTAAAATCATTTGTAATTGAAGAATATGAAAATCGTTGATTGATTAAAAAGGTGATTAAGAATTACTTATTGAGGAAAAATACTTAAAAGTACTTGTTAATCAGTATAAGTATATAGCAGATACAGTAGTCATGGTTTAATACAGTATAGCAGAGAGTATGAAGTATATGCAGTCTACAATATAAACTATATAATAGACAGACAAGTTCTAAGAAATAATAAAAAAATGCTATTAGTATGCTTACTAACTTCTATCAAAAAGCTAAATATAATCAAAGATATCACATTTGTTTTCTTTAGAATGAAATGGTTACACTTTTTCTGTATCGTTTTGTGTGAAGTTAAAAATAACTAAATACATACTTCCAATTCCTTGTACGTATGACCTTACACATTCACAAATGACAAAGAGCGTTACCTCTTCGAATGAGAATGGTAAATCAATATAATTTGTTCTCAGCCTTTGGAAGGACCTTAATAAATCAATAAAAACGAAGACTGTTTACGGACCAGTGGCTGAATATAATCAGCAAACGATAACATTCTTCTGATTATTTTTCATTCTTGTTAGACTAAAGTATTAAAAAAAAAACAAGTCCAACTTTTAAGTTAGTTGATTATTTGAACATCAGACATATGGAGTTAAAATCTATTTTGTTTATTTCTTAAGTCCACATTTTATTGATCAGTAAGTTGTGACATCCCCAATCACAAAATCATTCTATAAAGAATGTCAGTCTTCTTGTACATTAAGTGAGACTTGCAAACAAGAGAGAGGTCAAGAAACAATGAAAATTTGATATAAAAAGTTTTAGAAAATAAAAAAAATTGAATGAAAGTTTTCAGTACTCAAAGTTTTAAATGATTTAAACATTGACTACAAATAATTAAACTAAATACAAACAAGTCACCATAACAATTGCCTTCTTAAAAATATTTTCAAATTTTTTTCTGTTTTTATAATACATTTCACTTTTTTAATTATGTAGTGAGAGTATAACTTCATTTTAAAACATAATTAATGCATAAGAGCTACAGAAAATGATATATTAACACATGAAATTATCATGAAAATGAATGTTACTCTTTTAAAGCTTTTAGATAATCCAAATATAAACCACAAAGTAGGGGATTAACTAAATTTATTTTGAAAGCCATAAATATTTGTAGAGATTTATCCATTCTCAGCACAGAAGTCATCAAAGTTACAGAAATCAGTAATTTTCAGCATTATGTTTAAAACAAATTATTTCTAAAAAAAGATGATGTTTGACACTACTTTGGAGCTTTGGTTTGGCGTTTTGGAGTCTTACATAATCGAACACCGTCGGATGGGGAAGTGTGAAGGTCAACAACCAAATCACTACGATGTTTATCAAATGCCTGAGGAAGTGCCCAGGAGGGGCATCGAAAGCATTAGCAAATATCAAAAAGTATTACTCTGGTTAATAGGTTGGAGAAAACGTTGAGTATACCATCCCGGTGTATTAGAAGTGGAGAATATTTGTTTGACACTACTTTGTTATCAGTAAAAAGGTATGAATAACAAATATTTAAATAATGCAGTATATTTTTTGTTTTCTATACTCGTATAGTACATATAAATGACAATGGTAAGATAGTTTGTCAGCCTTTAATGAACTAAATCAGAAAAAATGTATACAATTATGGTATGAATGTTTAATGTGAACTAAACTCTGAATACACCACAGAAAAAAACTGTTACACCAACAAACTCTCAAACACACATACTTTTTAAATTTTGGACCATTACAGATATACAATGCTACTAAAAGAACCAACAGTATGGAAACCTTGCCTTTAACTAAGATAAATATGAACAGGTTGGAGGTTGTACTGATGAGCAAGGAGAGTGACAAGAAGGGGACAGGATAAATAATAGCGAGGTTGAGGCCGAAGTTTTAAAAGTGAAAAAGTGTACGTCGGACGTTCGGTGCAGCTTTCCTGTAAGTCTAGAAGTTTGACAATGGCATTTGGAATGTTGAGCATGATTCCACTGACTTTCCAAACACCATTGCCAAACTTCTAGGCTTACAGGATGGCAGTGCTGAACGTCCAATGCACACATTTTTGCATTTAAAACTTCGGCCTCAACCTCACTATTATCATTCTGAGGGAGACCTTGGGAATGGAGAAAATCTCTGACAAATTTAGTGTCAAGATTGCAGTAGTTTGGACATATGAGAAGGAAACCTTCGGATTATGTTGAAAAACTTACAATGGAGATGGAACCCCTGGAAAGTGGAGAGGTGGTAGACCTAGAAGATTATGGTTTGTGTGCTTGAGGATATGGAGGCTCTTGGAATTGATTGAAATTTGGAAAAGGACAGGAAAAGTGAAAGAAAATGATCTACAGCAGCAACCCCATGAGTGGGACTAATAATTCACTCCCAACAACCTTTGAAAAAACCAGTAATAGTTAATTGAAAACAAACGTTTTCGACCGTTAACTCAGTCTTCCTCAGGTTATAACTAATAAATTGTGGGTAATTGTAACTAACAAATGGGACTATAAATTGAAGAAGAAAAATCCATATAAATGACAAAATACACTTCATTCATAAAAATGTTTGTTACATTTAATAGTCACTTCTTTTCAAAACAGCTTATCTCAAAATTTGATATAAAATTTTTTTTTGGAACAAGGAGCAAAATATAAATCAGATTTAATCAAGCATTTTTGGGTTTTCTGAAGTTTGATTCAACTAGAAAGTGTTCAAGTATATCTGATTTATATTTTGCTTTTTCTCCTAAGAGTATTTCGATAAAATTGTAGGACCAAAGGACTTTTGCAGGTATAACCTTAAATGAGAATCTGTTATAAGACAATCCTCAAATTATGTGCATTAACAATTTTATATTGTTTGAATTTCTGATACACAGATCTAAAATATATTTGACTTTATGTCATTAATCTATTGTCTTGATTGATAACTTATGAATGCTTGTGATCAGAAACTGCATTTATAAAGCACACTAGTCCTCTTGTATGTTAAACAGTCATAAACTAAAACAAAGATCAAAAATTAATCTTTTTATTGCTCAATCTTTCTTGCATTTTGTCTGCTATTCACTTTATTCATTGCCTAATATATTTTCTTCATAAAACTGAATAAATAACAACAATAAAAGTCTTAATTTCCATTAATTAAATCAATAAAAACTTAAAAAAACCATAACAATGAATCTGATATTCCTAAACTCAAACAAACTAACTAATGGTCAAACAAACTAATGTGCCAACTTAGCCAACTTATCGCTCTGGGGTCAAATCAAAGTTGGACACTCAAAAATTTTCATGATTTATTAAATCCAAATATGTCAAACCATACCATCATCCAGATGCTAAACAGTGGGCCTTCCCAAACCTATGATGAGTACAAACAAAACTATTATTTATTTTCCTTGCACTGTAGAACTATTTAGTTTATTGACTAATAAATGAAGAATTTAAGTAAATCGTATAACCACAAGAAACTTATATTTTGTAATTCTCACCAAAATCAAAATAGATGACCAAATTTAACAGCCAAAGGATCAGTAATGTTCATAACATCTAGAAATAGCACAAATTAAGCCAGCCTCCAGATTAGAGTAATCCTTATACTTAGGCATGAGGCCAACTACCATCAATACCATCAAAGAATCATGCATTAGATCTGGAAGAAGAGTGTCCCAAACTGCAAATTAACCACACTAACTTGAGTATCTGTACTGTAAATAACCAATTTTATAAAATACTAAAATTAATCATTTAAAAGACTATATTTAGAAATTCAGGAATCAATTTTATGCCACATATTTATTTGTAATCTCCAGCAATAAAATACTAATTGTAGATTTGACAAATTTGGTGGCAAGAGAGAGAAGAGAAGCTCCGAGTGAGCCAAACAAGTGCAATCATACTAATCTAAGCAAATTATTATAAGGGAGAGTTCAGAGGGGCAAGTTTGCACCTTATTAAATACATTAACAAGTTCAACAAGATAATTCATCACTCTCGGCACACAATCTCACTCTAAAGTGGTAACTGGATATATTTTATAACCACAAACAGCAGACTTAAAGAATTTTGTGTTATTCATAACTTATAAAATTAAAAAAGCATCAGTTTAAAAGAAAAACTATAGAGCATACTTCACTATTTGACAGATATAGCGATAATAAGACAAACAAAACAATATGGCAGAAACTATGCCATATTTAAAGAGAATAGCCAAAGAAATACACCTAACAAAAAAATAATTACAATAAAAGCTGGGAGAGGTTCCAAACTTCACCTCAGACTTACCAAATAGCTAAATGTACTTAATTCCAAATTTGGCAAACACGTAGCCCAATGCAGAAGAATATTTTGCCAGTTAGCCCGCATGGCGCCCTTTACCATAAGGGGAACGAACCAGTCGACACGCGAAAAATTCGAGTTTAATTAATTTAACAAGCGAAAAATTACGAAAAAGCAAAACTCTGGATTATTAAAAGACGATTTAATTGAATTTTTCTAGTTTATTAACGCATTAAATTAACGTTTAAACGTTTCACAACTAATTGCCTCCGCACTTCGCGGGAGCGTAAAAATCCTCCACCTTTCTCCCTTCTCTTAAAAGTTATTATTAAAACTCGAGATTTTAACTAATTTTAATAATAATAAACTGATTAATATATTGTTAGCTTCTCTTTTTTGGTTCTGGCACAATTCCAAACACCAAAAATTACTTTTCGAACGGAAACACGATATTAAGATAACGATCTAAAAATTGCAAAAGCGATAAAAAGTCAACTAACATAATTTCAATTTTTAATTTAAAAAAATTATTTGGAACGTAAAATTACGATGATGCAATTTTTTATCGATGCGAGGAGCGAGACGATAAGTGAAATTATTTTTTGTAGAAAAATTGGGAAAATACAAGTGACCAAACTTATATTTAATCGAGAGCAAATGCACTTCCGAGTTTACTTTCACTTGTCTTCGTGGGAAATACACCTTTGTTTTATCTCGATTTAAGAACACTCGTATAAAATAACGGGAAAAAACATTTTTCTGGTCCAAATCGATCGGTGAAACGTCGTTAAGAACTATCGAAAAACACAGGAAAATCGAGGAATCTCCCCATTCTTACAGACAGTCGATACGTAAGAAATAACTTTCCTGGTAAGAAAACTGTTAGAAAACTGCGTAGAAACATATAAAGGTATACAAACACCAGCGGTAAACATCTACGAGCACATATAAATGCATGTAAACGTGAGTAAACACGTACTGTACAGTACAAGTACATATTAACGCACTCACATAAATACGGGCGCATTTACATAGAAATACAAGCCAGTATAAAAACAAACAAATACATAAAAACAAGGCAATGCGTGCATATACGCACATAAACGCATGCATACATTTGTATGCATTTTACTTGCGTTAATATTTTTACATTTATATTAATACAATTGTAATTTATGTTCATACATTGTATGCATTTTACTTGCGTTAAATGTATGCAAACGATCGAAAACAAATGCGCTCGCATACAAAAACAAGCACGTATAAATATAAAACACACTGACACGCACACGAACAGGAAAGCTTACAGGCAAGTTCTTACGACGTACACAGACACATCAGACAAAACAGGAAAAACAGCAACAGGGCACGGTCACACACAAAACGCGAAACGAAACAGGATAAGAGACACACGTATGCAATTCGAAAATAATTTAACTTCGACTCGCATTACGATCGATAACGGCAAAACGATTTTTGCTCTTCGAGAAAACGACACACAAACACACATCGATTCCATTTTATTCGGTGTGTGAGCAAAAAACAATATACGGAATTCGAACAGAACACGAAAAAACCACAAACAATTGACATCGGAAAGCCGAATAGAGCGCTAGAGCGCAGAAGTTCATTTAAGGGGGCGTGTGTGAATTCCGAGACGTCGCATTGCGGCTTATCGAGGGAACCAACTTACGTACTGTACAGTACATACCGAGTACACCTGCCAACGAAAGTACAACTCTAGAAATGCAGCGGTTAGATCGATAAGTCGTACACGTAACATACCGGCAGAGCGATCGAGACAGACAAACGACCTCCAAACGCCCCTTTCCGGCGTAAACAATCAAGTTGTTTTTTTTTTTTTAAATCCCTTTCGTAACTCGTCGACCGAGAATGAGGAATAACAAAAATGACGTCGGTAGCAGGAAAATCGAGGAAGTGTGGAATAGGTAGAGAAGATCGTTACAACTCTGTTTCTAACCCTTCCTATAAAGAATACATTACTTTTTTGAGGGATAGAAATAGATTCGTGTGCTCGACCTATCGGTTCATTTACCTTTACTTAACTCTACCGAATCGTACTCTACTTCTTTATAAATTACGCGAGGAGGACCAGTGACGTCTCGTGATTTCGATCGAGAAACCACACTCGTAGGGGAATCGATGTGACCTACAAAAAGCCTCCACGTGTTGCCAACCAATCATAGAGAATTAAAAATTAAAAAATATATACTGTATATAGAGGAAAGGGGTGTTTTGGAGCCTTTCCAAAGCGTGACGCCTCGCGAATTAAACCTTGAACCTAGAACCTAGAACCTAGAACATTTAAAGATTAAAAGCACGAAAAAATCTGCCACAACTTGTGAAAACTTTAACTCGAATACATTATTTACTCAAAGTACTCGAGTCGATTGTTAGTAACGTTTATTAAATTCCTCTTTCCACTCGTTACGGTGTAATTAAAGTCGGCGAAATTATGTTAATGATTTTTCTTGCATTGTACCAAACGTTGCAAACTACAATTTAATAGTGTCAGAATGCAATTCGAAGCATCTTAATACTGTTTTCCTTTCTAGCTCGTGTTCGCTTCTCTCGAGAAATTACGAGACTCATTATCGGGAGTGGGCGGCAGATACGTCACTTTTCGCCATTATCCTTCTAACCTATTCTACCGTATGTGGTGAGCTACACCATCATTTTCATCTACCTCTGTAAAGT
Organism: Centruroides vittatus; assembly: GCF_030686945.1. Taxonomy (NCBI): domain Eukaryota; kingdom Metazoa; phylum Arthropoda; class Arachnida; order Scorpiones; family Buthidae; genus Centruroides; species Centruroides vittatus. Next base: position 1,567,046 of record NW_027120927.1, read on the forward strand.
GGTCGTGTCGGCTCTAGCAACATACATTTTCCTCTCACACACCATTTTTTCCCCCCGGACTTCCCTGCAGCCGCATAACTCCCACACAAAAAGATGCAACATCGCGCGTCACGCTAGCAACGAAATGTTACCGAACGATTCGTGACGACAGTCATCGAGCGTTCACGTTTCTAATGAATTTTACAAACTATTCCCCTCGTTGCTCACAATAAATAAAAGCAAACGTTCATCTGCCTGCCATGCCTTTTCATATGTTTTTACGAATGCGTAAAATCCCCATTTCCTCTAGAAATCGGAGGATTTTGGAAGAGTGGATACGTTTCTTTCACACGAGAGGTCCGTAACACTCGAAAGAAAAAAGAACATTAATAACGACAATCGATCGTTTATACATTTATCTCAACGTAGAAGTATTTTATATAATAATACATTTAACATCCATTCTGCTGGTAAAAGAACATGACTGATTGATGAATTATTCTGTATAGGAATAATTTTTCGAGAAAAAAAAATAGAAATTGAATTGTTAAAACAGAAAAAAATCTTCTGATGTAAACATTTCAATGTTTAAAACATATAAAGGGAAATAAATTCCCCTAGAGACTAAAAATCCTCTAAATTACATTATTTTAACTATTTAGATGCCTAGGAACATTCAGATTTTTGAGTTTTGCAATTGATTTTTGGTGTGTTTGTGTGTAGAAATTGCCACTGGCATTTTTAATATACCAAAGACAAAAATAAAAGAAGTGAAATACCCTTCATCAATCAAAGTTATAAACACAGAAATGATCTTTCCTCCTACTTTTTTCTCTTATCAGAAAAATGCTTGCCGGAATTTATAACAAGAAAACAATTTCTAAACATGAGAAAATATTTATATTTTTCCAATTTTCTGCCTCCTTAACGTTTACAAATATAATCCTCTCCTTCTATGTTTAGTATCCATTTTGTTTACACAAGCAAAGAAGAAAATTACAAATGTCAATATTGATCTGGGAAAATAGAAGTTTGTATTTAAGTTTATCAGTGATAATGATATCATGCATCTTGATATATAACAAATGTCCTTTGATCGATCCACTAAGTATCATTAAAATTACAGAACAAAATTTGTTGCCACTTTTTAAAATTTTAAAACCAAATTCATGCAGAGAGTTATCTAAATATAAGTCTTTTAATCTTATCAGGCGTGATCTACTTCCTCCCGTATCCTTTTGTTGGATAACTAAATTATCTGACACTCCCAGCAAATTGGAAACCTCTAAAACATCTGCACTACTACAACTGTGAAAGGAACTAATATTTTAGTTATAGAATTTACAAATTAGTTTCGGAAGATCAAATCAATTCCTATAATCTCGTTTGTTCTATATATCAAGCTACGAATGGATGCAGGTTGCTCCCAGTGCTTTGATTCCACTGTAACTCTCCGTGGAGGTACAAGATGGAAAAATTTAATTGTGAGAAACAATTTTTAAACTTGTCTAGAAAACCTAGATGTGGCTTATTACGTTAGAATGTAAAATTTATGAGCTGGAAAGCTGTTATGCTCCTTAATATAATTGTCTAGCAGAGTAAGCAGAATTTTCCAAAAGTTTATCTGTAAAATCATACTTTTTATTGGATTACGAATTTATAAATGAAATGATCTCTCAGAATTCATCCAGAGAGGAGAGCATCCCAACAGATACAGATGCTAAAAAATAGATAGAAATACATTCTAACCAACCTTTACTACTAATATAATTAAGATAAATAACTGATAATGATGCTGCAACAAGATAAATAACATAATTATTCTCTGTGATGTTGAACGGTGACTAAAACTATAGATTTAGTTGATGTTGCAGTAAGTAATTATGACAGAAGCTTTGCTATAAATGTAACATATATAGTAACCGAATAAATATTTAATCATTCCTCCTCTGCGTACAATTTGTTAGTTAATTTTAATGCAACCGTCGCATTCTACGGGGAATCAAATGCAATCCTAATAAAAACAGATTTAAACCAAAATTTTTTATTCTGCACGGCAGAATTTAATAAATTAAATAAGGAATATTCAAACTTGTTTAGAAAAATTAAAAACAAAAATTTGCAGTCTAAGCTAACAGTTTGTTGCTGACTATGTTACCTTTAAACTAGCATTGCAATCAGCAAAAATGCAAAATTATGCAAATAAAAATAACAGAATTGTAAACTTCATATTACAGAATCTTAAATAAATAAATTAAGCACTTTTCATTAAAGAAAAGTTCAAATTTTAAACCAGCGATTTCCAATTAGCTAAGAGCTATAGTCACTCCCTTTTTCTAAAGATAAGCCATTATTAAAAAAATATTTTCAATGAGCCATCACAAGAGATGGCAACAAGTTATTATAAAACTGAGTGCATTTTAAAAAGTAGGAATTTTATGTGATGCCGCAGAACTCAAACTGGTTGCCTAGACCCCAAGGTCCATGGTTCACCAAATGGGAAAGACTGCAATAAACATCTTTTATAATCACGGTTTGGAGTAGATGAGAACCTTGCCAATAAGTCCATTTATAAAACCCAACATTTTCAGTTTTAAACATTAAGAGTAAACTCTTAATGTTTAAAATCTTGGAGAATTATCACCATAACAAGGATGGAAATTGCTTCCCAGTACAGAATACTACTTCACATCACAGAGAAAGAAATTAAGCATTGCTTTTTTTTGAGTAAGGAAAAAAGTGTGATCAATTATTCTTGTAGTTTTTTTATTTTGCTTTTCCATTCCTGCTCTTTTCTTTCCATTAACGACTTGAGTTTTGATGTCTTTCCATTAGAAAAAAATATGAAATAAAATAGAATTTAAGAGAAACTAAGCATGTCATTCTCTGGCAAAAATTAAAACACATATTTATACCCACACTTAGAGTGTTGAAAGTTTCTTAAATGAGAGCAATCATGCAAAATTTTAGTTATTTTTCCCTATTATCCCAAATTTAATTAATTATTCAAGAAAATAAAAACTGACATTGATACAGTGCCTAAAAGCTTTATAAATTATTTCCGGCCTTCTGCCAAAAATTGATTAATTCGAAATTACAAAAAAAGTGGAGAGAAAGAATCACGCAATTCCATTTTTCACCTACCCGAATCCATAAAAAAAAAATAAATAAATAAAAATTTGAGTTACAGACATGATGTTGAATTTTATAGGCTATCAAAAATATCTTAATCAAACAAAACTAAATTTGGTAAGAGAAAGAATGATAAATTTAATTAACTAAAGAGAATATAATAACTTAATTTGGAAGAAAGATGCTTAATAAAGTTAAAAATGCAAAGAGAAGAAATATAAAATTTTCACTTAAGATAAAAGAAAATGATGAATTTGAATATGTAATTTTCCTTTTATATTTTAGTTTTAATTTAAAAAAATAAAAATAAAATGACGTCTCCATGGAAACTACTTCCGTGAACACGACTTTCCAAGGAGAAATTTCTCCCTCTCTCCTTCTAATTCCTATTTTTTTGTAAAAAAAAAAGATGGAGAAATTAAACTAAGTACAACATTTAAATGAGAAGATACCAAAAAACAAGAATTATTAAAATTAAGCTTTTCAAAAACACAATTGTTATATTTTCTTTATGTTTATAGAAAACATAATTGACATCTTTTAATATAAGAATTACCTAAATTCTTTCAGGATAATTTTATTCTGAAAGCAGAGAATAAAAAAACATAATAATAATAATTGAATATTACCAGCTTTTAACTTCCTTGACGTAGGAGGAAAGCATGAGCTCAAATAAACATAATGCCATCAGGTAGAGGAAAGTTGCAGCTTTTATCAAATGCCCCTCAGACCTGTACTTTCTATACAAGCAATAGTTAATAATATACCGATTATATGGCAATTTCATAATTTTAGGTACTTTTAAATTTGTAAGAATTCTGTGATAAAATAATGATAAGGCCATTTAAAATGGTTTTCTAGACTCCACCTGACATTTTCTGATAGTGACAGAGAGGATATTTTTAAATAAATCTATAGAGCAGATGAGGAAAAAGAAGAAAGATAACAAATTACAATCATTATTTGTACTTTTTTAGATTGAAAAGATACATTTATATATTGAAGATGTCAATATTTTCAATTTTAAAATGTGACTCAATTTTTCTGGCTATAAATTTATATTGACTGTATATGCACACTTCTGTTTATCTTTCTATTTTTGTCTAATTATAATCCTCTATATTCTATAAATGGGATGCCATTATATTGAAATAAATACAAAACCCTACAAAAAGAGAAGAGAGATTATATTTAAACATAATTACGAGCTGTTAAGAGAGGACGAGAACAATGAAAGATCAATTTTCATCTTTGAACAATGCGCATTGATCTTTCTAGTCATTAAAGTCATTAATGACCTAAAATGTGATGGATTATGCTAGTGCTTCTTTGATTGGTACAAACAAAGAAAAGTTAATTGCGATAAAAAGAAGAATATAAGTCTTCACAGTTATAATGTTTCTTAATTAACATAAAGCACCTAATAAATATTTTCTTGGAAGAAAAAGAACAGCATGAGGATTAAAATGCTGAAAATAGTTTAAAACTATCGAAACCACTCACCATTCTAGCGTAGTAAAAAAAAAAAAAAATTGGAAACTAATCTGGCATCAAATGCAACAGCTCCCTTGATTCAATCCCACTTGCCAAAAGTAATATCCAGTATCGGTCTAAGGGAAGGGGTCTTCTCTGAACTGGATATTACTGGCAAAGGCAAAGAGCCTAGGGATGGCCGGAGAAGCAACTACTGCCTTACGCAATCCCCATTCCTTAGCAAAATTGGTTTGTGTGAGACGCTTCACCCTTGCTTGCAGTCTTTGTAGGAATCCGTCATCAATATTTTCACATTCCGTGTCATTAATGTATTTTTGCATCATGGAGTTATATGTGGGTCTCTTCAGAGACCCACATATAACTCCATGATGCAAAAATACATTAATGACACGGAATGTGAAAATATTGATGACGGATTCCTACAAAGACTGCAAGCAAGGGTGAAGCGTCTCACACAAACCAATTTTGCTAAGGAATGGGGATTGCGTAAGGCAGTAGTTGCTTCTCCGGCCATCCCTAGGCTCTTTGCCTTTGCCAGTAATATCCAGTTCAGAGAAGTTTATTCTGAAGTGGAAATGTCTTGGAAATGCAATGATACAAAAATAAATAAAACAACAGTAAATTTTAAATTTTCTATAAAGAATTAAGATTTTAAACTGACGTTCTTACCTTTATTCAAAAATTATAAAAATTTCCTATACATGACATTTAAAAAATAAAAAGAAATGCATAGAATAAGCTTCTATAAATAATACATTTTTATTGATTACTTTAAAGCTTCTGGCTATAAAACTCTAACATTAACTATTAACATCTTTACTTTACTCCTTTTAAATCCATTTAACCGAGAATTAAAAGTCGACGGAGTCATTCAACAGACGAACCAGACTATTTACGAAATTAAAAACGATTCTAAAAATAAATAAATTAATTAGAGAATGTAAAAACTACAGAAAATAGAAAACTTCATATGTTTGCACTTTATCACAAAATCTCCATTTTTAATTATGAATGTATTTACTTTGTTGTTTAAACAGGATCTAAATTCTAAAACTTACTTTAAAGACAAACTCTGAAATATTCTGGTTTGTAGTGCATCAAAATCAAACAGGTTGGAGAGAGAAAACTGCTAGAAAACAGATGATGACAGGGAGAAGAACTAAGAAATGATCAAAATACCATAAAATGACAGAAAGGAGATTAATGGAAGCATGCTAAATCCTTTAATACTCCAGAAAGAACTTCACCAAATGTGTCAAGATTGGATAAAATTAGCTCAAAGAATGTATAAAGAGAAACTAATTCATCAATTCTTTGAAGTCACTAAAGTATTTTTATCTTCTCCACAGAAATTTCTGTATTGTAGTTTCATAAATAATCCATATATCTTTGTACAAGAGACCTTTGATGATAAAAAATGACAACTTTTTAAGTGATTGTTTATGTTTTAGGTTAACAAACTCTATTTTTTCTGAAAAAGTAAACAATCATATAAATTGCTGAAAAATAAAAAATTACATTTAAACTCTCAAACTGTGACTTATAAGAAAAAATTATTAAATTCTACTTCTAATTTGCTTTCTTTCTTTTAAATAAATTTCTACTCATCCTATTCTTGTATAGTATTCTGCACCATCTAAATAACTATCTAAATGTAAAAAACTTTCTTGTTATCGAAAATTCATTTTATTTACTAGTTTAAAACCTGCCGTTTGCTATTTTGGCATCAATTCTTCCTTGTCCATGTTTCACAAGACATTTTTATGACAAAAAAATAATGCATAAATTACAATTGAAAGAAGGAAACAATAGCTCCTACTACCTACACGTTATCTGCTATTCAATTGCCTGTTTCCTATATAAAAATTACATATTTTTGTTGTTATATTTATTTGAATGAATGCCAACAGTTTGCTAGAAACTTATAAAATATTGATGAAATTGGTATATTTTTGTAATCTAGAATATTAGTGTTTATATAAATTACTGTAACATCATTAATGCCTCTACAAATTATAGAATTAAAAAAATTTTTTTTATTCAATTCCTTTAAACACTGCAAGTTTTAAATGCATTTAACCGTAGGTATCAAGTGATAAAATCATAACATAAATATCCTATAACTATTAGCAAATTTTTACCAAACTTCCGTACACACGACATTATTGATTAAGCTAAAATTAACCTCTTATCTGTCACAAATATCTAATTCCGTCTTAACTAGGGTCAAAGTCGACCATTCTTCTATGATTTCAAATGCATCTCGTATGACTTCAATTCTTGTATTTTACAAATAGCCCATTTTTGATGTGAAAATGTTCTGACAAGAACTTACTTTGTCAATTAAATTATTCATTATTCTCTTTAGATACTCTTCAAATTAATTTTGATAAATATGTACTCTAGCATGAGTTTATGTTATGAAGAAATTACAAACAATAATTTAATTTATCTCAACTGTAATAACCTTATACAATAAAAACAATTATGTAATAGAAAAAGTTAACCATTACATGTGGAAAGAACAACACCAAGGACATTATATACCTAACATCTGACCTTGTGACACAATACATTCTTATCATTTTTTACATATTTTTTCATTCTTTTCTTAACTCTTCAAACACTTACAAGCAGATGAACTGTGATCATAACAAACTATATGATTTTGAATAAACTGGTTAGTTTGTGTCTGATTTTTTTAATCGGACTGCTTTTCTTTTGGAAGAACTCGTAAAGCACAAAGACCAGCTAATTAATGGGAAATCGCCAATAAAAATATTTACTTTTGCATCTTGCAGAGGCCATTGACTTTCAGAAGACAAATATCCCAACTCTTTCTAAAATGATTGCATGGCAACACATCTTTGAACCTTTACTGGATTAAAAACTTAATATTTGCAAAATAAATTTTCTATTTTCCTAATTTGAAATAAGAAAAACTATAATTTGCCATGTAAACATACCTGAGTGAACTTGAAATTTTCCTATTACTCCATAAACTACTCCCAAACACACTGGACTATGTACGCTGGAAACTTGAGATGCTGAAAATACAAATTTAAAAGATTTTTATTAACATTTTTATGTATAAACATCTTATTGTCAGATTCAAAATTAATTTAAATTTATCTCTTATCACAACACTTTCTAAATTTACAATTTAGATACATTCGATAAATGGATCTGAATTTGTTATACAAAAGTATGAGAAGCAATTTGTTGAGATTGTTATCAGTTTGAAATTCCTAGAATTTGATCCGATTTTTAATAATCTGCTTGGAAACCTTTCCGAGAGCTCTTATCAAATGTTTCATCAATTACCTGTAATTTTTTTGTATGCTAATCCATGCACACAAGATTGTTATCAGCATCCATTCATTTTTTAAATAATTTCTTTATATAACATATTAAAAAAATAATAAAATATTTCTTAAAACATTTAAAAACTTTGTATTTTGAAAAAATAATAAAAGAACAAACTGAATTTAAAATAAAATTCCAGAAAATAGTTTATAAATATTTTTAGACCAAGTATTCTCAACTCAACTTATATTCTTATGGGCCTACAGGTGTTGAACATGTGGAACTTGACTTCAGACGTGCCAAAAACAGGCTCCAATATTTGGTAGTCAAGGAAACATCTGAGAATTTCTGTCTTAACATTCTTAGAAAAAGAACTCTTACTACTAAAGATGCTTAATTTTTTCTTTCTGACAGCTGTCGACTTGATTTTTCCATCCAAATAATTTTTTTTAAAGAAAGAGTGGTTTAAAACATATAAATCTTGTCAATTTTTAAATAGTATTAAGCATAATTCTTGTCTAATTAAAAAAAATCTCATATCATCATCTGTTTTATAATATATTTAAATAAAAATCTAACAGTTCTGCCAATATAAATATTAGATAAATGAGTAATGACTAAATAATGTGATATTTTAAAGCAGATCAACATCAGGATGACAAGTTTACTTATTTTTAGAATAATGTCATAACTTGTTTATTTACTATTTTCTTTTATGACATCATAATTCTGTCATTTTAACTATTTACCTGAATTGTCATTTGTCGTTTAATTGCAGAATGAAACTTCAGACAAAATAGAAAAATTTGATCTCTGTCAAATAGAGAAATGTCAACTTAGGAAGACAATTTTCTGTCATTTTTTAACAATTAACAATTGAATTTTCTGCATTTTTCCTTATATTTTTGATACATCAAAATAAAAATAAAAGCCATGGAAACTTTTAAACAAATTTTTATGAAATATAATTGGTAAATTGTTGAAATACTTTCTAAAATTGTCTCTAAACTACATTTTATATTAATTGCTGTATTGAGAGCATAACTGGTTATCTTTAAACAAAATTCTATGATCTAATTAATTAAAAATTAGCTTTAATTTAGCCTAAAAATCATCCCATAGTTTAAATTTATGTTTAACAAATAATTGTAATTTTTCTTTCTTGAATAATTATGATATTCTTCGCTTTGTTCTTGTTCAAAAAACTGAAAAGATATGTTCTTGCAGAATATCTCTATACATATCAGTGTGTAACACAAAAACATTTTGTTAAGTACTTAAGGTTACTATGAAGGATTGAAATATCTCATAATTACTGTATATAAATGATGATGCAGAAAGATTACTTATGAACAATGTATGATAAACATTCTTTTTATATCATCATTTACATGCATTCTATATTATGTAAGTCATTTTAAACTTAAAATTTAACTACTGTTGTACTAGTTTCATGTAAAGTTACAATAAATATCTGCTCCTTCAGAGTATATAATAATCACCTTTAAAACTAACAATATTTGGATACATCTCACCCATCTTTAGAGAAAAAATGAAAAACTTTTGATGTTTCAAACTCCACAGAATGTTACTTCTATTTTGAATTCCTTTTTTAAAATTTAAATCCTCCATGTTTTTAATTCAGACTCTTTTTGTAAATTAAAAATTTATGAAGAAAGCCTGCAAAAAGGATGTAGAAATTGTCACTGGCATGGAAATGATTTATACCAGGGGTGGCCAAACCTTGTCACAATAGGAGACATACACAATCTACTAGAAATACAGAGCTGCATCCTCTATTAGAATGCTTATTACAGAGTCACTTTATATATTTATATTATATATAGTTAAACTACTATAGTTATCACTGTTGTATAGTAAATATTACTGTTACATTACTGGTACTTTAGAACTGACTGATTAGGTAAATGCTCATTTAATTGCTGAGTGTACCCAAGCTTTCAGTTGCATGTTTGAGGTTACATATGTATAATATTTTTGTAAGTGTAACTTGCAATCTCTGTGTATATTATACTACTTCATAGTCAGAAAACTTACAAAAATATTATACATATGTAAGTAGTATTTCCACGGTTATAAAAATAAATTGTATAAGTATACAGGAGTAACAATAAAGATCTAGAAGAGCTGCATGGGTCTTGCAAGTTACAGCTTGGCTATAATTGTTAGAAATAATTTTGAATTTTAAAAAATTGAATGCAATTTTAATTTACAGATGTAATGTTTGATATTCATAATATGTTCCAAAAGTTTGATAAAGATGATAATGCATCATTGAAAGGACTAGTATAAAATATATTTTAATCTAAAACTTTCGGTTTTTTTCTTCTGTTATTTTAAGATAGTTTTTGTTTAAATAATAATATATTTTTGGTGTTTTGTTATTATTCATTACATGCATACTACAAAATTGGGCAAAATTCATAGTAGCAAATAAAATTGTTGTATGACCTGAATTTTTTAAGGATGAAATTGCAGGTCATTGTGATGATGTGGTGCAGGGAACAATGTGACATTTCCAGTGCCAAGATGTCTCTGATGGCCAATTACTGAGGACTTTGGATTAGCCTATTTCAGACCTCCTGCACCTGTAGAGAGGCTGACATGTACTTGGATGACCAGTGCTTTTTCCATTATGACACAACACAGTGCCACAGAACTGTTTCACCATCTTATGATTGTCTGATGGTTGAGGACTTTGTCATGATGTCCCAGCCCGAAGTAGCAACAGAAATTCTTTGCATGGTGATGGAGGACTCGTTATTTTTAAAATAAGTCTCCATGGTAAACACACAATGTTCTACAGACCACAACATCATGATTATTAACAGTACTCCTTCCTCATCCAACCAAAGTCTGTATGCTGCTAAATCAAAATATGCATTTTGTCTAACTTTGTATAATCATTACACAGATATGGTATAGGTAAGGAATGTTTATACACAGTATAAGCATTTATTCTGCACCTAAACCAGAGGCCAAAAAAGGTCCACTTAAACCAACTGAAGCAAATAATAATAAGTAACTTTTTATTCTTTTTACATATTCATACCTACATTAACTCATTAAAATATATCTTCAAAAATTCATTCATACATACATACATACATACAAACCAGTTTTAGTTATATAACTCAAGTCTATGTGAAGCTTTTTTGTATTTTTATCACAATAATGATGCTGATTTTATGATAAATAGCATAAAAAAGGGCCACAACCCGATGTTGATAATTTCCAGTTAACTAATCATACAGGATTTGTGTTTATGCTAGCCCGATCCAGATCATCGGCATCAGATCTAGGTCTATAAACATTTATATCCATAATATGCCAGCTAAAGATAAAATTATTATTATATAAATATTTTGCTACATAATTACAAAATTATTACATTTTTTATTACTTTTCTCATTAACTTACAATACTTTCACTTTCATTTAATTATAATCAATTCTTATAACACTTCCTTGTTTAATTACAATTAATTCCCATCACCTGTTCCTATTTAATCACAAGTAATTCTCACAATTCTTTCTCAATTAATTATAACTATCACGTTTTTCCCATTTAATCATGATTAATCCTCACAACAGCTCTTTCTCACTTCATCACAATATCCATGGCCTTTTCTCACTTGATTACAATTAACTCTCGTGATCCTTTCCCATTTAATCAAAATTAATCCCCACAGCCTTTTTCCATAATTTGATTACAATTAACTCCTCACAATCCTTTCCTATTTAATCGCAATTAACTCCTCACAGCCTTTTTCCATTTGATTGCATTTAACTTTCACATTTTTCCCATTTCATCACAATTCTCTCCAACAGACTTCCTCCATTTAATTATAATTAATACTCGCAACCCTTCCCCACTTAATTACAATTAATTTCCTACATGATTACGCGTTCTCCCCCCATTTAAACCGGCGTTTCTGGTTAAAAAAAATTGAATAAAATGCGTAATTCTAATAAATTTTATCGGCCGGTAGGCCAAGAAAACGAAGGAGAAGGCAGATATTCGCGAAATATTCCAATTATTTACAGTAAAAGGAGGAAAGGAGCTTAAATATGAATCGGGGTTTACCTTTCTTTGCAGTTAATTTCCCGTCGATTCTGCTACACCATAAACTGTGCAATCCATCGACGAGTATAAAGTAATCATTGCTCATCAGCAACTCCATTTTCAAATGATAAATATATGAGAGAACATCGATAACCTCCCTCTCCTCGCGTTCCTCAACTTACCCGATCAAACCGCGTAAAGTAAAAATAAAAAAATAAAAAATAACAAAACCAAACGATAAAAAAACGCAAACATCGTAACGTGCGCTCCCTGCCGGACTGAATTGGTATCTGGTTATTCGCGTGTATATATTGTGTATACAGTAACTTTTTTTTAAATTAATAAATTTAATTCACTGGCTTTGTTTTATTTACGATTTTTGCATTATTTGCTGGTATTTTTTTTTTAATTTTAGGAGTTTAAAAAAATTAGAACGTTTCCAGTTTCTGTACGATTAGAATTTACTGTGGATATTTAAGCGAGTAAACAGAAAAATGGCATCGTTCTGCCGGGTTAAATTGGTTCTCTTATTCGCCCGTACATGTATAATTATTTTTTAAAATGAAATTCGGTTATTTTTAACTTAGAATTTTATTAAATTCGAAATGTTTTCAGTTTTATATAGTTTGGCTAGAATTTCGCGATAGCGGAAATACGAATAAATGCGACTGTAGCGACTCTCTTCGGGCAAAATTAGCAATTTTTAATTTAAAAACGTTTTAAATTGTAAATCTCGTACTGGTGACTTAAAATTCAAGATAAAGAAATAAAAACAAAGAAAATTTATTTTATAAACTTTTTGTACATCTTTTAAACATATATATTTGGAATGTTTTAACCACGAAACATTCACAATTAACAAATATCTTTCTCGGTCACAAATATTTTGGTACCATGTAAAACAATTACTTTTTTTTACATGCTCTCAGATATGTATACATTGTTTAACTCGATTATATACAAATCTATATCCCGTTTATTAAAATTGAATCAAGATTCTGCTTGTTCCCTTCCGTGCATAACTTAAAACATGTTCCTTATCGTGCTCTTGTAACAACATATATATATACATATATATTGCGGATATTTATGATTTTGGTGCACGTAATCGTTACGTTCTTCCCGTAACCGATGGAGAAATTTTCGTATACCTAGTGCAGAAGCGTTCAAGTGTCTTCCGACAGTATTTCGATCTCTCTTTTCAGGTCCTGCCCCACTTCGCCCGCAACCGTGCAGAAGTGGGATGCGGCAGAATGGTTGCCGATTGACAGCAGGTATCTGGCGTAGTCCAGCATTACGGCGTCTATCATCGAGGGTGAAACGTCAAGGATAACACTAATAGGCTACGAGCGTTAAAAAAATTCTAGTAGAATTATAAAGGATATAAGTCGTTTCGGTCTTCGTCACTATCCCAAACTCCCGACAGGCCTGTAGCAGCATTGCGGCACGTTCCGTCATCTTCAGTGAGTGAAGCATCTCGATTGCCTTCCAAAATTGGCCAAGAGAAATCAGAACCGTGACTGCCTTGCCCTTAAAATACAGTTTTAAAAAATTAAACTTAAAAAAGTAAGTAAAGTGATTATAATATTAATTTTCTTACCCTTTGATTTACTTGTGGAGTACATAAGTGATCGATCCACCGTTTTAGTACTTCTAAACACTCTTGCTGATTCAGAGATGCCTAAGAATATTTTAATTTTGTGTTGGTTACGTGTCTTTGTGTCGGAATTAATCGCCATACCAACCTTAGCCAACCAGACGGCTTGGTCCCAGTGTCCTGCACTTTGTAAGTATCTGCAGGCATCCAGTGCCTTGTCGATCAGACATAGAAGTTGAACTCCTTCGGATATTCTACCGCTGGCGATAAGATTTGTGGCCACCAGTTTAATGACGGACTGTGATGCTCCCGAAGACTGTATTGTTGCTATCAGACATGCTCTACAAAATATTCGTTTACTTCAGATATATAATTTTACGTTAAAGTGTTAACGACGTAGCAAATACCTCAACCAATCGATATAAAATCCGTCGTTATCCGCTTCCGACTCCAATAACAATTGTACGGCTCTTTCGGTCTGCCCCAACAACACGAGAGTTTCTGCGCACTTCTGAGTCTGGGCATACGTGCTGCGTTTCACATCATGCAGTAACACTCTATCTAATTGTAATTTCTGTTAAAATATTATAAAATTAAGCTTAAATTCTGCTAAAAAAGAGTACTAATTTCCATGTAATTAACTGGAAATTATAATATTGTGTTACTAAAAATAAAACTGATTACCCTAAAGCTTTGATTGTCGCACAGAATGTCATAGCTGGTATCAAGTGGTTGATCAGTAAATGATCCCACGATCAAATTTCCATCTTTATCCTCTGTCAGAGATTTTTCCTCTACATTCTTAACAGAAATCAATAACGTTTTACTCAAAACAATTACAACATAAATTCATTTACATTAAAACAATTAAAAAAAATACCTTAAATGTTTTACTTTTTAAATAATGAAGTGTAACAGACCAAAATTTACATCCGTCCTCATCTCCAAAAAGCCTATTGAAATGTAAAATTTTAAATATTTGTTCTGTAAACAACAATTAATTTAAAATATTTTAATACCTTGCGACATGAAGGCATCGTTCAGCAACTCCGAACTGACAGTCCTGGAGGTAATTCTTTACTTCGTCGTCAACAGATTCCATTAATTTCTCCAAGAGAAACAAATCATCATTATTAAATCCGTCGCTTGTATTAAATTTTAAGCTATAAAACTGTTTCCACGGTTGGTGCTGCAGCATGCATTTCAGATTGAGAGCTGCCTTAGTCGATAAGATTTGCGGACAGAATGGGAAATCTGTCGGAAGACATTTATTGTAAAGAAAGGAATTATTTCTGAAATGACTTAACATACAAGGAATTAAAGTATTCCACAAACCAGTCGGATGATAATCAATTATTGCCGAAGTGACCTGTTTTAAATTGATGTCAGTCACAAAGATGCATCCGTCAGAAGTCGCCAGAATAGGACGATCGGAACTGGCCCAGTCAATGTCTTGAATTCTTGGCATGTCGTGCGGGCATTTTATTTGGCTTATTAAAGTAGCCTAACGAGAATAATTTAACTAACTAAACAAATAACTTTATTTTAAATATCTTATAAATCATACTTACGTCATCTACATTCCACAAATCGACGCCATCGTTATATAAGAGTAATATCTTCATGTTACCTCTTCCGGGACCAAATTGAATTTTTTTAATCCAACCTCTGTGTGTGGGAATTCGACTACATGAAATAAAAAATGTAAATAAATTTAAAATTTGTAAACAAAAAGTGGTTATTTATTTATTATTTTATAATTTAACTTAAAATATCAAATTGGACTGAATTTTTTTATATGATGATTTGCAATGCAACAAGTCAGGAATCTTGCTTATAACAGGACTTGATAGCTTACTATTACATATCATATTGCTTCAAGCTTAATTAAGATAACTTCTAATTTAAGAAGCATTTTACTTTTAAGCAGGGATTTTCAGGGAAAATATTGAATGATAATTAGAAATATACATAGTTTGACAGACTTTACTGTAGGATACCAAAGTACCAGTCTTGCTTTCATGATAAGCTATTACTTAAGAGCAAAATATGCTAGTTTCTAGCCTCATCTTTTCCAGAAATATCATACTAAGACTGCCTCTTCCACAGGAAAGCCTTCAAATGACAAGTCCTCTTTTTTTTCACTCTATTTAGTAATTGGAAATTCAATGTTTACTATTCTTAATGTTCTTATATCATTTACATTAGGCTTTATGCACATTTGCCCTTTCTAAAATGATTTTGAGACTTTTGAAGAACCAAAAAAAATATCCAAAATTGAAAATACACTCAGACTTTTAGTTTAAAGATGAGTGGAAAAAATGCATCTTAAATTCAAAGTGATATTGTATTACCAACCTCAAGAAATGAAATATGCAGAATATCTCAACTCAATTAGCTTTAAAGAAATCAAAAAACCCAGAACTGGATTTAAATCTGCATTACTCGAAACAGTAAAAAAATCTTCATTGTGTAATCATTGTTAAAAAATCATTATGAACATAAAATAGAGCATGTAAAATCTATACTCACCTAGATATCTTACATTTTATATCCCATAGATTCAAGTTACCATCGACATCACTTAATACTATTTTGTCTGCTTTCCAGACAATGGCAGTGATACTCCCCATGCCAGCCTGCAAGTATTTTGCTTAAAAAAATTGATCCTAAAAAAAAAATAACAAAAAAAATACAGAATAAAGATTTACATCAGGAGGAATTCTCGATCCATCTCTGACGACATTTCCTTCAATGGTAAAATGATACAACTGACCATTAGTGTCGGTAAAAACAATGTGTTCTTTAACAGGCAAGTTTGATTTTGGAGATCTGAAAGCAAAAAACGTCACTTTAAAAATGCTGTAAACATCCTAAAAGTAAACATGAATACAGTTTAACAATTGTATCAGAAATTATAAGTTCAATTTCATCTTCACATTACCAGAAGTAATGTTATTGCACAAAACATCATTAAGTTATTTAATGCATTGCTATAAAATTTTTATTTTTGTCTCTTTCTACCCCAAGGACACCAAGAGGGTCTTTTTAATCATACCCAACACAAGAGCAGTCGAGCCGTGAGGGACGGAACCCAACTTATCCAAGACAGACATCCACAAAAAATTCCTAGGATTACTCACCCAGATTTAATCTTGGCAGTCAAAAAATCAGCCTACTACTTTGGCCATCTGGCCAACTATAAAACTTGATTCAAAAAAGGTTTGATTAAAGGTTAATTCAATTTTTGACTTGCAGCATCTGATGATAAAGTGTTATGCTTTGAAAATGTTGATAATTTTATGAAACTAAACAACATTACACTAGCAAATTTCTATCATATTTCAATATCCTTAATAGCATTACTATCCATAGTTCTCAATAAATAAAATAATTACACATTAACTTTTTTCAAAAAACAATTACAAAATACATATCAGGAGATCCTGCATAATTAAGAATCCTTCAAGAAATGATAAAGTGCAATTTTAAAGTCTTTTTTCAAATTAAAATTTAATTTCAATAACATTATATCTTGCTTGGTGAATTTGTTGATATACATTTGCAAGATCACAAAATAATATATCAAAGCAATGCATTACAATTTGTCATTGCAAAATAACCTTTCATTTTTAATTATTTGCCAATACACTTTCAGCATCTCTGAAATTTTATTTATTCATTTTCTAAATAATAGTCTTAATTCTATGTATAATTCATGAAGTATATAAAACAAAATAAGAGATCAAGCAGCAGCAAATTGCATTATTATTGTTTAGAGTATAACTCTGGGCCTTACTGGCAAAATGTCTCTCTCATGTCAAGCATTAAAAATAAATAAATATCCAGGTTTCAAGAAGAAAATATAGCTAGTTATTTAAGGAAAGCAAAATTGAGGTAAAGGAGAAATGTTTTTGGATCTTTATTTGAACCAAGTTTGGTTCATGGTAACAACTGAAATGAATGCAGGAAATATAAAGTTCTTCCAAAGCTTCAAGAACATTGCATATATCCTGTGTACATTTTGTATGTTACCTGAAAAATGTTTCTCCTTTACTTAAATTTTGGTTTCTTAAATAGCTATATTTTCTTCATGAAACACAAAATGGTACCAAGTCTTACAAAAATTCCATACAAATCTGGATAAAAAAAAGCATCCACGTAAATTTTTTGAGGATCAAATCCGAGTCTTTCATTGTTACAGCCTAATGCTTTTACAATTTTGTCAATCTAACTTTTGGACCATACAAATTAGTGGCATTAATGTTACAGAAATTTATTTTCATTAAATTTAATTCAAAATTATTATTGTTCTGTTTGAGTGCTTCCAAGTAGATGGTCACAGTTTTTAAATAAATAGTTCTCTACAATTAATTCTTTTTACCTCTATGTCGTTAATGTTTTATTTTTTTGTTTCTATATTGTCTACTTGGACCTTGTTTATAAATAGGACTTATTACACTAGTGTAGTTTCTGATTAACAAAGAGAGGATGTCTTAATAAAAGAAATAAATGGATTTAAAAGAAAATTATTTGAACAAATATAAAAAACGAGAAAATAGAATTAATGATAATTTAAGAAAAGAAAGTCGCCAATCATGGATCAGTTTCATTTATAGAGGGCATAATGGGTAGAAAAGTATTTAAAACAGAAGTAACAGTGGAAAAGATAACAGAAAAAAATAAATAATACAAAAAGACATCAAACTGAAAAAGCAGTCAAACCACAACAGTGAGTAAAGAATTTTTAACACACTGTTTTTTGGACGCTTTATGTCAGTATTAGTGTTGTATTAATATTGGACAGTAAAATTAATATACAGTTTAAGACTACACAATAATGAGTCTTTTGATGTCCTCTCTCACACCTCAAGAAAATAACACTTTTACAGAAGAATCGATCTTTTATTAGAGGCTGCTCATCTGCCTCACTATGCAAAACATTACAGGACTTCCTTCCAGTGATGGTAAAGAAAATATAATTTTATTTTATCTCAAATACTGTCAGGTGTAACATCATTGTTTTAAAAAGTTTTTATACAATTATTATTATTGAATGTTGTAAACCTGCCGAAGAGAGGTCTACTGGTCCAAAACACACAAAAAGAGCACACAGGTGAAAATAAAGTTATATTGTTTTGACTTTTGACTAAGCCGTCCTCTTTTTGCTACTCAGAAACTACACCAGTATAATAAGTCATATTTATAAACAAGGTCCAAGTAGACAAAAATACAAACAGAAATTTATAAGAATAAGGACATAGAGGTAAAAAGTTCTCTATAAATTTTATTCCTCTTATATGTAAGTGCAATAGTGTGTCAAAAAAGGAATATCTAGGCTATAAATCAAAATTCAAAATCATTTTAGTTAAATAAAATGTTATATTAAAATTTCTAAGGCCTAGTTTACATTGGACAAGTAACTCGTGCAGTACTCGACTCTCCAATTTTTTCATTAGTGTTTAGACATTATTATTTTATTATGACAACAGCAGAGACAGTTGCTCATAAAATGTTGCATATGGACAAGCACCATCTGTGTGTTGTATTAAGGAAAAAGTTTTTGCCAAGAATTTACAAAGTTATATTGGATGAAGTTCATGATATCGTTGAGGAGGAAAGAGTCAAGAGAAAAAGTTGTGAGTACGTAAATGGATAGGAAGGAGAGACCACTTATCTTCACTTTTTAAAGAACTTGCAGCTGAGGATGTTAAGGTATATACAATGTGTTTATGGACGACTCAACTGAAGGTGAATGAATGAAATGAATGCAGAAAATATGAAATGTTTGTGGATATAAAGTTGCTCCTAAAATCCAGAAACAAGACACTCAAATGAGAGATGAAATATGACCATGAGTGAAGTTGGAAGTTACCTTGAGTTTGTCTGCTCTACCACCTGACTTGCCCTTTACTCAACTGTTTTTACTAGTCAAGTGAATATGCTTTTCTTGACTTGCCCCTCTATTCTAACAACTAAGTTTACATTACTTGACTAATGTAAACTAAACTAAAATATTGTAAACCAATAAAAAATAATGCTTATTTTCTCAGTATCCATAAATCTTCTACACATATTTATATTACAAAGAAATAACACGGTACTTACTGTGGCATATCTGGTAAAGAAGAAATCGAATCGATGGTTTCCACTTCTTTTCCTTTATCTGGTTTTTTGTGCAAAGGAGACCACGACTGATTATAGATTTTAAAATATTAATAATATCGTTTTAAAGTAACTTACATTTTTTGTTTAATAAACATAAAACTTACCAGTGCAGTAATTATGGGAAAATTTTTTGGCATTGTACGTAACAAAGTTAAAGTATGTACATCCCATAATTCAAATGGTTCTTCTTTAAATACCACGATAAAATACTGTCTAAAATATTTTAACTCATCATTTCTTTATCAAACAAAACTTTATATAAATAGAGTCTTTTAAAAAGAATTCCACCATTTTAAATTATTGTAATTATGTTAATTATTATCCAAAAACATTGCAATGGACTGTACAGTACATTGAAACATTGGAAAAGTGTTTAAGTTTTACATTTGACCATTGTAAGGAACCAAGTCCGAGCGTTATTTTTATTTTACTTTTATTTTGCTTATTATTCTATTTTTGTTTGGGGCTTATGTTTTGTTAGGACGAAGGTTTCCTCACCATTCACCTTAAGTATTTAAAAAGAGAAGAAATAAAACCCAACTCACCGACGAAAGAAAAGCGCCATAGGACTCACGCACATTTGCGCTCCCCGAGCGGCAAAGAATAGGTCCGCACCAAGAAAGAGGGGGGGAGAACCCACAAGCACGAAATAAACTCGCTAGACCTTAAGTAATAAAAACGTCCTGGAAAAAATTGTAAAAACAAATAATGTAAAAGGTTAGTGAGTAAACTGTCGGAAAAAGGGCTGCCAGACGATGAAACACGTTATTGTTAGCACTTAAGTATGTAAATGAGGGGAGTGACCGCATTCAGAATTGTGACGTCACCTCACACTATAAATCCCGAGTCTCAAGTGAAGACAGAGAGGTGAATTCTGGATAGCAACGAGCTTGGTGAGCTTCGCAGCAGTAATAGAGAGGTGTCCGATAGGATCTCGAATAGTTCCAAGGTGATTTTGAAGTGATTCGAAATTTGGATCGACAGTCTGAGAAAGTCTTGAGAGTTTGAGGAAATAGGTTCCGAGTATATTGAGGTGACGATTAGGATCTCTAGTTTATAAGAATTATTGTTATAAGTTAAACTTTTGGTTTTGTCGGATTCCCTAGGGGAATAGAGTTAAGTTAGACATAGATTTGAATTGAGAATTGTCGGGTCGACTTTGTTGAATTTCTTTGAATAAATTATTGTTTGATTTTTACTAAATATTGTACATAGTTATTGCTAAACGACTAATTAAATCTTTGGTTTTTTTCTATTGACACATATTGTCTTTATTTAATTCGGTGCACGCTTAAAGTCCAGGCCTGGCACGCTAACGCGAATCCGAGTAAAGTACCCGGTAGGTTAACGGTTGTTTCCGACACGGTAGAGTCGATAATCGTTGTAAACTAAAATAGTACTTTACACCATTACAATTTCTCAATGTGTGAACCTTGTGTCACACGGCACACATTCAACTGACACTCAAATTCTTCCTACACTCACTATGGCATATCTGTTGTCACTCCTCCAACAGAAGCCACAATTCTACAGTTCCTGCAGATTACTCATGTTGCACAATAATGAGCAATTCTGACTTTCTAAGCTATGTTTTTGCCTTCACAAAACAGAAAATGTCTTCTCTGTTGTGGAGTCGCCACTTTTGTTTAATGGCACTTAGGTGTAGATAAGATATTTGAATGCAGAAAATAAATGAAACTTGAACAATTACTGATCAATTGATATATGTTACATAATTCTTCATTAATAATTAACACAATTACAGTAATTTAAAATGGTAGCATTCATCTTGAAACAACATGAATGTTGTATCAAAAACATTTAATTTTTTTACCTGAGATATGACACTCTTAACATCTCTATTGGAGATTCTTCATTTCTGTCTGAACGAAGAGAAAGTGTCCTCCCAGAAAGAAAGTCTGTAAATACTAATTCATTGCGAACTTGTCCGATGTTATTGCACAAGTTAGGATGAGCATAAGACAGAAATGATGTTAGACTAATCCATTCGATACCCCTAAAATATTATTGATATTTTAAAATAAATTATTACTCTATTAGCTTTGTTACTCAATGTTTACACATATAAAAAACTCTTTTGTACCTTACGGGAGCAGTATGTAAACTGAATTCCCTTTCAGTCATACCCGTAGCCATATTAAATACTTGAACACTGCCATTTTGAATTTCCTAAAATTTAAATGAATCTTTATGATTTCATTTCCATGATTTTTATTCATTAATTACATATTATATATAAACAAAAATAAGAAATGTTATAAAAACATACCAACTGCTAGTAAAGGATGGTAGGCTGCCCAATTTCGAAATGTAACAGGAGGACACATACGAATGACGTGTGGCACAGGTGCCAATCCACCAAACATACCGGTCAGTAACATCTTTAATGTCACTCCAGATGAACAATTCTTTTTAGAATTTTCCACCGGAGAATTGGCAGAACCAATTTTATCTGCTAACGTCATCCGTGGATAAGGTGTTTTAGTAGATAATGGAATGGAAGTTATATTATCAATACTTTCACAGGAGGGCAATTCAAATGTTTCTAATGATTCGCTTAATCCTGGCGTATATAGTGGAGATAATGGAATTCCACAGTTGTTTCCTATTGGCTATAATAATAAAATATATTTTTAACTAGGAAAACACTAAAAATCTTATAATAAATATGTGTCTAAGAATATTCATTTAAACACTTTTATAAAATTCTAGAAGACATTCAATATTTTGTAACGTATATAGTAAAACAGCAGCATACATGTTTTATGGCATGCAATTCCAACAGAACAATTCGGCCGTCACTGACCAGGAGTGCCACTCGACATTCCGTCACCGGACAAACACTCATTCCTACGATTCTGGCATGTTTTGTGAGTCGCAGAGGATCCGACTGACATCGGGTATCATAACTCACTTCCAAATACATTTCATTAGAACATATCGAAGAACTATCACCAGCTGTAAGATAATCAATGTTAAGAAGTTTGAATTTTTACTTACTTCAACAATTATAAAATATAATTATCACCAAAATAAAATTTTCCCGCCTAGTCAAATAATAATAATACTTCAATCAGCTGTTCTTTTTCTGACAGTAAATTTCCTCCCCATTAGCCCAAAAATAGTCATTTCTTTCTATAATAAAGAATACAAGTCAAGGAGACACAAATAGACTTTTTTTCTTTTAATTGTTCATGATCAATAGGCAGTAAGGTTTTCGTCACCATAAGTTCAGCTAGACCTTCAATGGGTTTAGCAACGAAGAACAGTTTAACGTATCTATATCAAATTACCCGTGAAAATTTTCAGAGATCCAGCCTGAACTCGAATCAATAACTCTTGCAGAGTGATAGCCTTTCCTGTTTCAATCATCCAATATTGCTAAAGATTAGAGTTTCATTGTGCAAGTTTAATATGTAAAAGAAAACTTTTAATTACTTTTAATGAGATGTATAACATAAGTAAAGATTGTTTGCCAAACAAAAGAAATTGGAGAGCACTCAGAATATTCACTTAATGTGTAATAAATTAATAACAGATAAAAATAAATATAAATTTAGTAGAAAGATAGTTCTGGTATCAAAATAGCAACAACTGGTATATTTCAATCGTCTACTGGAATTGTGCCAATATTTTTAACAAACCCAATCCTTTTTGGAATTATTTATCCAAATTCAGTTGCATTTTTGGCCAAAACCTGGATCTTCCCATTTATTCATGATAAGATTATATTAGAGATACAATTAGCTATTATTGTATCAATAAAAAATGCCTTAGAGGAAGGCACAAAGATAGTTAAATGTCTAATAAAAAATAAAAAAACATTACAGATGGATACTAGTCCAATCTTCACTGCTTGCCATGTCCAAATTAAGGTTGTCACTGCAATGGAAATAGTTGTTCCTGGTGATTGGACATGGCAAGCAGTGAAGATTGGACTAGTATCCATCTGTAATGTTTTTTTTACTTTTTATTAAATTGTAATTCTGCCAGCCCTTTTTACAAATAGTTAAATGTCATTTGTTAAAATTTTCTTCATAATACTGATCATGTAAATAAATCAAATGCTTAACCTTTATATAGGACCAGTTACGAAGTTTAATTAAATACACTCAAACCTGTTTTTGTGGGGGTGGATAGGGACCGCATAAAAAAAAGTCTCGCATAGAAAATAACTCAAAACTGTAGGAAATAACTAGGAATTGCTTTTTTAACTCCTTGGGCCTTTTTCTGCAATCCCTAATGGGAAAAAAATCCTCTAAGAATTTTATTTTTTATATTAATTAATTATTTCCACTTAAATACCAATCTAACATTAAAAAGTTAAAAATAATTGTTAAAAAAAAATGATTTTATTTGATAAATATAGCTGCAGGAAGTGTTATTTTTTCATTTAACAAGGCGTGAAATTTCACACCAGCAACTAAAGTTGGAGGAGAGCTAACTTACCACATGTGTTCAAATATAACACAATATTTCTGATTTTTATGCCATTAAAATACCAGGGGGACCAAAAAACATATGAGAAAAAATTTTACTGAATAAAAAAATGAAAAAAAAACCTGCTGATGTCATAGAAAACATCCAATAGAGTTTTAAAAAATTTTACAGAAGTCAATTATGTTCCAATTTGATTGAAATTTTCATATACTGCACAAAAAAAAAATTGCACAAAACAAATGGCACAGATAAAAAAATCGTACAAAAACAGGTTTGAGTGTATTCTATATTGGAATATTTGGAAAACAATAAAAAAAAACAGACTGAAGCAGATCTTAGATATATATCAAAAATGTTTGTCTTTAACATATTTAATTAAAATTCTTAACTGGTCCTATATAAACATTTTAAAATGCAAGTCATTTGTTAAGTTTTCCTTTAATTTTAATGTTATTTATATTAATAAATTTTTGGTAGTGATTAACATTGTTTTTCTTTTTAGTTAACTTTCGCATCTGTTTTATTTATATGCATGAAGATAATTGGCAAAATATTATTGAATCATTAACTTAATCTTAATAATGAGAAAGATCGCGTATGTTATGCATGTTACATGATGTGCTCAATGTACAGTACATTCTTTGGGTACGTTCTATATTCCGCAGCAAGGGTGTTAAGTGACTTTCTTTCCCACCCTGTATTTTAGATAATGATGTAACAGATAATTTAATAGTTGTGTTAGATCAAAAAATGATAAGTGGTAGTATAGAGAAGAAAGTATTCTGATGAATTCTCATTATAAGTATTTGGGAGTAATCTTTAGATATATGGGTATGTTTTACACTCATATTGATACCTATCATACTATTGCAAGGATAAAAACCAACCAAGTAATTGAAATGTGTTTAAATTCTAAATTGAGAAACTTAAAAACCTTATGAGGATATTTAATTCCACAGTTATAACATCTGTTATATGCCTCTCGATTCTTAGCTTTGCCACTGATCGGGCAAAGCTATAAAATAATAATATGCTTATTCAAAAGAAGTCTCGTGAGCATTGAGATATTTTTTCCAGCATTAACAAGCCAATGAATACCATTCTCAAAGCACCAGCCTAGTTCTACGAGGACTGTATTCAACTACTAGGTTAAAAACGACTACTAGGTACTAAACAACTAGACTAGATGATGGAAAACCAAATTCTCCCAGCAGCCAGTCTAGTTGAATTCCTTGTCCGATGTAAACAGATGTTCCTTGAGATGTTTTATAACAGGTCTACAAGAGGAATTTATCTAATGACCTACATCTTACAATCATCTAAACTTGTCTGTTTCTGATAGGAGCAAAGATGGCAGTATGCAGAAAAGGATGCCAGAATTTAGGGCAAATTCTCATTTTCATTTGAATATCCCTTATTGGACATTTATTTATATTGTTACACTATCTAAAGCTATAACAGAAACTATAAATTATATCATTTATTAATTAGTTTTCTAACAAATAAAAACTGCATTATAAATAGATGATAAATTAATAATATAAGATCATCAATCATTTAAATTCATTTAACAATTGTAAAATGTCATAATACTTTTCCTTACTCATTGAGACAGTCTAAAGTATTTCTTCTAACATTGACGAATATCATCACTATAAAGACACGTATGACTTGATTAAATTTACTCACCATCAGGACTGTTAGATGCCAAATTGCCCCGATGTCTTACTCTGACTCCAATGCTCCCTGTTTCATGAAGAGAAAATAAAACATCTCTCTGGGCACAAGAATACAGCTGCGTCATTGGTGAAGACCAATCTACGGCAACAATGCCAACTGTCTAAAACATAAAATGTGAAATTAAAACACATCTAACAGCTGCAATAATTATAATAATCTATGAATTTATTAATATAGTAAAAGCATTAAAGTCAGATCTCTACCCCTAAGTAAGAATGCAGGCTTATTTTGCAAAAGAAGTGTTGCAGACTAGAAATAAATGGAGTAAATACATCGCATTAATCTCATAAAACGAGTTAAAATTTCTCATCTGCAAAAAGTGTGTGGATTTTTATTCTTGCTATCCACAAAATTGTCAAAGTGTAATTTGTGGCATCATCATTTTACTTCTAAACAGGTAAGAAATCATTTCTCATTAATATACAGTAGTAGAAACAAACTGATGGATTATGTGCTTTTTTAACCATCTTTGACACACGATAATTGACAATGTCGTGTTGTCTAAAACATTCCCTTTTCCTAAGTCAGACCTCCATGTAGATACCCCCATATTTTTGATTATTTTTTTTAAGTTGAGTGAACACAATAAAATACAGTGGCAGAAAAAAAGAAAAAAACCTATCTCAGAATCCATGACTAAAATCACTGAAGTTACAAGAGAAAAGATGGAATGAAAAAACAGTAAAAATGTTTCGAGTTCTAAAAGCTGCTGTAATGAGGTTATCACGCTGAAAATGATGCCATCTGTGATATGAAGTGGTCATGAAATTGTCACAATGAATTGTAACTGATGTGTATGGTGCAATAATTGGGACTATGTAGAATGTTCAGGAGCAGATGAATATACTTGTGCATTTTGCAAATTAACATTTTCATTTCTCAATGCATAAACATGTTTAAATAAATCATTTTATGCTATAATTTGTCCTATTTTCATTCTTCTCATAAATTCCCATTTATATTTGGGAATCTGAATTTGGAGACACTTTTTTCAAATGTTCTTTACAAAAATTTTATAATTGCTTCTACTGAAGGAGTTCTTGAACAATAATCAAAAAATGTTTTGGCATTAAAAAGCAATTTAGATTTATTGTTAAAGTCTCATCAATAAAACAAACTGGGAGTCTGACTTTGATGTTATTCTTCTATGAGTCATCGTACAAAAATTAGGACTACCAGGTTGTTCAATAAGTTTTGTCGTTTGATAAGAAAAACATGATTTTATGGTGTGAAATACATTTTATTATTCAATATAATCTCCCTGAACTTCAATACACTTGTTCCAGTGATCTAATTTATAGATTCCATCCCTGAAATAAGAATTCGGAAGACTGTCGAAATACGCTTCCACGGCTGCTATTACCTCTTCATTTGATGAAAATTGTTTTGCACACAAAAATTTTTTGAGATGTGAGAACAGCCAGAAGTCAGAGGGAGCTAAATCTGGCAAATAGGGTGGATGTTGCAACAATTCATACTTTAATTCACTCATTTTCACAATGGTTTTTTAAGCTGTGTGAGAGGGTGAATTGTCTTGATGAAAAATGGTTTTTTTCTTCTGTAAACCAGATTTTTTTCTCATAAATTTTTACATCCAGCTTGTCCAGGAGGTTACAATAATAATCTGAGTTTATTGTTTTACCAGTTTGGAGGTAATCCACAAACAAAATTCCTTTTGCATCTCAAAAAACTGATGCTAACACCTTCTTGGCTGATTTCTGGACCCTAACTTGCTTCGGCTCCAAAGCAAGTTAGGGTCCAGAAAGCCTTAGCCTCTTGTTTTGATTCAGGATCATGATGGTAGACCCAAGTCTCATCCATAGTGATGAAACAACACACAAAATCCTTTTTATCTTTTCTAAAACGCTCCAAATGTTGTTGAGAAAGTCGCATTCGAATGTGTTTTTGTTCCACTGTTAGTGAATGCGGCACCCATTGTACACACAGCTTTCTGTAACCCAAAACTTCAGCCAAAATATTGCTCACACTGCCTAATGAGATCCCTAGGGCTTTCTCTTGATTAATAGACAATCTTCAAAAACCATATGATGTATTTTTGCTACGATTTCTGGTGTTGATGCACTTTTTTGATGTCCTTCATGTGGATCATCTTCAAGACTTGTATGACCACGTTTAAATTCAGCAACCCATCTTTCTACTGTTCTAATTGAAGGTGAAGAGTCCTTATACACTTTTAACAATTGTTCATGAATTTGTTTTGGTGCTACACCTTCCAAAAATAAGAATTTTATAACTGAACAATATTCAATTTTTTCCATTATAAAAAAAATACAGTGACACGTCAACTTTGAACAGCTGTAAATATATGAAACCTCACATGTGTTCATAAAATAGTAGTACTATTTTTTAGAGAAATAAAGTGATGAACCTAATAGAGCCATCTCTTATTGAATGACAAAACTTATTGAACAACCTAGTATGTAGTAACTCATTAATTTGATGACTAAGAATAATTTGAGAAAAAACAAATTATACCAGATTTCTTTCATTTTATGTAATAATGACAGTGCTAGAAATTTGTTTGTCTATAGAATGTGTCAATAGTCTTTTTAAGTTACTTGACTAATACCTTTATTTCTGATTAAGCATTATTTTGTAAACTTTTTTAGTTTGCAGAACAATGTCTAATCAGAAATAAAGCTACAGTGCTCTTTTCAAACATTTATTTATTTATTTATTGCACATATAAAAGGAAATGTCACGAGACAACTGATATCCTCACCCAAAAATAACTCCCATAACAGAAGATTAAAATAAAAACAACAAAGAATAAAAATCGATATACATGATAAAAATATACATTAAAAAAAAACAAGAGATTATATATTATAAAGTAACCATTTAGAAATATGTTTAAAATTAGAAAAACTTCATGTAGAGATTGTTCCACACAACCCATATTCTGAATAGACTGATAAAAAAGGATCTGAAAGAAATGGAAAGCCTAAAAGATGAAATTTAAAAAAATAATAAGTTTGGTTACAAGTAATGAGTGGCAAAACTCTTAGGAACAACCAATCAGAACAAATGGACCCGGGGAAATATCTGTATAAAAGTAAATGGTCAAAGTATTTGATACGTTTGATAAAGCTGGAAATTCCCAATCTGAAACTAGCAACATTAGCATTATAGGTAAAAAGAAGGTTGGAGAGTTTACTTAAAATAAGAAATATTTTAGCTAATTCTTTTAACATTTTTTCTAAATGGGAAGAGGCAGCCATAACCCATATTGGCGGACAATAATCGAGCAGAGATTGAATATTGGCAAAATAAATGGATCGTAAGACTGTTTTTAAGGAAAGAATTTTGCAAAAAATGCCAAAGAATTCCATAATGAATAGCTAGAGATTTAACAATCTTATCAACATATCCTTTAAAAGTCAGTTTAATTAAAACTGACCCAAAGGTCATTATAAGAATTAACATATTTTATGGGATTATTGTAAATATATAATGTGGGCAACTGAGGATTACAAATGAGTGAAAAACACATGATTACAGCTTTTTATGTATTAATTTTATTAAGGTTAGCATTTTCTAAAAGTCTAATCAGACTGAAGAACATGAATGAGAGTCATGGTTAATCAATTTAATATTGATAGAATAGGATAATATAGGCAAAGTAATACGACCAAGTATATTGTTCAAATAAGCTGAAAAAAATAGGCTGCTTAAAGTGAAATCTTGCTGAATTCCACATAAGGGAAAGAAATCTGTGAGAATTGATAGGCAGGATCAATTTCGAAGTGACCCCTGACTACCGAGAGAAAAAGATTGGGAACTACAGAATTAAAGGCTTACTTTCAAAGATTGCTTACTTTCAAAATTCTGAAGGATTATTGATATTGTTTCCAAAAGATTGGTGATGTGGAATGATGATGTAGGCCAGGGTTGAATTGATATTAATTTAGAAGAGATTGTTCAATAGTCTACAATATAAACAAATTTCAAAAACTTTCAACATGGCAGATGAAGTGTAAAAGGGACAAAGCGTTTTTGTCTTTTTTAGGTACGGCTATAATGTTATAAGAGCCATTGTTTAGGAACAAAGCTATTTTGAGCAAAGATGGAAAATAATCTGGATCAGATAACTGCAGATATTGGTTTTAAGGATTTATAAAAAAATAGACAAAATTAGAGCTGAGCTGTTATGAGAATTATTTAAGGTATCTATGGCATTAAGAACTTCATTAAAAGAAAAGACAAGCTTACATAAATAAAAGTGAAGGGATAAAGGAGATGGCATTAGGAAGCATGGTGATAAATTTATGGTGATAAATTATTGTATACATTATAAACATTATCATCTTGAACAATAAGTAATTTACTTGGTATTTTTTTTTAGAAAAATTGGGTATAAAGAACCAAAATGTGCAAGGGCAAAAAAAAAGAAGAAAAAAAGTGTGTTACCTTATTAAAATAGTTTTGGAAAGAAATATGGCATTCATGATAGTACTTTCTTTTTTAGATATATTATCTAAAAAAAGATTATATGTATGTAAATGTATGGTGTAAAAATTGTAGGGGTTACTGGATTTTCTCCATTTGTTTCAGTGTTTTTGAAGTAAACTACATAGTTTTTTTAGAAAATAATTAGACCATTTTTGTGTTGAAATATCTATTTTATGGTATTGCAAATATTTATGTACAGTAGATAAAAAATTTTTATAAGTGTCAAACTTAGCATTAATAGTGATAGCATTAGAATCAAGGTAAGACCAACTCACAAAACAAAGGTGGATGACAACTTTTTCCAGTTAATTTGGGACCATAACAGTATATTACAAAAACACTTTGTTTTACCAGAAAATGGGTGAAAGTTCAATGAAAATAGGTATGCAATCAGACAGAAAACCATTGGTCAGGTAGTTGTAGGTGGTAGCATGGGAGTTACTAATGAATACCAGGTCAGGATAGGAATTCCTTCTTAATGGAAGAGAAACTATTTGAGTTAACATAAAAAATTTTATTTATAAAATACACTTCAGCAGGGTCCAAAATGCTATAAAATAGACGAGGATTTCCAGTAAACATTAGATAAATAAAAATCAGTGCACATTACGAATTTAAAACTAGAAGGAATAATAAAATAGAAAATGATGAAAGATTTGAAAAAAAAAAAAAAAAAAAAAGATTCTCTTAGGATGAGATGCATAAACAATGGATAAAATAAGTTTAAATTCAGGGATTTTTAAAATAAAAATGGAATCAATATATTCAACAATTTTATAAACTTGTAATGATAAAAGTATGATGATAACAAGTATTCTTCCACCTCTAATTAATGCATTCTAAAGATATATGTGAATAACCCAACAGAGAAATAAAATTAGCAATATCTAAGATAATGAGATAAATCAACTTTCAGTAGACATAAAAATCATAAGAATCACATAATATAGGCAGGAGATAAGAACATTTATTTTTGATAGAACAAATGTTTAGAAATAAATATTTTAAGCAGGATACTTAATGACATAATGGGAGAAATAATAAATATAAAAATATATCAAAAATTAAAACAAATGAACAAACAAAAAAACAGTAAAATAAAGTAATAAACTGTAACTAAAAATAGATAAAATCATAAAATACAATTACAATAGATGGTGAGAGATCAAAACATAAATTAGAAGAAATATATGTAACAAACCCTCACCGAAATACAATTAATAAGATGATTATAATACCAATAAATAAACCATAAAATAATCTCATACCATAAAAAAAAATGAGCTGGTAGAATCCTTAGTATTAATAGCAATTGTTGCATACCTTAAATTGTTAACTTTAACATTGAAAAATACTCCATTTTAATGCTTTGATGATTACATCAAATCACCAGTAATGCATGAAGCAGTTTGGTATAGGTGCCACGTAAGTCATCGGTGATACTCAATAAAAGAAATTTTATGTAGAAATTCTATATATCACTTGTAATACATTCAATCTTCAATTATTAATTCTACTCGATTAATTTCAACTCGAGAAAAATCTGTTGTTATTCTCTCAATAGTCCAGAAACCAAAATAATGCTTTGTAATGAAACCAAAATAGCACATCACTAGAAAACAGAATAATCAAAGAAATCCATTTCTGTTCTTATTCAGTTTGTTCTAACTTGCTGCACCGAAAAATTGAGAGTGGAATTTCTTAGAAATCTCTCACAGCCAATAACAGAAATAACAACAAGTA
This sequence comes from Centruroides vittatus, assembly GCF_030686945.1. Classification (NCBI taxonomy): domain Eukaryota; kingdom Metazoa; phylum Arthropoda; class Arachnida; order Scorpiones; family Buthidae; genus Centruroides; species Centruroides vittatus. Next base: position 1,599,225 of record NW_027120927.1, read on the forward strand.
AAAATAGACGAAGACATTTTGGTGATGTTGCATATTTTTTCAACATCAATTTTGTTGGTTATTTGTCACAAAGTTAAAAATCAATTGAAAAAGAAAATTCTTATCCTCTCCTTCCATTACTTGAAACTGTAAGGTGTCAAATAACATTACCAACAATTAGAAAAATTACATCATCAAAATATCATTATGCAGTTGGTTTAGTACATTATAAAAACAAAGTATTAATGGAAAAGTAGAAATAAAACTTTTATTTACACCTCATGCCAATTCTTCAAAAATAATACACTAAACAGACATAAGGTGTAAGTAAAATTTTATTAACACACAGAAACTGCAAAAAAACACTTTATTTTATTTCTAAAATCAAGAGGACACTGGCTCAAAAAACATCTCCAACTAGTTTTCCTCTTATGCTCTCATAAATATGAGTTAATTCCCAAGTGCATCTCTGTCAATTAGTTTTTTTCCAAGTTGTGTAAAAATGTTACTGCCGAATACGGAATGCAAATTGTTGACAAGTCTAATCAGAGAGTAACAAAAAAATGATAGCATTTTCAGAGCAAACCTTTTAAAGTAAAAATATTTTCAACTCTCATTTCCATTTGGAATCTGAAATTTGTAGACAGGAAGAGACATCATATTTCTTTTTATGATATTTTGTTTCTGGAATAATTCCTGGTAATGTGGAAACCAAGCTTTAGTTTTGATTTCCAAACCATTTGAAGAATCCAGATAATTAAAAAAAAAAAAAAATCCAGTTTGAAATTTTTCCTAAACATATTAACATTCAATGTTGACAATGTAATATATTTTTGTTATATATATGATATTTAAAGTAAAATATTAAAGGAAATAGTACAATCATTAATAAATATCAACACGAACATAAAAAAAATATCTTCACATAGCATCTTTTATTAAAAAATGCAATTGCATGCACGGAAAACTAGAACTTCTTAAACTATGTTTCACGAAACCTTTCACACTTATTTTTCTAGCAGTTTTAATCCATAAGGTAAAAGAACAAACGTATTCGGCTGTTTTAAATGGCCTTCTTCGGGTTGAATAACATTGGAACGTCCATTGGCAAATATTCAAATGACGTCATTGTTTATAGAAGTTTCTTCTTTCTTATGACATCATTGTTTATTACAAATTAAACTTAAAAAATACTGACATGGATAAAACTGAAGTAAAATTAACAAAGATGAAAATGGATGTTATTCAACCTGTGTTATTACCAATCCAATGTTATTCAACCTGAAGGAGGCCATTTAAAATGGCCAAAAACATTTGTTCTTCTATCTTATGGATTAAAACTGCTAAAAAAATAAGTGTGAAAGGTTTTGTGGAACTTTGTTTAAAAAATGCATATATAAAATTCAATTTCAATGTCTTTTTTTACTATTACAACAATATTTCTTACTCCTTTGGTAAATATTATAAATATTTCTTAATTATTACATTTTTACCTGATTAATTTCCAAATCAAGAATAAGAATTTCACGTGGATATAACAACAACAGATGATGTCGATATGATCTATGATAAATTAATTGAAGACATTCATTCAAAGTCACCCCTTCATCTAAACTAAGAAAACAAAAGCATCTTTACTATTGGAAGTAGAAAAAGAAAGGTAAATAAAAAACTTTCACTCTAAACACTTCAAATTATTCTTCACTTCTATAATCAAATAAATAACATCTCATACCTGTTTCTGGTTTCTGCCCTTATCAGAAATCTCATTCTTCGTGGAAGAATACTTCTTGACACAGATTTTGATTTATCTTCCATACTAGACTGATGTCCAGAAGGAATTGTATTCAGAGATTGCTGACTGCCTAAGACCGAAGAAGGGTTCGATACAAAAAATTTTCTTCCATTGCTAGAAGGTACTTTAATCAAATTAAAATCATCCACAAAGAGAATGCAATCTGATGCTAAAACTGATAAATTAAGAAATGTAAGATGTACTGTACATTAACATTCGGTTATAAATAATCAAGAGATTTCAAACAGCTTTCACTCACATGCCAAATTATTTTCACTGAAAGGATCAAAAGCAAATGATTGTAATACTTCTGTATACACCTTCTTCCACATTTTACTTCCAGTTTCTGTATTCCACAAGATAATGGAATATGGAGGGTGAAGTGCCACAAGTAAATGATGACAGCAATCGGATCCTGTTACCCATTCCATATCTAGATATTTTTTTAAAAAACTTTAATTGGAAATCTATAATTTATTCAAATATAAACATTTATAAACTTGATTTTTAGATTAAAGCCAAATGATAGCTGGATTACATCAGGCTATATTAATACTAGTAGCATTAATGTATTCAAATGTAATCTGACAATTGCATGGCTATAATTTATTCACTAATTAGTTCATTTACATAACTATTAAACAACTTTCTAGAGAAATTACCGATACTGGTACTAATAAGTATCACCTCTAAAGTCTTTGGATTTCTGGTACAGTTCAAATGTAGTAAATGAACAAACGTTTTCAATCCTTTATCCAGAATCTGCTTCAGATTCTTATCGTTCCGATTGTGGAATGCCAAGAATTTCGAACGTTTTCAGATACAAATTACTTAAATCTGTTAAATGCATTGATAGTACAGATTTGAATGATTGTACCCCATAATTGTATTTAAATCTGTGGCTGATCCTTGAGGAAATAATATGTAATTATCAATGCGGATGGTCTTCACAGACATATCACCATGCTTGAGATATCGCGTACCTTTCCTTGAAGTTTACACAGTTCCCCAATTTGCCTGTCTTGTAAATTTCCAGGGACCTGATGTGGTCCGTTGGAAGGATTTCTTTATAATGCTGGTGTTGTCCAAGTCGGCCTCTACGTTGGGGTTGGTGGCATATGTTGTCAGGGCAGTGGTGTATCTGTTTTTGGCAATGTCGTATTTGTGTTCTTTAATCCTTTTTTGTATAGACTGTTTGGCCAATCCAATGTATACCAAATTTCTCTGGAACCTCTGGTCTCAGATCAAGACACTATACACTCCTGATGCCCTCAAACTATCAGGTGTGTCTGTAGCATTCCTCAATAGGAAATAAATTGTTTGTATCCTTTTGTAAGCTATTTTTGTGCTCTTCTTTTGCGCTATTTTTTTATATAGGGAATGTAGGTTTTTGTTATATTCTATTACTGTGTTTTGCATTGGGGTCCTGATCAGGTATCTCAGTGGACTTTCCCTGGTCTGTGGAGGTATGTCGCCCACTCTGTGGTCTATAGAAGTTCTGAGCTAAATTTCTAATTATGTTTCTATTGTATCTGTGACTTGTCGCAATGTCTTCTAGGTGTTCAAGTTCCCTGAGTGGGTCTTCCCATATAGAGTTGTGTGTGAATGCACATTTTGTTAATGCCTTGAATGCTGCCACCTTATAGGAATATGGGTCCTCAGACCCTGCCAGTATGTATAAAGGACAGAAGCTGGATTTGTAGTATACTTCAGTCTCTATATTGCCTTCCTTGAGCTTTATGGTAATGTCCAGAAAATTTACACTGGCTATAGACTTCTGGTCTATTTTTAGGGTGAGTTCATACGGATTGTTATTTATGCCATCTAGAAAATTGTTAATCCTCAGTTCTCTTTTCCAAAAGACCACCATGTCATCTATATATCTCCAGTATAAAATGGTTTCATGTGTAAAAGTTTGATGACTTCCCTCTCTAATCATCATAGTACTAGTTCACATAGATTGCCTGAGAGGGGGCTCCCCATGGGTACCCCTCTTTTTTGCAAGTATGTTGTGTTGTTGAACTTAAATATCGAATTGAAGCACATGAAGTGTTAGGCTCAAGGACTTGTTTGCATTGTGCTGGTAAGTTATACTTGACCAGTAAGATATCTCTAAGGGTGCAAAAGCAGGGCTGCAGCTTAATGGAAGGATATAATGCTTCAAAATCAAGCACTATGACATGGGTGTTCTCAGTTATTGTGTCTTCACCACTGTGTCTATTAGCTCTTTGGAGTCTTTCACTGATAAGGGTAAACTTTCAGATATTCTGCTACTATTTGGTGTACTTTATTTTCCAGAATTTTAGTAGGAGATCTGTCTTTATCTAAGATTGGTCTGAGGGAAGGTGTTGGTTTGTGTATTTTCATAAAAGCAAAGAGCCTAGGTGTGTTCGGAGATGCCCCCCCGTCTTGTTTAGTCCCTGCTTTTTGGCAACAGGCATGCTCGTGAAACACACAACCCAGGCCTGAAGTTTATCAACATAGCTCTCTGCCACTGGTTTACATTCAGTGTCTACTATGTACTGTCTCATCATCATCTTGTATGTTGCCTCCTTGAGAAATACTAGGAGAAATCCTTGAGAAATACTATTCTGCTTTTACCTGCTCTCAGTAAAAGAACATGCTCCTTGGCTAATCACTTCTGGTCCTTCTAACTTGCCTCCATATGTTTGCTCCTTGATTCAAGCAGCGAACATATGGAGCATAAAGAAATAGCGCAAAAAAAGAGCACAAAAATAGCTTACAAAAGGACACAAACAATTTAATTCCTATTGAGGAATGCTACAGACACACCTGATAGTTTGAGGGCATCAGGAGTGTATAGTGTCCCGATCCGAGACCAGAGGTTCCAGAGAAATTTGGTATACATTGGATTGGCCAAACAGTCTATACAAAAAAGGATTAAAGAACACAAATACGACATTGCCAAAAAACAGATACACCACTGCCCTGACAACATATGCCACCAACCCCAACGTAGAGGCCGACTTGGACAACACCAGCATTATAAAGAAATCCTTCCAACGGACCACATCAGGTCCCTGGAAATTTACAAGACAAACAAATTGGGGAACTGTGTAAACTTCAAGGAAAGGTACGCGATATCTCAAGCATGGTGATATGTCTGTGAAGACCATCCGCATTGATAATTACATATTATTTCCTCAAGGATCAGCCACAGATTTAAATACAATTATGGGGTACAATCATTCAAATCTGTACTATCAATGCATTTAACAGATTTAAGTAATTTGTATCTGAAAACGTTCGAAATTCTTGGCATTCCACAATCGGAACGATAAGAATCTGAAGCAGATTCTGGATAAAGGATTGAAAACGTTTGTTCATTTACTACATTTGAATTGTACCAGAAATCCAAAGGCTTAGAGGTGATACTTATAATAACTATTAAACTTTTCTTATTGTTATAAATTGCTTAATCAACTTTCATTGAGAAATATAGTTCACTTCACATTTTTAACTAAAAATAACACGTAATATTTTCTTAAAATTCTTTCTACTGTGTAAACACTAAGAAGGCTTTTTTTCAAGTCCATTGTGAATTCAACCAGGTGCACAACAGAATGGGGCCCAATACATCCAGGTGGGATCACTTCTAAAAAAATTCCTAGGGTTTTTTAACTCATCCAGATTCATTCTTGGATCCCCAAAGTGATAAATTGACAGCTTCTGAGAAAAAAATCTTAATAAATGGAGTTATTTTTGTTTATTTGTAAAATAAGTACTTCTTGTTATAATTGAACAAGATTAAAAATTCCCTAAACTTTATTTTGTAAAATGTTAATTTTCCATTAACTCTTTAAGCCCTGAAAATTATTTCTACCCCTAAGGGTACAAGGAAAACTTTTATAGCAAAACCAGTCATACAAATTTTCCATCAATCAATTTTGTTTTGAACAGATAAGACCAATTTAGTGTTTAAACAGTTGAGTTCATCTAAAGATGTAACTTACCTGCAACAGTCTTATTTCCATCACTTAAAATGGATTTTTCTACACCCTGTTTGACATCCCAGATGATTATTGAGCCTCCATTATCTGCTGAAGCCAATGTAACATTATATGGATTGAAAGAATCATGATAATGACACTCCTTTGACCATTTGACCTGAAAAGAAAAGAACTTTGTATATAAAGCAGATACTAGCTCAGCCAATAATTAATCTAATACACAAAAAATAACACCTTTTACTTAAAGTAAAAGGTGTTATTTTTTGTGTATTAGAACTTTGTATAGCTTTGAATATATCAAAAGTTTGCTCTGATGAGCAAAACCTTTGTATGTAATACAGTAGACTCCCTGTTCCTGAACAGTCCTACACTCTAAACACTTTTCTTTGATCCAGGCAGCATCTAGTAGGTTTAGCACACATTAGACTCTCTCTACTCTGAACACATTATATAATCTGAATGTCTCTCTTATACCGAACAGATTTCTTACATCACTATTGATATTCCATTGGCTCCGTAATCTGAACATACCTTACAGAAGTCTGAATGTATGCTTCTACAAATGCATTTCAGTCATGTTAATAGTTTACTCGTAAACATATCCATATCTCTGGTTAATTTTTAGACTTTAATTACAGATTGTTCTCATTTTGAACAGGAGAGGGAGAAGTAAAACAAAGAAAAAGCATGTAAATGTATGTTTCTTAAATAATAGTCATTGTGTATGATCAACTACAATACACATGAAGGTTAAGAAACAGCTTCATACAAAACATTAAATTTAGAAGATAAAATAAAAAACTGAAATTGTAATGTAAGTTGCCCTATAGTTTTATATATCTTTTAAGCAGATTAATACCAACAATAAAAACAAAATAGAAATTTTATAAGTCTGAGAGAAATGATTCATCCATTCAATGTAGGTGGGCTGCAAAGAAGACAGAAAACAAGGAACTTCACAATATGTTTTGAACTTTTTCTGGAAAATGTGATCAAAAAGCACTCCAAGCAATGGGATGTTGCTAAAAGTAGTAGCTTTAAAGTATGTTCAAAAAGATAACATTGTTACATTTAAAGCTTCTTAGGGTTGTTGACATATTTCAAGAACTGTTAATATACAATTTAAAAATATCTATGGGAAATAAACAGATGTGAATACATATACTGTGAATGAATGGAAACACAAGTCAGGAGATCTTTGTGCAAATTACAGTTCTTTTGATATCTTCAACACAGATAAGACTGGACTGTTTTTTTGCATACTTCAGAACAAAACTCAAAAGTAAGACATATAAAGGCAAAGAAATTATGCTTGGTTTTGAAATGGTTTTGCTTTGTGCCAGCATATCAGCAAGAAGATAAAACTACTTATTATTGGGTAAAGCAAACCATGCTGCTTCGAAAGTGCAAATGCATCTTCACTTGCTGTTGAGTGAAATTTTAACAAGATGGCATATGAAATTTTTTCATACTGGTTAAAATCCTTTAATGAGAAAATGAAAACTGAAGATCACAAAGTTTTACTTTTCACTAACAATGCTCCTTCTCATCATAATCAGTAACTTGGCAACGTTACAGTTAAATCTTTACCAGCAAACCACCCGGTCCAATTCGGCTTCTTGACCAAGGTGTGATATGCAATTCAAGAAAATTATTGAAGCTTTTTTGATAAAAATGATATCTGTGATAAATTCAGCAACATCACTAACAGAAATAGCAGTTAACAGTATTGGATATAGTATACTGGATTAAATGGGATAAAGCAGCTGCTCAAACTTATTATATGAGCAGATGCTTTATCCCATGTTTTGCTCAAACTAGATTCTCAACAGCAAGGGACTGTGCAGAGAATGTTGTTAAATAGGAAAGCTTGAATTTGACAACTGCTTGTAACAGTGAACTGTACATATAATTTCAGACCAGACACCATATTACCTGAAAACAGAAACTGATAATGAAAACTGGAAAAATAAAGAAATTCAGTTTCGGGTTTGTTTCTGTATAGCAAAACTATCTGAAAATTGTGACACTTTTCAAATGCTAATTTTAAACACTTTGTTTGTACCACTTGAAAGTAGCCTGTTAATAGTTAAAAACTAAAACAAAAGGAAACATCAGTTTTGGATGAGACCGACAGCTTGTTAAATTCAGCACTGCTGCTTTTGCTGCAATTACTGCTGAAGTTGTTTTAACAACCCACACAGAGCAGTGCTGCAATTTTAAAATGGCAGATCTTGATGCAACTGTTAAAACGTTTTGCAAATTATTTAATTCGAAACATTTTAAATGTAATTCATTTTTGCAATATAAGAGGTAAAATTAACGATTTAAATTTAATGCAAGCAGCTTCTTTCTGCAGCATAATGTAGATAGTAAAACATTTTATTTACTAATGAGTATATTTTAAAAGAAAAATTAGTACAAACAGAATATCAAATCAATGTGATCAAAATCTTACACTTTTATTGTCATATCACATAAGAAATCAACTTAGCACACTTTCCCCATGGAGGCAGACATCTTGTTGAAATGAAAAAAGCAACTAAAACAAGTGCTACAGATTTAACTTTGAACCAGTGAAACTGCTGTAAAGATTGCTGTGCGCAGTGCTTCAAGAAAACAAGTTTACCATCACACTCGATGGCATCACTTAACAGCACTTAGTTTAACAACAACCTGTGAGTGAAATGTCATTTTAACTTATAAGGTTGCCAATAGAACTGTGACCTTCAGATCAGAAGTTTTAGTAAGTTGGCTTTGTAGAAGATATTTTAAACAAAATATATATATATTACACTGATCAAAACTATTTGTTAAATAATTGCACTAGTATGATTTGTAGCAACCTGACATAATTTAAAAAACACTTCCTTATCAGAGAAAGCACAACTGAAAAAACTAACCAGAAGTTGAGCTATTTTCAACTTTGCTTTGGATGAAATTCTGTCAAACTGAGAGCAAAAAAAAAAAGGAGTTGTATCATTTTCAGTTTGTTTTTGTTTCATTTGAATTTTCAAGTAATACAAATGTAAAATTGATGCTAAATTGCCTGTTAATAAGAAGTGCAAAGATTCAAATGATATTTGAAATCTGAAAGTGATAAAGAGACAATAACACTGAAAAAGATTGATTTCATTCAAGCAATTTGAAGAGAATATTAAAAAAGTGATTAGATTTTCAGGTTAATGTGTACCTAAGTAGCCAAGATGGCGGCCCTTCCAGTAATCTCGATCCAGGTTACTTAGTGACGTCAAAATGGAGGGAGCTGCGGACTATCGTGTTGTGATATGCAAATTAATAGTAACGACGCATTTCGTGTAGAGTTATCGGCAGAAAGTGGTAACAGGTGTGATAATTGTGTCGATTGGAGTGATTTTTGACTTTAGACGTAATTTTTTTTTCTTTTCAAAGTTTTTCGTTTAATATTAATTGGTTAGTTATGAGTTCTTTCGATATTTCTTCCCAAGAGTTTTGGGCAGCGTGCACCACCCATGATTTCTATCGAGTGCTCGAATCGGAATTTTCCGAATTAGGTATGGACCCCAGAATCAATAAAGGTTTTAAATTTGCGGTGAGTCTAGGATTACAGCATATTGAGGAAGTGTTTGTAAGAATTGTTCGAATGCGTGCCAAATTTTTTATTGACACGACCGAGATTCGTGTGTGACGAGATGCAAAAAATGTTGAAGAAATAGTTCTGCATTCGAAGGAACCTTTAAAGGTAAATGTGGAAAAATATCGTGAAGTAGAATCTTTTCTTTTATATGGCATTACATTGCATTGGAATGCTCTTCGACCACCTCGGGTATTGCCGTAGGCATTTCGAATAAGGCTGCTGTCGACTGGTCCAACCATATACGCTTTATTATGCTAGTTGCTCTGCACAATACGACGTCGTTTAAAATCGGAGGTCCGAAGAAAACCGTCGAAATCGACGAGACTGTCATATGTAAACGAAAATATGAAAAAGGCCGCAAACTAAAAAGTACGAAATGGGTTGTAGGGGGAATATGTCAAGAAGACGAGAGCTGTTTTATCTGTCAAGTAAACGATCGTTCCGAAATCACGCTGAAAAAACAACCCGAGACAGTCCCTGCAGCCCCAGTTTCTAATATTCAGAAAAAAGTAAAAAAGGTGGTCGAAGAAAAGGTGAAGAAAAGAAAGGAATGCAATATTACTGATGATGATAACGATAAAAGTAGAAAGGAAGGAAAGAAAAAAGAACAGAAAGACAAATAGTCAAACGGTATCAATTCCTATCCAAACCAAGCGTTGGAAAAAAAGAGAGGAACAGCAGCATGCACAATGACGTAAGTAATAACATTATATAATTATCGTTTATTTTCATTTATTTTTTTAATATTTCGAAAAAGTAATTATTTTAACAAAATCCTTAAATTCTAAAATTGGGATTTAGTATTTAATAAATCGCGGAGCGAATCACGTGATCACATGTGCTCCATCGTAAATCGCAGTCAAGATGGCCGCCATCTTGACGTCACTAAGTAACCTGGATCGAGATTACCGGAAGGTCTGCCAACTTGGCTACCTAGGTACACATTAACCGATTTTCACAACAAAAATCTCAAATATTCTTGTTTTTAGTTGAATACATTAAAAGTTTTTAGCATACATCTGCTATTTGCCTTTTTAGAATCATAATAATCAGAATTGAAAGAAGTTGGCTATCAACTTCACACAACCACAAACATTGGATCATGAATGTTCTTTGGTGTAACTCAATAGTGTATAACCAACTTTCTTATTTACTAATGATAATGCTTAAAAATTAAATAATAATTTATTATTCTAAAACAAAAATTTTAATTTGGAATAAAAAAACTGCCATATAGTTTAATTTGAATAAGACTTAAGCTAGGTTCATTCTGTCGTACAAAGTACTACAAATAAACAAAACAAACATTAACCAAAATGAAATATTCACATTTCATTTGTAATAGACAACACAAACCGAGTTAGAACATGATTGAAACAGTTTAACTTGTAATTACCAATTTTAAGGAAGTTAACTGGTCAAACAAACCAAAGTTTGGCAAAAGTTGCAGTATTTTTAACTCAATGAACTAGATAAACAGTTGTTGAAAGGGGACAAATTATCAATTCATATCTACTTTGTAGCAGTGTGTATGCCAACACGAACCTAGCTTTAACTCCTCTATAACCCTTCAATTTTTTACACACTTTTCTGTTACAGTCTGTATATATAGATACAGAATACAGATTGCAAATCAAATGGAAACCCTAATGTCACCCTATCTCCCTTAAAATGGGGACAGTTAGAGCATGATTTAACTGGATATCAGCAGACACTAACCATGGTTAGTAGATAATGTAGTAACCATGGTCAAAGTCTTCTGTGACAGATGCCACCTAGCATATGCGTACTTTCTGCTTTGTTGACACAAAAGTTTCCAATAAACTAATATTTAATTGTTAATATCGTAATTTAAAAAAAATTTTTAATGTTCAAGTGAAACTAACAATTAAATTTTCTTATAAAATGTTGAATCGTTTTTAAGAATCAGAAATTGCAATGAGATTTTCTTGATTCCGATCCCCAGGAAATGTCTGATTTTTCCAGTTCCCAATTCTGATTAATCATCCCATCACTACTTTAATTATTTTATATTTCTGACATGCTTTATAGATATATAACAACATAATCTGAAAATACATACCTTGACAATATCACTTTTATGTTTTACTAATGTTTGGAATATCTAAAACATAAATAAAGAAAAAATTAGTGAAGTCAACATTGTAAAAACTGCTTTAATATAAACAGCTTCATTTATCAAATGCTGAAATATTAAAAGTAAATACAGATTTTTTTGTTTTATATTCTAAAGTCAACATTGAATAAAGAATTAAAAAAGTAATAAAAATTGCTTGAAAACCTGACTATTATTTCTGGGGCATGGTTTACTAATGGTGAATGTTACAAAAGTATCATTTTTCAGGTGAGTTCAAAAATTTTTAATGGTTTAATTATTAGCTTACTAAACAGTTGAACATCCTATTTTTTAGTATGTTAAAAATATGAAGGTATCCAACTCTATATGTTCTACTCTCAATTCCTTCAGACTAGAGCAATAGTACTAAAACTCGTTAAAAGAACCTTCTGTAAACACATTTGGAAAATGGAACAGTTTTTAAAAAATGAAATGATATTCAAAATGCAACATTTCCAAAAATATTCAAAAGCATTCTGATTCTAAAAAATCATGGACCTGACAAAGATCCAGAGAGAGGATTGAAAAATGTTGGTCTGTACATGGATGAGAATTTACTGAAGTTATTTTAGAAAGTTCTCTAAAGAATTTTAGTACTATTTCTTAATTAAAAATCTTTGACAAGCTCTATTTCTTTGTGTCACAAAAGTATAAATTAAAACTTCACGGAACAAATAAGTCATATCTGTTAACAGCATTCATTATCATCAAAAACATATTAAACTGACACTGAAAATAATGTCATAATTTAACTTTTTTGAATTCTTTTGAGACTTACTGCCACCATATATTCATTCTAATTATTCCTACGACCTTTAAGGTAACCTTGACCTTAATGTTTTGGTCATCTTCTGATTAGTATTGTATTACTTATTTTTAAAAACTGACCTATTTCATTAACTTCCAATTCTTAAACTTTCTGTACACTTGTAATTTTTAAAATAGCACAATAAAAATTTTTAATTTATATTATAGAAAAATTTTCAGCTACTTTTTTACACATTTATTATTTTCATACTTCATTCATCATATGCTATACCTTTAAAGAAGTTGAGTCTTTAATACTGATAAAATATTTTTTGAGATGATTAATAATTCAGATTGAAAGTCAAGCATTTAGAGATTTACTACTTTTATTCAACAATATATTATGAAGGTAGTAAGCTTGAAGAGTGAGCAAATATCCCAAAATGCTAGCAAAATAACAGGATGTAAACAATTTTTCCCACAATTCAGATTTGATTCTCACTTAGAACAGATTATTTTCCTACTTCTCTGATAATTCCTCTCATTTTCCCACTGAAACAATCTTTATAAAGTTCTTACTGCCATTAGAAAACTATAATTGGCATTCAAACTAAACATATCTATAGTAATAATCTTGAAAATAATATAATGAATCACTAAATGATCGCCTAAATATCGGGCTATAATATGGCTACTTAAATGATTGGTACAAAGTAATTTGTCACTAGATGTAGACGTTAGGCACAATCTGTTAAGTAAATTAATAATTATAATTAAATAAATAAATAAATAAATTATTAAATAAAATTTAGAACCTTCTGGAATAAAATAATAATATAATGCTTGAACTAAGCAGTAAAGCATCATGTTAAATGCCAAACAGTGCATAATATAGCAATTATTATATTGTATTATGTTCTGTCATTTTTAATCTTATACATATTTTAAATGTATAACTCTTAAGGAGTCTAAAAACTATACAATTCCTATGAGAATCCTTTTGAATTAATTAATGAACCTTTAACAGCAAGTGAAGTGTAAAGAACGCTAATGTTTTCAACCTGATTAATGGACATGATCAGGCACGGAAAGTAGAATGTCCACTTTCTGCTCTCTATGCTTGAGGATGGCCCATTAACCAGATTCAAAACATTAGAATTCTTTAAACTTCACCCACTGTTAAATGTATATTAATTAATTCAGCTGAGTAGCTATAAAACATCATCCCTACCTACAAAAATTCTAATATTCATATAGAAAGTATGCATTCCTATTCCCATATAAAGATTCTAAGATCCTTTGAAAATGCTATAAGAGATCTTAGAAACTTCATTTTAAATTAGTGAGATCAAATGAAATCTCACTAATCTGAAAAAGGGTCGTTTAATATTATAATTTTATAGCTTATAATAAATATAAAAATACATGCTTTCAAATATCTTGTGTCGACGACAATGACGTGTCGATGACATCCATAAGCAACAAAAGACTGCCAACCCCTGAAAAATAAAATTTATTTGTAAAAAAATCCTTTAACCTGTCATTCATTTCTTTGTAGTTAATAATAATCAAGAGTAATTGCATGAAGAAATTCTTAATTTTATTTTAAAATTTTAAAAATTTAATTAAAATAACATTTTCTGTAGTATTTTTAAATGTAATTTTATTACAAATACAAATTATTCATTAAATCACTTCATTATACTTGCTAAACACACACAAATTTCAATACACTAACAAAGGGATGGCGTAACGTCTCCCACGGGTTTTCATGAATAGACATATATTTAACATACTTCCCTTTCAAGAAAATTTAAATTTTTAAATTGTTTGGTAGGAAAAGTCAAAAAAATATATTTTAAAATATTATTCTGTGAAAGTGCTAATAATTACTTTGAATTAAACATGTGTCTCACATTTACTCTCAGTTGAGATGATTTATAAACATTATACTTAATATTTACATAATAAACTTTTCATTATCATTTCTACAATACAACTTTCATAATTATTATTAAGATAAAACTCTTCTTGCAGAATAAAATTTGCATAAAGATTTATGATTCAGACAAACAGAAAAATTCTTTTATTAACATTTCTATTTATAAATACACTTTAATTACATTCATAAATTGAATTTAATTACAATTGAAACTGGTTTAAATTTAACTACAAATGTTTCATTCAATAGGTTTCCTTCTCAAGCTATTGAGGAAGAATTCTATGAATAACTGTGCAAAATATAATACAGGGTGGGCAAAAAGTCCATAAAAACTTTAAACATTCATAAAAAATCATGGAATACTTTGGTCTTTTTGCAAAACTATATCCTCAACAACAGTCTTACGATCCATTTATTTTGCCAATATTCAATCTCTACTCGATTATTGTCTTGCCAATATGGGTTATGGCTGCCTCTTCCCATTTAGAAAAAATGTTAAAAGAATTAGCTAAAATATTTCTTATTTTAAGTAAACTCTCCAACCTTCTTTTTACCTATAATGTTAATGTTGCTAGTTTCAGATTGGGAATTTCCAGCTTTATCAAACGTATCAAATACTTTGACCATTTACTTTTATACAAATATTTCCACGGGTCCAATCAGAACATGGATCCCGTGTTGGGATCCATGTTCTGATTGGCTGTTCCTAACAGTTTGCAAACTCATTACTTGTAACCAAACTTTTTTTTTAATTTCATCTTTTAGGCTTTCCATTTCTTTCAGATCCTTTTTTATCAGTCTATTCAGAATATGGGTTGTGTGGAACAATCTCTACATGAAGTTTTTCTAATTTTAAACATATTTCTAAATGGTTACTTTATAATATATAATCTCTTGTTTCTTTATGTCTATTTTTATCATGTATATCAATTTTTATTCTTTGTTATTTGTATTTTAATCTTCTTCCTCCCCCTCATCTTTCGTATATGCAATAAATAAATAAAATCAATTGGAAAAATTATCAAAATGAAATGCAGTTGGTACATTAAGTATTGTCAGCATGGAGTTTTTGTTGACAGAGGAAAAATATCAGTTTGTAAATAACCGATAAATAGCATTGACATATAAAAAAAAAAAAATGCAAACGACAATGAAAATGACTTTTAATGTTTATTAGACAAACAAGTGTTTGACTTGGACTTCCCACAGGATATAATGCAATTTAGCCAAGTAACAGTTCCTGCGACTGCAGAGTGCACCATATCCGGAAGGATGGATGTTAACTCGTGACAAATAGTAGTTTTCTATTGCAACTATGTGGAAGGACGTGATCGAAACACTCGGGACTTTAAATACTTCATAATCAGAAATTAAACTGAGTCATTTTCATTGTACTTTGCAGGTCTATTCGTTGTCTTTTACATGTCAATGCCACCTATCATTGAGTTTTGGAATTAATTTTTTCCCAACAACAAAAACTCCCATGCTGACAATGCTTACCATAGAAACCATATTTCATTCCAATAATTCTTCTGTTTTTTAAGAATGTTTACAGGGTATTTTTGTTTACCCTGTATAACAATTATTAGAAACTCATTAAAATATAACTGTTACTTCTGTGGACTAAATTTAATATTGTCAATAAATCAGTTAATTATCGGGCTAGAGATGGCTATAATAAATAAATAATTAATAAGACAATTTGGCACTAGAGCTTGGCGTTAGGCGCCATCTCTTAGTAAACTTAATAATTATAATTAAATTAAATAGCCAACTCTAGCCAGATAATTCGGCTCTTGTGGATGTATAGCTTTGTAACGGGTTAGTCGTTATTTATTTATAAATCAGTTAATTTATATACATTATTCATGGGGTATAAATTAATTTTAAAATTATTCTAGAAGTTGGCAGAGTTTCTAATTTACTACTAAATCATATAAGAAACCAAACTTGAATCATATTATTAACAAGCAATTATTTATTGTGACATCATCACAATGCCAATCTGCAACTTTTACTTAATCATATTTTAATTAATTTAATTTAAAATATATGCTTTCCAACTCAAATTAGTAGTGGCTTGCCCCTGTACATCATACTTTTCATTTAACAATAGAGTCATGCTGGTCATCTATCTAACACCTTTTGGAGGAAAATGTTTGAATTGAAAGAACATAACTTCCGGTTTGCATCAGAAGTTCATACATAGTTAATCGGGCCTCCCGTTTCTAAGGTTTCCATATATGGTGTCTGTCTTTCCTTAATCCCGTAATTTCTGGTGGTTGAAAGATGTAGAATTGATAATTATTGTTGATAACAAACACTGATTTTGGTCACTGATAAGAAACACTAATATTCAACATTGTCAATAAAAGTCAATATTTTATCACCTTTGGCATTTATCTAGAATTTCATTATCGTTATTCTGAATTTTAGAATATTGATACTGTAAACATTTGTTTTAGTTTGATATATTGGCTAATTTTTCAATATTTATCAAAATTTTTTGAATATTGACATACTGACAGAATCTCAATATCAAGCCCAATTTTAATATCAATATCAAAACTTTGGTTTAGCACACCCTAGTTGCCATCTTGTATTAAATTTAATAATTAGAATTAAATGAATTAATTTAGAATTTTCTGAAAGATTGATCCAGAGTAGGTCTTAAACCAACAACTACTTACAAGCAACTACAATAAGGTGGAGTTGATAGTTTGAGTTCTGCTCCAGATCAATCTTTTCTTCCATAATATTCTAAATTAATTAATTAAATTCTAATTATTAAAGATGACAACTTAATTGCCTGCCTCTAGTCCAAATTATAGAGCATTTGTATATTCAATTAGTCGAAATGTGGCCCACTAATAAATCTGGCAAGGTTACTTGATTAGCACATAATTTACAACTTGGGACTGTTGTAAATTAGTTTTTGGGAATGTCATTATTAAAATATTTAAAAACAATTCTTCAGAAAAAGATTATCCACATCTGTATTAATCTTTTTATAGTAGTAGTAATCTAGAGCAGGAATTAAATTCACGAATCTTGCATACAGAACCAGCACAGTAATGTTACTGTATATTTTAAAAAAATTTTAAGTAGAGTGCAGTATTCTTATAAAACCCCTTAGTGAGCCAACAACCAATAATATTCTTAAATAAGGCTTTGTATGTATCACACAATACTTTTATTTCGATTTACATTATTTAATGTAAATATTTATTTATATTTTGAAGCTTATATGTATTTGTTTAGTTTGTTTTATCTATAATAATATTTACATAAATGTACTGTACAATATATAAGATATTTTGAAAGTAATGATATAAAAGATCATCATCTATATTCTAAACTTTGATCTCGCTGTAGATTTTCAATTTTGTATATGATGTAACCTGACACGGGTCCAGAGGTGTACCGAGGGAGAGCATTGGGAGCGGTCCGCCCTGGGTGTCACCCGTTCAGGGATGACACCCGACTGTGAAGAATTAAGTCGCAAAATAAACCTTGATGACGTGCTTTAACATTATGTCATGGAGAGTTCCATCGGCTCGAAAAGCAATGCCTAAAAAACAAAAAAAAAAAGGTCAACGGATACACGCTAGCCAATATAAACCTATGTGTTGACATCGCTTATTCGATATAGCGTTCAAGTTTGCTCGAGTACGGACATATTACGATTCAATAATCCGATAGTGTTTTATAAAAGAGTTAAGAAGGGTGACACCCACAGTGCGACTTGGGGTGACACCATGATATCGCCCCAGGTGTCACCCATGCCACTGCACGGGTCCCTAAATGTGGACAAAAACATTTGTTTATTAAACATTTACTGCTGGAAAGTGTATGAAAGGTATGATTTTGTATTATACATAAGCTCATAGAAATAACAATTATCACAAATCACATTATACAAAGACAAACTAACTAATCATAAAAAATCTTATAACAGAAAATATGGAAGGAATATGACCCAAAATTCCTTAAAAAAAAAGTAAACCCAAATTTTCCAATTTTATCAAATTATTTTCACATAAAATTTAATTGCTAACTATAAAATGATAATTAGAATGGAAACTGGAATTTCTTGGATAAAATCACAAAACACATCTTTCATACTTTTCCAGCAACAACTTTAATAACAAAATTAACAAGCCAAAAACACTTGTTCTGTGATTAAAGTTATTGCTGGAAAAGTACAAAAGGTGTATTTCGTGATTTTAATTAGAATGGCATAAGTAATTACTATTTACTAACAATGTTCCCTCTAATTTTTTTTTGTAGCTGAGCAGAACATGTACTTCTCTGAGCAAAAATTTTTGCTGATATATATACAGTACAGACAATCTTATTTTTTTTCCCTTTAAAAACTAAATTAATTATGAAGTAAAGATTAAAATTCATTTCATTATAAAAATCTTTTATTAATATAAATTATTTAGTCACATAACATTAACAAAGAAATATTTCAATTCTTTTTTTTTAATTAAATTTGTTTAGTCGCTGTATATATGTTTAATAGGTGGTTGTCTCTTTAATCCGAAAACATTCGGTAGACTAACTTACAGCTGAACAGGCTTAAAACTTTTTTATTGGTTCTTCATCAAATGCATTTCGGACCAGTTTTATGAGTCCTGGTCCGAAATGCATTTGATGAAGAACCAATAAAAAAGTTTTAAGCCTGTTCAGCTGTAAGTTAGTCTACCGAATGTTTTCGGATTAAAGAGACAACCACCTATTATTATTTCAATTCTGATGAATATTTTCATGCCTATCTTTTTTTGAAATCCAGTATTGGAGATTCACTTCCTCTCCAGAGGAAAGATGCATTCGAATTCTCATTAAATCACACAAATGTTCCAATTTGAGTCTATTTCTGATTTTACACTTAATTGAATTCATAACACTAAATCCACATTCACAGTCAACACTAGATGCTTGAAATGTTCCAATGATATCAATAAGAACTGCTAGTTCTTTAAACTCATCATCATTACCTACATCAGTGTTCTGCAACCTTTTTCTACTTGAGGCACACCTATGACTCAATACGGCACACCAAAATGTTATTACCCTAAAGTACATATGATATGATACTATTAATAGAATTGCATAATGCCACTAACCTATTATCAACATTTGTGAGCAAATTTATTTTACATTTAATTTCTTAGAATACATAAAAATGCATGGCATGTAATAAAGAATAAACAAACATTGTCTAATTTCATCAGTGATGCAGCAGAGAATGAAATACAACTATAAGAAACAACAACTGTGATAAAAATATATAAATAAAACTTAACAATTAATAGACGATGTAGAAGTTCACGTCACACTGTTAACCTTGTGACAGTACACGTGTTTCAGAACACTGACCTACATAATTTAACATCTCAATAAATGTCAAACAATTTTTCGGATATAATGAATTTAAAATTACAATATTGTTCTAATATTTTTGAGGCAGCACTTTTATTGTTATCGACATTTAAAATTATTGAATATTTTCTAATCAATTGCATGACATTCTCATCTTCAAATTCAAAACTTCTTGTATTTGAAATGGCATTGGACATATTCAAAATCTCAGCCCACAGCCAGTGCCTCTCAGAACCTGTGTTTATAATCTCAGCCAACTTTCCAGTTGCTACCGGCAAACTGCAAGCGTCTTTTCCAGTGCTCGATATGTCGGCAAACAAGATGGCAGCCACCACGAAGTTAGTAAGAGCTTTGTTTAACGTCAATAATTTCGAATTCAATTTACTTATTGATGAATTCATACTGAATAAGTTAAGATCAGGTTAGTACATTAATAGATTATTTTAATACACCAACATACTTATATATGTGAGACATATTTTTTTTAGTTATTATTATATTAAAATTATAGATGGCAAAAGCCACAAAAAATAATCCAATGATGATATAAACTAAAATGTATTAAAGTTTTTATTACAATTAAAAATTCTTTTCATACGTATCACATACGGTTTGATTAATGGTTTGATGGTTTTATCAGGATAAAACCATCAAACCGTTAATTTTAAGTAAGAAAACTATCCAAAAAAGAAAGTAAATTAAAATAAATAATTACCAGAAAACTAGGCTATATCTTACCTAGAAAATGAAAAGAATCAATTTAGTTTCTTAAACACAAATCGGATGATCTCCCTAATTTTTTTTAGTTAACGTTAATCTTAGGCTTGATTTTGTTAGGTATTAAACGAATCTCTCTTAATTCTGTAATATTTTTGAATTCTTTTTCCTTAGATGTAAACTACATGCAAAAATATTTGCATGATTTACAGTACGGGGAAAATGAATTCAGAAATTGGTATTCCATCTAATATAAATCTCACTACACCAAAAATAGTATGAATTTTTCAAGTAGTAAAAAAGGACGGTGAATTTGGTAAAATATTTATGTAAGGATGCTATATTTTTTGTATTAATTTGTTTGAAAATTTATTAGAACTCACAGGAATCCAATTCAATTTTAAAGAAGAGGCAGAAAATTGTGATCGTCTCAGGCTGATCACAATTTTCTGCCTCTTCTTCAAAATTGAATTGAATGATTTTCAAAAGCCAGTTGCAAAACAAAGCTGTGGGGTCAAGTTTCACAGGCCCTACAAAACAAAGGAGGATTGTAGTCATAAATGGCAAAATTTAATGTGTACGTTTAGACAGCATTTAGATAAATTAAAAACATCAGCAGAAGGAAAAAAAGTTAGTTATTATGGCAGAAAAAGTAATATATTATGTATCACAAATTAATAGTATTAAAACATTATCATCCTTGCAACAATCACAAACTTTATTATACATTTCAAGATGCAAAAATAAAAATAAAAACTTATGCTGCCGATTGTACAATGTAACAGATAGATAAATGTTGTGCAGTCGGTCAATGGTAGTGGGGATACAATTATGTAATTAGTGATTATGCTACAGACTTTTGATTGTGGGTTGTGTTACCATTATTATTATTATCTCTCAACAATATTCCCATATATTGTTTGAAAAAAGTATTTTTTATTGTTAGCAAGGAAAAGGACATAGCTAGTTTTTCCAGATTTTCTCTACAAGTGGTAATTTTTTTCATTATTTATTCAGTATTTTTATTAATTTTTTATTGACAAAACTATGTCTTGTTTATAAAATCGTACTACCTGCTGTGTTACCAGCTTAGATGTATGAAGCAGTACATGTTAGAAGTTGCAATTTAGCACAGAATACTAGGTGCCCAAATCATGCATGCATACAAAAACCAGACTTGTAGGTACTCATGGGACTGAGAACAGAGTCAAAATACAATTCAAAATGGCAACACTCTACAAACATGCAGTGCGAGATTTGTGCATGTGTTGCTCGTTGGGAAGTTGGAAATGCCACGGAGGTACGCTAATGAAAAAAAGTTGGGAACCGTTGTTCTAGACTGTTCTCTTCACTAACAATTTCAACTTCTGTACTCTGATCATTATGCATAATACAAAAATTATGCAGTACACAACAGGCCGTGATGACTTTTGGAACAAAAGCTCTCTTTCTGATATATAAATATTTCAGTTTTTGGAATCTACCAAACAAATGGTCAAAGGCTTGCTCAATAACAACTCTACTTGAGCTTAAAAACTTTGTTATACTTTTTCTCTCTTCTTGTTAAATAGCCAGTATCGCAATAAGGTGTTAGGAGTGATTTTGATATATGATAGGAGATTGTGCATATCCTCTAACAATACACTTCTACACTTAGCTATTTGTGGCGGCACTCAATTATTGGTGTTTGCACGTTGTCATGCACAAACACAATGCTATAAGTCAGTAGTCCAAGCCTTTTGTTCTGTATCGCATGCTGTAACTTTTTCAATGTCTCACAGTAAGCTGTAGATCTCATCACCACTTTGCGAGTGACGATGAGATCAAGGTAAACATCCAGAACTGGTTCAGGTCGCAGGCGGCCAAATTCTACGACACGGGTATGTTGCAATTAGTGCCAAGATATGACACATGCCTTAATTCGCATGGTGAATATGGCGAAAAGTAGTTTAAGGTATGTAGATTTTTCCGTAATAAAATACAAATGAAAACAAATTGCAAATTTTTTTTAATGCCCAAACAATACTTACTTTCTGGATGAGCTTAGTAGTTAAATGTGAGTCTTAGCAAAACAACACAACTCCCAATTGCAGGTATCCTGGAAGTAGGTTGATTTTGAGGCCATATCTCGCAAAGAGTCTCCCATAGAAGTATAATTCCTTTGACTTTTTTACTCCGAGCACAATCTATGGCTCTAAAGGCACTCAACTGCACATTCAGAACTTCATTTGTGCCACTTAGTAACATGTTCTAGTAGATGGGGCATCACTTATCAGTAAATGCATGAAAATACTACTTTTTCAAGGCTATCATCTTAAAGCATACAATGATAAGTGAATTTACAAGTGACAATATACAAATACACTAAAAAACATTGTAAATACATTACAAGATGTTTTAACATTGCATAACATTCTCAGCACGAAGAACATTACTCAATCACTCACACAACACAGCTACATCACAATACTTAATTGTTATGTCACCATTTTGCTGTATCCTTCTTAAGATCTGTAATCTTAGCAACTTCATTATTAAAATAAGATTATAAATCATTTAAACATTGTAAAATGAAATTAAATGTGTTTACGTAGCGCAGGCAAGACTCGGGAAGTCAAATTAAGCATCTAGCGACATATAATAAGTTATAAAGTAACAAAATTAATTACTTTTGTATAACTCTTACCAGTCAATGGCCCCTTTATTGTGATTAGTCAACGCTCCTGGAATTGTTCTAGGCGATATTCTCTCCAAAATGGGAGTAACTTTACTTTTACCATTGCTAGGACTTGTAGGTGTGTTATCCATTCCGTTATCTAATTTCTATAAATCAGAAAATACAACCAAACAACATTCCTACCTCCTTCCCCAATCGACATTTTACACCCTCTGGCGATTGAAATCCAACTGTGTTATTTAAATTTCATGTCTCTTTTTTTTTTTTAACTAAACTTTTGGAGATTATTAATTGATTTCAATTAAATTAAAATAATTTTTATTTCAATTATTGATACATTTATTAAACGTAGGATGGCCGAGCGTTTAAGTAGAGTCGATAGATATACTGGTCCTTGAGCTATACTCTAAAGCAGCGTTTCTCAACCTGGGGGTTGCGGTGATATTAAAGGGGGGTAGCATCTATATGCATGTTCAAACACACACTCACAGCGAGTATTATAGAAGGAGATCAAAATACAAAGAGCACGTACACATCAAGTTGGAACTTGTAAATTGCTCATGTATGTACTGTACACGTCATGCATGTGTGTTCATACCCGTCGCTATAAACGCAGCGACATAAAATAATAGGAATAATTCTATTACATTTTTTATACTGTCGGTATTTTCTTAATGTATAAAATTAGTGCAATGTGATTATATAATATTTAAAAAAATTTACATTTATAATTACAGTCAAAATTCAATTAGTAATAGTAAGGCTTACTGTTATTATTCCTTTGGGTGGGGGGTCGCGAAATACTAATTTTATTTATATTTACTATTTGGGGAGTCGCGGAGCTAAGAAGGTTGAGAATCGTTGGTCTAAACTAATGTGTCAGGTAGCCGATAGCTGGCGCTAAAGTCGCATTACGGCAAGAAGTTGTTCATCTATTTGGTTTGTAGGTAGCTTTATCGTTTTCAAGCATTTTTGTAACTTTTTTCTACTGTTCTGACAAAAAAAAATCTTATTTGTAATTACATTTTGTGATTTTATATCATGTATAAAGGAAGAAAAAGTATTTTTGATTTATAAAAAAAATTTAGTAAGATGATAATTTGACATTACAGACGATGATGTGGATAAATCGAAAATAATTATATTTTTGATGTTTTTATCCAGGTTTAAAACAGTTATATTGCTACATATTGTAAATGAAAGTTTCGTACATAATGTTCTGTGTATAACATATCAGTTCAATACATAGGTAATGATAAAATAAGTAAATAAATTTGCATTTTTCTGTTTTATTTTATTAGATATGTATGACAATATAATCAGGAAAACCATAGCTTATCCTCTGATACATTTAAATAGCCATAGAAATTTAATCCAGATAAAAACAAATTATTTTAAAAATAATCTTATTAATGTAGTGTAGCTGTTACGCGGAACTTGGCAAATTTGTCCCGATTAAAAGATGTATAGGACCATACATTATTGTTGTGCCCGTATCTATTATTAACGATTAAGCGGGTGGAATTCCTGGCAAAATGAACTTCAGAGCAGCGGCTCTCAAACTACCACGCCCATCACTGGTCGAGTGGATGACACCATCGAACATCAATATTGTTCGCCACTCACGTGCTTCCGTGTTGTTTAACCACGTGGAATTTTCCGGGTTTCACGTATCAAATATCTACATAGGAACCAATTTCTTATAGAAACAATAATACACAAACACCTAATTACTTGCTGAGCTTGCTTATATCTTTATTTTCAAACGTTTTCAACCTAGTTATTATAGGTCATCCTCAGGAAAAATTTATTCCATTTTCACATTCGAATATATAGCCTTCGAATGCTCGTGATATTACAACGTTTCGAAATTTTCAAAAATTTTAACGGTTTAAATAATAACAAATTAAACCAACTGCAAACACATTAAAACATTACTAATTAACAAACATAAAATAAATAAATAAATAAATAAATATTGTATCAAAAGTAGATTAAACCAGTTAAAGCTGCCATGTCCTTTCTACGGGTTTTTAAATCCCATTTCTTTTTCTATTACGTATTTCCATGCTGTTGGAAGATTATTTGCGTCTTTTGCATTTAAACATTTGTTTTCCACCTTACTTTTATATATTTCTACTTTCTCCATCCCTAATGCAATCGTCGGGGAATGGACTGCCTTTACTATTCTCGCTTCATCCCATTTTACGTTCGCTCCTTCCTCTTGTCCCATGATCGCCAAAATGGTGTTATTGTGCCCTTTTTTTACATCATATTTGTGTTCTTTTATACGTGTTGCCAAATTACGTCTAGTTACTCCAATATATTCTTTTGTTACCGCTAATTGCTCGTTCTCAAATGGAATCTTATAAACCCCCGCCTTATCCTGCATTCTCATTGCGTCCTTATCATTTCTAAGTAATCTGTATATGCTTGGTGCTCTTTTATAAATCATTTTTGTGCCTTTATATCTACATAACTCTTCTATCACCCCTTCCATTTTTCTGTCGTACGTGAACTTGCTGATCCGATCCTCTCTATTAAATCCTCTGTGTCTATGCTGTTTGTAACTCTTAAGTAACCCTTCTATTATGTTTGCTTTATAACCTAACTGCTTTGCCACTTTTTTAATTCTGTCAATCTCCTTAATTTGATCTCGTACATCTGTGCAATATACGTACGCCCTTTTAATAAGCGCTTTAAACGCTGCCATCTTACATTTGAGCGGATCATTAGACCACGCCGGTATATATAGAGGCGCAAGCGTGGGTTTTAAATATACTGAAGTTTGTATACCTCTTGAAGTTTGAATACCCTTTGGGTATTCAAACTTCAAGAGTATACAAACTTCAGTAGTATACCCTTGAAGGGTATACTACTGAAGTTTGTATACCCTTTTAAACTTTATATTTATGTCCAGAAAATGGAGTTGCGTACGGCTTTTTTTGTTCCATTTTTAGCTTTAACCCATGCGGATTGTCATTCATAGCAATTAAAAAATCTCCAATCTTTCGTTCATCCTTCCAAATTATCAATACGTCATCCACATATCTCTTGTACATTACAATGTACTCCTCAAATGATCTTAGGATATCTTTTTCTAGTTGACGTACTACCAACTCGCATAGGAGTCCCGACATGGGACTTCCCATCGGGACACCTTTCTTTTGCTTGTATGTCACCCCACCAAATCCAAAAAACGATTGATAGCACATCAAATCCGCAAGTCCATTTAAGTCCTCAACATGCGCCGCCAACCCTGGATTATGCTCTATCAAAAATTCAGTAAGGGCATTGAAGCATGATGTTAGATTCACGGACGGGTACATGCTTTCATAATCCATTACCGTCCCCACCTCATCGTTCATTAAAGCCAAATCCTGCAAGTCCTTTACTACCTTATTCGGATCATTCGCTACATACATATTTTCCACCATCTCCTCATATATGTACTTTTTTAATCTCTTCTCCAGTATAAAGGTTGGTGCATTGCATTTTTCAACTACCGGCCGAATCTCCTTGCCCTCCTTATGTGTTTTCGCGAACGCAAATATTCGTGGCATTCGGGGGTTAGGATTATGCGATCTTTTTAAGAATGGCAGGTACGTTGAGAGTGGTGTTCTTTCAAGCCGCTTAACCTTGTTGTTCGTTGCCGTTACAATCTTTTCATCCACAATATTACATTCCGTCTTCCTAATATAATCCTTGATGGCTTCATTATACCTTTCTCTTTTCATAATTACCATTTGTTTAGTCTTATCCGCTTTTGTTAACACTAGCTGCTCTCTTGCCATCCATTCCTTTGTAAACTTCACATTTAATCTTTCTTTTCCCTTCATTTTTAGTTCCTCTTTCTTTTTTCTAAATGCCATTTTCCATCTGAAATAATCTCTTTCAACCTCGTTAAGGCCGGCCATCCCTCTTTCCAGCTCAGCTATTGCAGTTTCCCATTCGCTTTTGTCGCCAGGAACATAATTGGGCCCATTCTTTAACACTTTCTCTACCTCTTTTGGCACCTCAATCTGGTCCCATAGGATGTATGGCTTTATATCTCGTTTTTGCCCTTTGGGAGCCTGTTTCTTTATAATCCATGTCATCTTTCTGCAATACTTCCTTGGTACGAATGCAATACTTCCTTGGTCCTTATGTACGAAACTTTGGTGGGGTGACATACAAGCAAAAGAAAGGTGTCCCGATGGGAAGTCCCATGTCGGGACTCCTATGCGAGTTGGTAGTACGTCAACTAGAAAAAGATATCCTAAGATCATTTGAGGAGTACATTGTAATGTACAAGAGATATGTGGATGACGTATTGATAATTTGGAAGGATGAACGAAAGATTGGAGATTTTTTAATTGCTATGAATGACAATCCGCATGGGTTAAAGCTAAAAATGGAACAAAAAAGCCGTACGCAACTCCATTTTCTGGACATAAATATAAAGTTTAAAAGGGTATACAAACTTCAGTAGTATACCCTTCAAGGGTATACTACTGAAGTTTGTATACTCTTGAAGTTTGAATACCCAAAGGGTATTCAAACTTCAAGAGGTATACAAACTTCGGTATATTTAAAACCCACGCTTGCGCCTCTATATATACCGGCGTGGTCTAATGATCCGCTCAAATGTAAGATGGCAGCGTTTAAAGCGCTTATTAAAAGGGCGTACGTATATTGCACAGATGTACGAGATCAAATTAAGGAGATTGACAGAATTAAAAAAGTGGCAAAGCAGTTAGGTTATAAAGCAAACATAATAGAAGGGTTACTTAAGAGTTACAAACAGCATAGACACAGAGGATTTAATAGAGAGGATCGGATCAGCAAGTTCACGTACGACAGAAAAATGGAAGGGGTTATAGAAGAGTTATGTAGATATAAAGGCACAAAAATGATTTATAAAAGAGCACCAAGCATATACAGATTACTTAGAAATGATAAGGACGCAATGAGAATGCAGGATAAGGCGGGGGTTTATAAGATTCCATTTGAGAACGAGCAATTAGCGGTAACAAAAGAATATATTGGAGTAACTAGACGTAATTTGGCAACACGTATAAAAGAACACAAATATGATGTAAAAAAAGGGCACAATAACACCATTTTGGCGATCATGGGACAAGAGGAAGGAGCGAACGTAAAATGGGATGAAGCGAGAATAGTAAAGGCAGTCCATTCCCCGACGATTGCATTAGGGATGGAGAAAGTAGAAATATATAAAAGTAAGGTGGAAAACAAATGTTTAAATGCAAAAGACGCAAATAATCTTCCAACAGCATGGAAATACGTAATAGAAAAAGAAATGGGATTTAAAAACCCGTAGAAAGGACATGGCAGCTTTAACTGGTTTAATCTACTTTTGATACAATATTTATTTATTTATTTATTTATTTTATGTTTGTTAATTAGTAATGTTTTAATGTGTTTGCAGTTGGTTTAATTTGTTATTATTTAAACCGTTAAAATTTTTGAAAATTTCGAAACGTTGTAATATCACGAGCATTCGAAGGCTATATATTCGAATGTGAAAATGGAATAAATTTTTCCTGAGGATGACCTATAATAACTAGGTTGAAAACGTTTGAAAATAAAGATATAAGCAAGCTCAGCAAGTAATTAGGTGTTTGTGTATTATTGTTGGTAAATCAGCTGAGGAAGTAAGGATTATTCTTATAGAAAGTTCTTCCGATAGGCATCTCTTATTGGATGATGGTCCAGGCGTCACGTTGCCTTATCCCATTAATAGAATCGTTTGTAAGGAGCTAATCGTATAAGGCAATCGGTTGCACTTATACTTAATTCTATGAGAGGAAAATAAATTAATAAATAGAACAAACCATGGAAAGTTTTTCTCGAGCATTGACAACTTTCATTAAAATTTGACAATGACTTGACAATTAACGCTGCCCAAAAACGATAAAATTTGCAGAATTAAAATAGAAAATATATTTTTAATTTTAAGGAATATTTTATAATTCAAATTTTTTGTTAAATATTCTTTAATCTAAGATTACCACCATACTCGGAAGTAATATTTTCTTTCAGTACAGTTCATCTTTGTCAGTTTAAAATATGTTTTAAATGATATAAATTCAGAAGAATTTTAAATTAAGTCAGTTTATCTTTTTTTATTGATGATAAATTATGATATAAATACATAAATTAAATTAATCGATGCACAGAAAGTAAAAAATGGGGTAGTGTTATCAAGAGACAAATTCTTTTCCATAATTTGAAATCGTGTAGTTAGATAACGCTTAAAAATGATTGAGGATTCCCACTTATATATTAATAAATGGGTGTCCATGCGTGTATATAAACATCATATTTTCTGAAAAATTTGTTTATATTAATAGGTATATTTTTAAGCAAAAAAATGCACATTACCGATCTGAGAACCTCCAAGATTTTTCTGTATTTAATTTTATAATAAAATTATCATTTTTGAGCGTCCATTAATACTATTTTTGTTTTTATATTTTCTATTCTAACTCTCCAAATTTTATCGTTTTTGGGTCAGACAGCCGTTAACTGTCAAGTCATTGTCAAATTTTAATGAAAGTTGTCAATGCACGTGGAAAACTTTCCATGGTTTGTTCTATTTATTAATTTATTTTTCTATCATAAAATTAAGTATAAGTGCAACCGATTGCCTTATACGATTAGCTCCTTACAAGAAATTCTATTAATGGGATAAGGCAACGTGACGCCTGGATTATTTGCGAATAAGAAATGCCTGTCGGAAGGACTTTCTATAGGAAATTGTTTCCTATTTACATATTAGATTCGTGAATAAAACTTGAAACCTGGCCATCGGACGGTTGGTTGGACGGTTAACATAGAATCTTACCGCTCTGTGGATCTGAGTCCGAATCCATACCGTCGAAAAACTCGAATGGGTGGTCTGACCGGGCGTGTCGGATCCCGTTCTCGCCTCCTTGGCATTGTGGACCTGGTCAAACTTACAATATGATTGTGAAAAAGTAGTCGTAGTGATCACAGGGTGGAAGGAGTTTAAAGAAACCGTTGATTAGATGCGAACCCGCAATCAAAATAGCGCTCGGTTGTTTTGTCCACTCGGTCATTCGTTAAACGTAGAATAAATCTTCTCAGAAAAGTTTTGCTTATAAAAACGCATAAAGATTCCCCAGAGCATTTTAAAAATAAACAAAAACAATAAAACGACTCGCAGCGCTAAGATTATTATATCGGCTCGTATGGTTCCATTTTTCTGTTTTATGTTAATGTCGCCATAAAAATTCGATGGCATTTGAACTGCCAAATATCTTTCTATACATCGTAGAATAAGGATATTTTTATTGCGATTACTGCTTATTATTTGCATAATATATGACCTCATCATTATTATCATCTCAGCATTTAAATTAATACTAATATAATAATTTGTTTATATCAACACTACTAGATTCTTGTTGATGGTTCAGATCAGACACACAACTGAAGTTTTTATCCTGCAATACTTCCAATCTGTAACATTATACAATGAACACCGAGTGAAATTACTTTTTAAATTTCACTTAGAATTATTACAGAATTTGTGTATATAATAGATTTTTATGCTGTTTTAAAAATGAGTGGCTGTACGTTAATATTGGATTTAGACGACCGTCGATCGTTGGTGCTCCCGTGTCTATTGTTAACGATGTTATGGCAAATTTTAGTTAATTCAATTCAATTTAATAATGCGAAAATAATTTCAAGGATAACTTCGTGTGGTAAAATGAACTTTACTTTTAGAGCAGCGGCTACCAGACAACCGGGCCCACCAGTAATGGCGTGGATAATACCAGTAAACACGGTACTGTTCACCGCGAACCTGGTCACGTGTTGGCTAACAACGTGAAATTTCTCGGGTTTTATTGGCGTATTTAATATCCAAGTAGAGGCCAGATTCTTCGTAAAAAGTTTCTCGGAAAGTACTCTTTTCGACAGATGGCCCGTGTGTCCGTTGCCGAATTCCATCGAACCAAACCCAAATTATCTCTATCTAACAGTCAAAATTCCTTATCCAAAATTAAAAATTTATGAAGATCCTTACATATAGATATGGATTATTAATGTCTGTATATAAACATTATATTTTATGAGTTTCTATTGTCACGTATATTATTACGGAAATAAATGCATATTACTGATCTGAGGACCTCCACGATTCTAACGTATTCAATTTTATAACAAAATTATCGATTACTAAGTGAAATTTATCTCTTGCAGAGTACTCAAAATTTTCCTAGTTTCCTTCACCTATATGCATGCCAATTTACCATAGATATTCCTTCATGGAGGGAACATCTTATTGGTAGATTATATTGCCTAATCCCATTAAATCTACAATTCCATTCATAGAATCGCTTATAAGGAGCAAAAAAGAACAAGACAGTCAATTGCACTTATATTTAAGAGAGGAAAATAAAATATTAAATAAATTTGTAAATAGAACAGAATATGGCAGGTCTTCCAGGTGCGTTGACAAACTTTCAATTAAATTTGACAAGTGAGTTAGGACGTAACAGATGCACGACCCAAAAACGATAAAATTTGGAGAGTTCAGATAGAAAATATATTTTTAATTCTAATAAATTTGTGTTAATTTTATATATTATTTTAATAATAATAAAATAAATATAAGAGTGTGATTTAAAAAGGAGATTAGGGCAACACTCAGAAGTGAGATTTCTTCTTTAACAAGACTCGCCTTCAATATTTTAAAATGTGTTTTAATTGACAATTGTTTTATTGACAAATGTGTTTTAATTGAAATTATAACGGAAACATAAATTTTTTCACTCTCTGCACATCAATTAATTGATGAGCAGAGACTGAAAAAATGGGGTATATTAGAATTATTACGTTAGAATTTAAATTAAAGCTAAAATAATAATTAATACCTCATAATATTATTAATAGTGTTGAAGGTTAAGATCAGACATTCAACCGACCTTTTAACTCTGTTCTACTTTAATTCTTCCATTTTAAGAATGTATCTTACACACGAAGAGAATATATTTGTAAATTTCACTTAATTAAAATTGACAGAATTACCATAAAAATCTATTGTCTAAACAGTTATTAATACGAGTTGCGCATAACTTAATATTGAATTAATTTAATTCAAATTAATATTATTCAAAATTTAAAAATCTCTATGGGATCGGTCGTCGGACCAAAACTGGCTGATATATGCATGATACCGATTGATGAAAATATATCACAGGCTCCAGGTATAGAGTACTACGCACGTTACGTTGATGATATATTAATTATATATGACTCACAAATAACTTCATCCCAAGATATTGAAAGCTATGCAAACAGTTTGAGTAACAACTTAAAGTTCACCAGTGAAGAAGAACAAAATCAGGAATTAAATTATTTGGATATTACTATATTGAGAAAGGAAAATCGATTGCTATTCCGTAAGTACGAAAAATTATGTAATACAAAAAAGACTATTAATTACAAATCATATTGTCCCGTAGAAACAAAAAAAAACGTCTTTACTATGGACCTCAAAAAAATAGTGAATAGGACATCCTTACAAGAAGACATAGATAAAGAAATAAAACAACTTTTTAAAAAATATTTATTGAATGATTATCCAAAGAATTTATTATGTAAGTGGTACAATCAATTTGTAAATTACAGATATAATGTAAAGAATCATATTGATAATATTATATATGTTAAATTTCCGTATGTACATAAACTTTATGAGAGATATAAATTAATTTTTAAACAGTATTCTATATGTATCGTGGCAAAACAAAAGAACAAATTGTTGAATATAGTTAATGTCATAAACAAAGAAGATGCCAATATGTTAAACAAACTCGATGTTGCAGGTGTAATTTATAAATTGTCTTGTACTTGTCCACAAACGAGGTCTTACGTCGGAGAAACCGGAAGGAAGTTAGAAGTACGTTTAAAAGAGCACGAGGCAGCAATAAGATTAAAAAGAGAAGAATCGCCGTGGTACCTACATTATAAAAATAATTTTTGTAACATAGACAGAAATAATATAAAAATACTTTATAAAGAAGAAAATTGTTTAAAACGTAGAATAATAGAACATTTTTGTATAAAAGAATATGCAAATTTAATCAATCTGAATGACGGTATGCAGATAGATGCATGCTGGGAAAACATCATCCAGCATAAAAGGAACGGAGGTTACCAAAACTCAACTACCCACTGATGAGGCGTTTTGCGAAATGCATTTGGGAAATGAAATTAATAAAATTATGAAAGTATAGCATCTTTTCGTCCTTTTTTTGTCTTCTTAACTCACTCGAAGTCGGATTTTAAAGAGTAGCTTTTTACTTGGATTTTAATTTAAAGTTTTTAGAATTACAAATTAATATTGTATAAAGCTCGTTATTTGTGGTAGATCGTCATGTATTCTGTCAACTCTATAATACTATGTTTAATGTTTTCTCCTTCTTCCCTGTGTGCACCAAAAGGGTCTTGTTTCTATACGTATTGTGAGTTTCGCCTGGCCTATAATGAGGACGATTAGGTAGGTGAAGAGGGACGGGTAGGGTGCCACATAAGATTTAAAAAAAAAAAAAACTGCAGCTATAGGCACATATGGCGAGACTTTTACGGACTCCTGTTATTTGTCACTCGATTAGAGACCTTTATATTTTTTAAATGTGTATCCATTAATTCATGGAGGAAGAATCTGTGATATCTTACACGATTAATTGAATAAGGATATTTGGGCGTCTGCTAAATTCGGTAGCCTGCATAAGAACTTGTTTTTTGAAACAGGCTCCTGTTTAGGTGTTAGATACGTGAATAAAACCCGAAAAACTTCACGTGGGCATCACATTGGTGAGGGGCAAACCTAGAAAGTGTCGGGTGGTTTTATCGACTCGGTCACTGGTGAGTTCTATATATTAATGCATAGAGCCTCAAGTTTAAGTTCAACCTGGGGACCGGACCCATAAAAGTTGTATATTCCTGTGCAGAAATAAATTTCATACATCATGCATGAAATATTTTGTTACAATTCCTATTTCTAAAGAATGTTTTTATGTGTTAATTCAACCGTCTACAAAAAATTTTCACAATTCGCTTCGGCACTTTCTGATTTCTGTGTCGATGAAACTCTTCTATTTTCTCACAAATACGGACAGAAATATTTTATCAGTAGACATGTTTACAGCTTCGAATCGGGTCAGTTACTCATGTAAAATATGTGAATTTAAATAAACTTTCACGCCATTGGACGTTTCAAATTCCCACGCGCAACATCATCGATTTTGATCAACATCCAGCTGTCCCGCAACCAAACCAATGAAATTACGACGAATTGCACATTTCTCTTATATAAAGAGGTGCCAATTGCGTGTTGTCAGCGTACACAGGGCCAAAACCTCCAGGAAAAACCAGAACGAGTCAGAACACCACAAACAGAAGATGAACAAGTTTCTATTTACATTCGTCGTTATCGGTAAGTAAATTTATAGAGTGTGTATTGACGTACTTTAAATAATTTTGTATAGTCCAACCTGCAATAACGGCCACTTCCCAGCAAATGGCCACATTTAAAAAGTTGTCGTTTTTCCTGAAACTGTTTTTGATACAAAATTGCGTATAAAATAATCTGCAAAATCGTCTATTTTTTTAACGTTCTCATCGGTGGCCTTTGATTAGAGATTGAAGTGTGTTTGTAATCAATGTAGATCAATGATTAAATTTATTTTGTTTCAGGAATTATTTTGTTAGAAAGTAGCGAAGGTCGATACGTGAAAATCAAAGGACGTGATCAATTCAATTTAAAACGAAGAAGTTCCGAAGGAAGTATTGCAAGTCTTCTAGACAATTTAAGTGTAAATGCTGCAAATACTAACACATATGGTGGTGACCCTGAAGATGTTGTTGGATTTTTTGGTATTAATTCTGATCTTCTTAGTGGTCTTGGTAGAGTCATGGGAAGAGCCTTAAGAAAAGAAAATATAGGAAAATGATTAAAGCACTGAGTAGATTTCATAAATAGAATTAAAAAAGGTCAGTATTATTAAACAGAAAAATTTCTTAATTTATTATTGAATGAAATCAATTTATTTTTTTAATTATTTATAAAGTAGTTTCTATTTACTTCCATTTGCAAGTATAAATATCTCTTTTATTTGTATTTTTCTCCAATATGTAATTGTTTTAAGAAATGTTAATTCTTGTTTTGAAAAATACAGACAAAATACTATTTAAAATAATCAAATGCCATTAAATATTAATTTTTATTTATAATATTTTGTATTAAAATTATGTCTTTTTCTTTGTAGTTAACCTATAATTGGCGACCTCACAGTCGAACTTCGGGTTTCACTTCTATAATATAATAAATGTTATTTGCTGGATGTTCTTTAAATATTGTAACTGCATTATTAAAGTATCAATAAAGAGCTTTGGGTTGTCAAAATATTCTTTGTTTTATTCTTAATTGTTCGGTTTAGCTTTATATGTAGGCGTGGGTGATGCCTCCCGGGAGGTCTTACAGTTAACTGGTTGCTATTTAGGTGTTATTAGCGAGGTTGAGGCCGAAGTTTTAAACGCGAAAACGTGTACGTCGGACGTTCGGCGCCGCTTTCCTGTAAGCCTAGAAGTTTGACAATGGCGTTTGGAACGTCAGTGGAATCATGCTCGACATTCCAAATGTCATTGTCAAATTTCTAGGCTTACAGGAAAGCGGCGCCGAACGTCCGACGTACACGTTTTCGCATTTAAAACTTCGACCTCAACCTCGCTATTAACATCAAGAAAATCCGTAAAAACTCCACGTACGTGGCCTGCTGGTTGGCTAGGCGCCAACCCACCACCGACACACCAGTGATTGGTGATTTTATCCATGTTGCAGTCAAAACCAGTTTTTAGTTAGGACGCGTTTTAACTAGTTTATACTGGATGTCTTTGTTATAACTAGAATTTACTTCTACAGTAGTCAAAAATGAATTTGAATTAAAACTATAGATTTAACTAGACAAAATGGATTTTAGCAAAATGGCTTAGGGGCCGTCCATAAATTACGTAAGGGCGATTTTGGCCATTCTTGATCCTTACCTACCCCTGTGTAAGAAACCGTAATATTTTCTTTGAACCCCCTCCCCTTCCCTATCTTACGTAATATTTAGGCATAATTTAATAGAAAGATTTTAACGAAAATAAATTTTTTAATGAAACCCTAAAAACTTTAGGTCCAAAATATATAATTATTAATTAGTTAATTAATATGTACTATTATTTATAAAAGACTATCTTAACAAATTTAAAAATATAAAAATTTAATGAATTCGAATGAACAATTTATTTTAAGAACTTTATTTTTTAATTATTAACAATCTTTTTATTATTATCATTAAAATTTTGTTTTTACTACCAGTGGCGTGCCGTCATTGGAAGCGATGGAAGCGCCGATTCCACCTTTTAATGACCTTCCCTTGTATTTTATAAAATATAAATGTTCATATTTTAACGTACTTTGTATTAATTAAAATTAATATTTTATTATAACTGCAATATGTATCTTTTACACATTTATCGTTTTTTTTTTACATGTAGTATAGAAGATTGCTATTGTATGTTCGAATAATTCAGTGGCGGAAGGAATGTCGAAACCGGGTCAGTTTCAAATATATATAGGCATTGGCACATGCGGTTTACAGAGCTCCAACCTCACCCGGTTTATCCGGTAGAAGCGAAACACGCATAAAGCATCCAATTTTATATCCCGAACCGGTTCTGAGCTGTTAGCTGCCTGCCTGTCAACTTTCAAGCAGCCAGATTATAGGCATTGGCGCATGCGCTTTACAGAGCACCAACGTCACCCGGTGTAGCTGGTGGATGCTTCACACATAAAGCTTCTAAGTTTATATCCCGGACAGGTTGTGGGCTGTTAGCCGCCTGCCTGCTAGATATTCGACCGCCCTCGTCCGATTATGTGAATCACGAGTAGACTAGATCAACGGCGGGCAACCCCCGACCCGCGGGCCAGCTACGGCTCGCGAAAAGTTTCTATCCGGCCCGCGAGATCTTTAATAGATTATTAAATTGGAAAAATAACTAATTAATAGTTATTTTTCCAATTCTTTGTAATTTTCGAAAACGATAAGAGAAATAAATGTAGTAATTAACTTTTTATTTATTTATTTCATATTTGCAGACTTAAAAAATTACGAGTCACAAGAAGGCATCAATTAACTACTACGGCCCGCGGAAATAACGTAAAATTTATTCTGGCCCGTGTTATAAAAAAGGTTGTCCACCCTAGACTAGATTTATAACGTAACCCAACCGATAGGAGTTTACTGGCATGTTTTTATGATAGTTCTGTATAGTTGACAGGAGTTTTAAAAAAAAATCCATTAAAATATTTGATATATTTATTCTGCGTTTATTCCGCTCTCCCATCTTATATTATTTACGGATTTCAATGTTAAACCGGTGATATTACGATTTAGTATGTCCCATCTGTAAGGGGATGCAGAAAAAACGTGTACAATTCTAGTACAGTGTTAAAAAATTAACTGTTACTTTGGCAACATTTACAACCAAATTTAATAAATGAGACGTAATTCTCTCAACATAGC
Source organism: Centruroides vittatus (assembly GCF_030686945.1). Lineage (NCBI taxonomy): Eukaryota > Metazoa > Arthropoda > Arachnida > Scorpiones > Buthidae > Centruroides > Centruroides vittatus. The sequence continues at coordinate 1,636,803 of NW_027120927.1, forward strand.
AATCTGCGTACGGTGCAGAGAGGGTCGCTGCAGGTACCTCTCTCTTTCCCTTTCCTGTCTTTCTCTTTCCATTTCCTCCCTTTGTTTCTTTTTTTGTTGGCTTTTTATTTCCCGCTCCATAAAGTATAAGTACCCCCTAATTCTTCTTGGTTTTCTTTTGGCCACTCGATAAATTCGCTGTCTTTAATTTTTTCTTTTTGAAATTTTTTAACTGCAGATGCCTGTATATAAATTACCTTGTTATCCATCTAAGTTTTTTTAATTAAACAAAACAAAAAACCTTACTTGTTTTATGATTCTATTAAATTCTCCTTCTTCTTTCCGAGCTACATAATCACTTTTTAAATCTGCTTGTTTTTTTTAAGTCTATCTGTATATAAATTGCCTTGTTATTTATCAGAGATCTTTCTTTATTTTTAAAAAACGAATAAAAAACCCTTACTTTTATCGCTTTGTTCTTTGCAATTCGAGTGACCCTATCTATTTCCTCTTGCATCTTCTTTGGCACTGCCGTGTTTTGCGGTATTACAAATAATACAGCATCTTTTTATAATCCTTTTATAATGACAGTTATTTAGATCAGAATGTTTAATTTAAGGAAAAAAGCTTTTAGAGGGTATGCCAAAACTTATAGGGCTTTTATTTTAGAAAATATAGATCCAGCTGTCTGTTTCGAAAAAATAACATCAAATATTTATGATATTTTAGTTACTGATAATTTTGTTTGTAGAAGGAAATTTTTAATTAATTTAAAAACTAAATTTTTAAAATATAAAGATGATGATATTATAGAGTATCAAGATGTATATTTTTCTAGCCATGTTAAGCATATTTTGTCCTCATATATGATTGGTGAAAAATTACGAAATGCATTTGATACTATTCTAAATTATATTGAAGAGTTTATAAAATATGGATCAGGGTGGATACTAAAAGAAATTATATTTATAGATGTAAATATTGGGATATATAAAAATGAAATTGGTGGCTGTGGCCATATTATTCTTCCGAAACATCTAGTTCTCAAACGTTGTGTATTAAATATAAAATGCTCAGATAACCAATGTTTTTTATATTGTATAGTTGCACATTAATATCTGGCAACTAGTAGTAACAGAAATTCTATTTATTTATATAGAAAATATTTAAAATATTTAAACTGTAACACAAGGTGACAAACGCTGAAAATGAACGTGTAATCGATGTCGCTTGTTTTGGTGAAAATTAGTGATGTAACGAATATTCGGTTACTACCCGGTATTCGGCTTATTCGGCCTATTTTTCGCTATTCGGCCGAATACCGAATACTTGAAAACAGGAGTAAGAAATAACAAAAACACAGTAAATTAATCATTTTGGAAACTTTTATTAATGCTGAACATTAAGCTATAATTATTAAAGTTAATAAGAAATAGCATCTAACTCTAGTATTAAATTATTTCGTAATTAAATATTATTATTGCCTTTATCTAGCCCGATATCTCATGGCATTGATGACGTGTAGGTTAGAATGTATCGGGCATTAATGTTATTGTTTAGTTAATTATGTTATATTCGTATTCGCGTATATTTTAATATTTTTTACGAAACGTTTTATTGAAACTTATCGTATTTAATGAAAGAATTATTTATCTATTTCTAGAAGATGAGTAACTAATATATAATTTATTTTATATATAAAGCAAAGAATGAGCATTTCTCATTATATACAAAATATAACATTTTAAATCGTGTTAATTATAAAAATATTGACAAAAACAATAGCAACAAAATATCACAAAACTTCACAAATAGAAACCCCCAATAATATATTTGAACTGTTCCACAACTGGGCAGAAACTAGACCATATGTCCCCACTAAAGTATATCCTTAGGGTACTATTCAGTCTACAAATACGTAGTAAAAACAAAATTTTAAAGGGTTAAAAAGATCGATTGCAAATAAAATAACTTAAGTTATAACTTACATCTAAATACCAACAACTACCGAATCGTATCAGGCTATTTACGGCTATTACATAAATTATAAACCAATTTAGCAGTAGAGGTAGACGTTAGGCTCCATCTCATATTAACTTTAATAATTATAATTTATTTAATTTAAATAATTTAGACCTACTGGAAGAAAAAATCGTAGTGACAGCGGGCCAATAGAGAGTAGGGTTCGCGATCCTTGCCATTATGCGGTTTGCGCGCCAATTTTCGTACGTGCGTTAATCAAGCCGAATAGTTTGGCCTAATATTCGGCCATTCGGTATTCGGCTGAAGCCGAATATACTATTCATTACATTAGTAAAAATCCTTTCATTGTTGGTATTCTGTTGTTCTGTCAAAATTTGTGAAATTATAAGCAAAAGGATGATGCTAAACATGAGTAATGTTCAGTCATTGTTTATTTAGTTGTTGATTCTTGTGAAATAGCTAATTAATAACGAACAATATCATTAATTGTCGAGTATATTATTGTGACAATACTTTTCGAAGCATTACTAATTGTAAATTTAATTAATTTGATTAAAAAAATCCTATTAAAAACAATTAAGCGTTAATCGCCCGTCAGTAAAGGTGCAATTAAGGTGTAAATGCAATTACTAAAGTAGATCGTAACTTGAAGTAAAAAAAATAATTTCTGGTGTTTTAATGGAAATTTGCGATTTGCTATAGCTATGCCATCTTTTAACGATAATGTAAACTAAAGACCTGCTCAAATTACTTTAATACGCTGTAGCGTAAATTTTGAGAGTTTGCATTAAAACAAGTACAATATTTATACACACATTTTTAGAACCTCTTTTTTTATTAAACATTAATTTAAAAATAGAAAAAATCATTTAACATAAATAATAGAAAAAAAAAGTAAATATTCTTATGAACCAAATTACAAGTGACATTGAGAATTGTGTATTTTCACAAATTTTGAATTATGTTGAATTACTTGAATTTTTTAATTTAAAAAAAGTAGTAGTAATCGAATTTACGAACGTAAAAACGTTAAAAAAATCGAAAATGACAAATTTATTTAAAAATAAAATCCAAAAAGTATACTACTATGTAGAATAAAAACAGAAGAAAACAAAGGTGTAATCTGCTAATGTCTAAAATGAATGGTTCTCAGGAAAAATAAAATTAAAAATGACGGCGCATTTCTGCGCCAGGAAAAGTTTTCAAACTTTTACATTGACGCCATCTAGAGATCACAATAGTAACTCTTTTACATACACAAATAGTATTTTATATATTACAAAAAGAAAAAATTTAACTTATTAAATATTACACAATAATAAGTAGAAAGTATTATATATGTTTTATTATGATAACTTTTATGAATTTTATAATTATAATAATAATAATTTCATTATTTTATTATGTTTAAATTCAATTAATGGTAAATAACTAAATAATGAGAAATGAATTTATTTACTGAAATAATGCTTTTAAATAATGGAAAACATGTAATATTTTAAATTATTTTTATTTCTTAAATAGCTTCTACGTCATAGGAAGGTGACAGGAAATAGAATGGCGTCACCTGACCTGCCGCAGGGGTTTCTGCGGTCACGTGACCTGTCACAAACACGTGTTTTTGTTTACAACATTTCTTGCTATTATATTTGGTAAATTAATTAACAAAATTAAATAAAAATGTAATAAATTACAGAAAGCGATGAATAACAAATATATAAGAGCGTAAATTAGTACAAAAACTAACAAAATAATAAAATAATTTACATTTATTAGGGCAAATAAATTTAATTAATTGTAATATTTTTTAAATTACGTAATCTGACAAAACACACTGTTAAGTCTTGGAAACATTTCCCCAAGTACAATACAACAATTACACTGTAATTTAAATTTATATTGTAATCTAAACATGACCCATTGTATCTAAGCAGTGTGTTTATTAAAAAATCGAAAATGACGAATTAATTTAAAAATCGAAGACAAATAAAAAATATCTGAAGACGATAGCATGTTCTGCATTTGTCTAAAATATATAGTTCTCAAGGAAAATAGAGTTAAAAACGTCGGCGTAAACAAAACGCCAGCGAGAAAATCCGCCAGAGAGTTTAAACCAACGTAAAAAAAAAAACAATTATCAGAAATCATGAAAAATGTAACACACATATGTAATAAAGTATATAAATTTGCAATATCACAAAAATAAGCAAAAAAAAATTAAAAAAACAAAGAGAAAAAGGAACATTTAAATCAATACTAAAGGTGACACACTTCCATCTAAGTAGTGTGTTTATTTAAAAAATCGAAAATGACGAATTTATTTAAAAATCAAATCCAAAATATATACTGCTATGTAGAATAAACACAGAAGAAAACGATGGTGTAATCTGCTTGTGTCTAGGATATATAGTTCTCAAGAAAAATGATATTAAAACGTTGGCGCACTTCAACGCCGACCGAGTGTTTTCGAACCTCTCAAACCGGTTTGGCATAGGGCGAAGAAGTGTGCCACCGACTCCAAAAGGGTTAAATATAAACCGTTTAAAATTTCCCATAAATGTGAAAAATATTCTCACATTTGAGAAAAATAATTGCCTAAGTATTCATGTGTATGGGTATGAAAAGAAATTAATTTATCCAATCTATATAAGTAAATTTCAATTTGAAAAAGAAATTAATTTGTTATTGTATAAATCTCATTTTTTTTTAATTAGGAATTTTAATAGACTAATGTCTGATAAATCATCAGCAAGAAAATTTTGTAAACTCTGTTTAAATGGTTTTGAAAGAAAAACTACTTTAAATGACCATATAAAATTTTGTTCTAATCATAAATATCAAAAAGTATCTACTCCAAAAGGAGACAATACAATTGTAAAGTTCCATTCTCATGAAAAGTCTTTATTTCATGCAATTTGTATATATGCAGATTTTGAATCAATTTTAGAACAGGTATCTTCTGATAAAATAGACCCTAAAATAAGTTGTACTAAAATTTTTGAAATTCATAAACCTATATGTTATTCCATTATAATTATTAAAAATGAAGATAAAATAATATATGCTAATTTTTATTGTGGAGATAATGTTGTTAATAATTTTTTAATTGATATTCAAAAGCAGCTGAATAATTTGTTAGATAAAATAAATCACCATGCTGAAATTAATTTAAATACTGTTTCCAATAATTTTAAACATTTGTGTCATATTTGTAAAGAAAAATTTGATGATAATGATCTGCGTGTAATGGATCATGATCATCAGACAGGTCTTTTTCGGGGGTGAACCCATAATTGTTGCAATTTAAATTACCGACTAAAAACGTTTATCCCAATTATATTGCAAAATTTTTCAGGTTATGATTCGCATTTAATTTTTAAAAATATTCCTTCTAAATTATTTTTCAAAATCAAAATTATTTTTATAAATTCTGAAAAATTTACAACATTTTCATTAGATTACAGTAGAGCGTCGATAAGTGGAACCAATTGGGGACTGGGGTCCTTCCAGTTAATGATTTGTTCTAGTTTCTGACTTTGTACAAAAAAATACATTAACCTGTCCGATGTTCAAATTTTTTCTCCGTTGCGTATCGCTTCCTGTTGAATTTTTCTCCGTCGCGTGTCGCTTTGCGTTGAATTTTCGTCGATTTTAAGCCTAACGAAAATTTTTATAGTAATCATCGAGGCTATTGTATTGCTAAAAATTATTTCTGCATTTTGTACAAACAAAATAAATATATTAAAGAATATAAAAAACATGAAAATTATACTTTAGAAGTAAATTTAGTATCAAAAACGTTCGATTCAGCATGGACACAGTCCGACTGAAAATCGTTCCACTTTCCGGCCATTCCACTTACCGACGTTCCACTTACCGACGCTCTACTGTATTTTAAATTTATTGATAGTTTTCAGTTTTTAAATTCTTCTCTTTCAGTTTTGACCGACAATTTAAAAAATGCAAATTATAATTTTCCAATTTTTAATCATTTTTTTCGTTGCAGCAAATATAGAGAATTATTAAAAAGGAAAGGAATTTTTCCATATTCCTATTTTAAAAATAAGCGAATATTAAATGAAATTCAACTACCCCCAAAAAATGCTTTTATAATGAGTTATTAGGAGAAAAATATTACAGATGACGATTACAATCATGCTCAATTAGTTTGGGATAAATTTAATTGTAAAACTTTCAAAGACTATTTAAAATTATACCAATATGTTGATACAGTATTATTGGCAGATATATTTCAGAATTTCAGAAAATTAAGTTTAACATATTATAATTTGGATCCCGTATATTTCATAACTACGCCCGATTTAACATGGAACTGTGGTTTAAAAATGACCAAAATCCAACTGGAATTATTTAATGATTTAGATATGTACCTTTTCATTGAAAATGGAATTAGGGGTGGAATAAGTTTGGCGGGGAAAAGGTTGCAAAAGCAAATAATCCATTAATACCCGATACATATGATAAAAATCAACCTCATAATTATATTCTGTCGATAGATGCGAATAACCTTTACGGGTTCGTAATGAGTGCATATTTGCCTGTAAATAATTTTTGATGGCTGCACAAAGATGAAATAGATGCTCTAAACATACCTAATATATCAAATAAAAATAATGTAGGATATATCTTAGAGGTTGATTTAAAATATCCTGAAGTTATTCATGACAGACACGATGATTTGCCACTCGCTGCTGAACACACACACATTCCATACAATTTATTATCCAATTACCAAAAAACAGTCTTAAAAAATTAAATTTAAAATATACTAATAATAAAAAACTAATTCATACTCTTTTTGATAAAACAAACTATGTAATTTATTATAGAAATTTAAAATTTTATCTAGAAGAAGGTCTAATAATAACTAAAATTCATAGAGTATTAGCATTTTCCCAAAGCGCATGGCTTAAAAAATATATATATTTTAATAATAAAAAAGGCAAGAATCGACTAACGATTTTGACAAATCATTTTTTAAATTAATGAATAATAGTTTTTTGGCAAACATGTCAAAACATAAGAAAACATATTAACCTAAAAGCAGCCACAACATTAAATCAGTATCGCAGATATCTATCTAAGCCATCTGTAGAAAATTTCAAAATTATAAACGATAATCTGACTATTTTTAAAATGAAAAAACCTAATTTAATTTTAGACAAACCAATTTATATTGGTTTTTGCGTATTAGAATTAAGTAAATTGCATATTTATGAAACATTTTATAAAATATTCAAAAATAGATATGGCGAAAACGTACATTTATTATATACCGATACAGACTCGCTAACACTTCAAATATATACAAATGACGTATACGAAGATTTAAAATCATTCCCCGATATCTTCGATTTTAGTAATTACCCTAAAAATCACAAATTATATAATGAAGCGAACAAAAGTAAACTAGGATATTTTAAAAATGAAACATTATCGAAACCTATAATTGAATTTTGCTCGTTGAAACCAAAAATGTATTCCTATATTTTCGATAAACAAAATAAGAAAACTGCCAAGGGAATTAAAAAATCTGTTGTAAAAACATTTAATCATGATAAATATAAAGAAGTTTTGTTTAATACAGAATTATTAAGGCATCAACAATATGGAATTCAAAGCAAAAATCATATAGTAACAACATATCTACAAAATAAAATTTCCCTTTCTCCATTTTACGATAAAAATTTATTTTAGATAATGGAATAGATGCACTATCATTTGGGCACTACAATTTTTACTTTTAATTTTGCAGATTCCTCATCATTTTCACAATATGGCTTTATAATAGTATACAAAAGAAAATGTAGTTATATAATACATAGTATTTGTAGTAAAACTTACTCGTGTTTAAAACAAACATGTAATAAAGCAGCATCATTAAAATTACCAGATAATAAAATATACGAATGTAAATTTTTTGTAATAAATGATAAAATAACATTACCAATATTCGACAAATATTTTATAAGTAGTATAGATTCGATGCAAACTGGGGTATAAAATTAAATTAATATAGATTTTAATGTAAATGAATGATACAAACTGGGTTATAAAAATAAAGAGGATTACGCTCTACTCTGAAGTGAAGTCAAAAATTGTTCCTTATCAGCATCAAAAAATAATTCCCCTCCTACCTCACCCATCTAATAATCATCTCCTTCCATCAATAAAGTTTAATTTGTTAGAATTCCTACCTCACCCATCTCCCTCCATCAATAAAGTTTAATTTGTTAGAATTCCTACCTCACCCATCTCCCTTCATCAATAAAGTTTAATTTGTTAGAATTCCTACTTCAAGATAATTACAAAAATCCCTCCCCACCATCTGTGAAGTAGGTTCTATTTATAAAAATTGTCTTATACCCTGATTTTGAAAATTCTTTCCCACATCCCTAATGACCTTAGACGTTTTTGTAGTAGCCTCTGTTTTTTTTTTAAATGAGAGATTTATATCTACCCCGGCTTTAAAATAGATGATGAAAATTCTTTGCAATGTCCTTAGAGTAATTACAAATTCACCTTTCTAACATCCTTGAAGTAGCCTCTCTACCTGAAGCACTTCTTTACCAATGCCTTCATATGCCTTTGTTTTTGTAAGAAGAACAGAAGTAAAATCCTGTGCTCTTTTTTAAGATGTAAGTTTTTACTAATGATGTTAGAAATATCAGAATATATTTCTAGATAATACAATTGACTCTTTTTAAGATTTAATAATTTTTATTTTTAAAAAATCTAATATAATATTACAGATTTTTAATTTTCTTCTTCTTCTTCTTCTTCGTCGAATTTATTTAACCGATCCATTATGTCATCAACGATGTTACTAATATCTTGAAGTATATAGACTAACAAACTATGAGAATTTTCGGTAATATATTTATGATCTAGTTTCTGATATTTTATAATGTAACACCAGAAAAGATGATATTTGAAATCATGAATGAAATCTTCGTTCAGTATTTGATAGCGAGAAACTAAATCCCAGTGGAGATAATCTTTTAATTCCCTCAGTGTATCTGTTTTTAATCGTTGATATTTTAAAACTATTCTCATATTTAATTTATCAATATATTTCTTAACAAAATTATCAGAGAGAAGCTGAAATTTTGCTATTTTATCCCAATTAAGATATTCTGAAAAATTATCTATGAATTCTTCATCTAATACTTGATGTTCAGAAATTAAATTCCAGTTTGCATGTTTAATATGTTTTTTGATGAATGTAGTAGTGAATATATAATTTTTCCATATTAATTCCCAGTTTAAACTATCTGCAAATTCAGAAATGAAGTCTCGACTTAAATCAGTTTTTTGGCTTATAATTTCCCAGTTAACAAAGTTTTTAAAACGTCTGATGTTATTTTCATCCATGGGTAAACTCGAGAATTTTTTCCATTCCAGTGAAGTAATGTATGTGTAGTCTATAAAAAAAATTCGATATTAGGATAAAGTTTTTATTTTTTTTTTTACATAAACATATTATTGGTTACAACATTTTTAAAAAAGTACAGTAATGATTATTACAGTTGATTACTACAATTAACACAACCGCATTTTATAAAATTCTTATTACATAACAGTATTGTTATCTGGTTAGTTAGTATAAAAAATTTACAATAGTATTTCTTATTCTCCGGTAATTTAAATAATCCGGCCTTATTCACAGCTTGTTTTAAACAAAGATATGTTTTACTCGAAACACCATGTATTAAACAAGTTTTTGAATTTCGTTTCCTCTTGTATAATAATATATAACCGTATTGAGGGTATGATGATATCAGAAAATCTGGAAGAATTTAAATATAAAAATTATAATGCCCAAACGATGTCACATCTATACCATTATCAGAAATAAATTTTTTATCATAAAATGGTGAGAGTGATATTTTATTCTGAAGATATGTTGTCACAACATGATTTTTACTTTTAATTCCAAACTGCTGATTTCTCAATAGTCGACTATTAAATAAAACTTCTTTATATTTTTCATGGTGAAAGGTTTTAACAACGGATTTTTTAATTCCTTTAGCTGTTTTTTTATTTTGATTATCAAAAATATATGAATACATTTTTGGTTTTAATGAACAAAATTCTATTATAGGTTTAGATGATGTCTCATCTTTAAAATATCCTAGTTTATTTTTGTTCCTTACATCAAATAGTTTGTGTGTAGTTGGATAGTTGCTAAAATCGAAAATATCTGGAAATGATTTAAAGTCCTCATATATGTCATCTGTATGGATTTGAAGCGTTAGTGAATCGGTATCGGTATATAATAAATTTACATTTTCACCATATTTATTTTTAAATATTTTATAAAATGTTTGATACATATGCAATTTACTTAATTCTAATACACAAAACCCTACATAAATTGGTTTATCCAAACATAAGTTAATTTTTTTCATTTTAAAAATTGTGAGATTATCATTAATAATTTGGAAATTTTCGAGAGATATCTGGGATAAATATTTCCGACATTGATTTTCAGTTGTAGCTGTTTTTAAATTTAAGCGTTTCCTTACATTTTGACAGGTCTTCCCAAAAAAGCTGTTATTCATTAATTTAAAAAAAGATTTATCGAAATCATTTGTTGATTCCTGGCGTTTTTTGTTATTAAAAAGTACATATTTTTTAAGCCAGGGCTCTTGGTTAAATCCGAGCACTCGATGAATTTTAGTTAATATTAACCCCTCTTCTAAATAAAATTTTAAATTTCTATAATGAATTACATAATTTTGTTTATCAAAAAGAGTTGGAATTAATTTCTTATTATTATTATTATATTTTAAATTTAATTTAGTTAATATTGATTTTTGATAATTTGATAATAAATCATAAGGAATGATGAGGTGTTCTGGAGCTAGTGGTAAGTCATTATGACGCTGGTGAATATTTGGGGGATATTTTAAATCAACTTCTAAAATATAGCCTATATCATTTCTATCGGGGATATTACGAATGTCTAAAGCATTTATCTCATCCTCAGATAACCATCTGAAATTATTTACAGGTAAATAAGAACTCATTACAAATCCATAGAGATTATTAGCATCTATCGAAATGATATAGTTATGTGGTTGATTTTTATCATAGGTTTTTGGAATTAGAGGGTTATTAGCTTTAGCAAATCGTTTTCCGCAGAGACATAGCCCCCCTCTCATCCCCCCCTCAATAAAAAGATACATATTAATATCTCGAAATAATTCTAGCTCGATTTTTGTCATTTTTAACCCGCAATTCCAAGTTAGGTCTGGAGCTGTTATGAAATATACTGGATCTAAATTATAATACTTTAAACTTAATTTTCTAAAATTTTGGAATATATCAGCTAATAATAAAGTGTCAACATATTGATATAATTTTAAATAATCCTTAAAATTTTTACAATGAAATTTTTCCCAAACTAATTTTGCATGCTGGTAATCATCATCACTAATATTTTCTCCAGATAATTCATTATAAAAATATTTTTTTGGGGGTAAACATCTCTCGTATAAAATATCCTCGTTTTTAAAATAAGAATAGGGAAAAATTCCTTTTCTTTTTAACAAATTTTTATTTTTGTTGTTATAGAAAAATTGATTAAAAATAGGAAAATTATAATTTGCATTTTTTAAATTTTCTGTTAATCTATCTAGCGAGGAATTTAAAAATTGATAACTATCAATGAATTTAAAATGATCTAGAGTAAACGTTGTAAATTTTTCTGAATTTACAGGAATAATCTGAATTCTCGAAAATAGTTTTGGGGGGATATTTTTGAAAATCAGATGAGAGTCATAACCTGTAAAATTATGTAGTATAATGGGAATAAATTTTTTGAATCTATAATTCAAATTGCAGTGATTATGGGACATTCCCCGAAATTTCCCTGTCAGGTGATCGTGGTCTCTTACTCTGATATCATCATTATTAAACCCCTCCTCACATATATGACACTGATGTTCATAATTATCGGGAATAGTATCTATATTCATTTCTACATAAGTATTTATTTTATCTAATAAAATATTTAATTGATTCTGAATATCAAATAAAAAATGCTTAATAGGATCTTTACCACAATAAAAATTACAATATAATAAAGTATCATCATTTTCAATAATAACAATAGAATAACATATAGGTTTATGAATCTGAATAGTTTTAGTAAAACTAGAATTTAGATTTACAGCATCTACGTGAACTTCCTCTAGAATTGATTCAAAATCTGCAAAAATCACTACAGGATGATATAATTGCTTTTCATAATTACTAAATTTAGCAATCGCCTTTTCTCCAGTCGGAGTAGAAACTTTTTGATATTTATAATTAGAGCATAATTTTATGTGCTCGTTTAAGGTATGGCTTCTCTGGAAGCCTATTAGACAGCGGGGACAGAATTTTCTAATCCCTGATTTTTCAGACAATAGTCTGTTAAAGTTTCTAATTAGAAAATAATGGGATTTATATAATAACAAATTAATTTCTTTTTCAAATTGATATTTACTTATATAAATAGGGTAAATTATTTCTTTTTCGTATCCGAATACTTGAATTTTCAAACAATTATTTTTTTCGAATGAAGGGATATTTTTAATATTTACTGGAAATTTTAGAGTATTTGTATTTAAATATTTCAAAAATTTCCTATACGAATAAATTGAATTTTTGTTATTAGTATTTGGATACAAACTAGCAATTATACAGTATAAAAAACAGTAATTATCACTACATTTAATATTCAACAAACAATGCTTATTTGATAGACGTTTGGGTAGGATGACCCCTGCACACCCCCCATTCTCAGCCTTATAAATTCCTAAATGAATATCCACAAATATAATTTCTTTAATAATCCACCCAGACCCATTTTTAATAAACTGATCAATGAAGTTTAAAATTGTGTCGAAAGCATTTGTTAACCTTTCATTGATCATATATTGAGATAAAATATGTTCTACCCGACTGGAGAAAAATATGTCTTGAGTAATAATCTCATCCTCCAAATATTTTATAAATCTTATCTTTAAATTTAATAAAAATTTCATTCTCGAAATTAAATCATTATTAGTTAAAATACTATAAATAGTACCTCTAATATTTTCAAGTAAAATACTCGGATCGCTATAATTAGAGATAAATGCTCTATAACTTCTCACATAACCTTTGAACGCTGTTTTTCTTAATGCAAATGTAAAAGCCATATTACCATAGAATAAATTTTATACACTTAAAATATAATATTATATACTTAACATAGTATTAATTGAACACTGTTGTTCTTAATGCAAATGTGAAAGCCATATTACCATAGAATAAATTTTATACACTTAAAATATAATATTATATACTTAGTATTAATTGAACACTGTTGTTCTTAATAAATTTTATATACTAAAAACCGTTATACACTTAAAACATAGTATTAAAACTAGAACTTTAAATTTTACTGTACTCATCCAAATGTTCTTGTATGGCGTTAAATGCTTGTTTATACTTCTTGAAGTCAGTCACCTTGATATTATATTTGTTGGGAGGGTATGACCCTCTGGATTTGCTTAGACACACATAAAAATTTGCCTTAAACTCCTGTATCTCAATTCTCTCCGAATCGCTAATTTTAACTTTAAAGTCAGGAATTTTTGGTTGCTTACTTTTCTCCTCAGTTAAATCCAAATCAAATCTCTGTTTTTTTTCGGTAGTCTCCCCAGTTTTTGTTTTTGAAGTTCTCTTCTTACTTGTCTTCTTTTCGAAATCAAAGTCAAATTCTAGAATTAGTTTATAAAAATATATAATTTAAATTAAGATGAGTGATATTATTACTAAAATAGAATTACGTACCTCCGTCCGACGACATTTTTTCTTTAGCACTAGAAGAAATAACGAGTAGAAGAATCACTAGGTGAAGAATCGATGAGTGAAGTTTTTAGGAAAAATTGCTCCCTTTTTATCCCCTGTTAGTGGCCTACACTCGTGTTTGAGGTGACGCATGCAAGTAAATTAGGGCACATCCGTCTTTGAAGGTAACGGTTGAAACTAAATTAGGACATATCTGTCTTCGAAGGTAACGCTTCTTAATAGCTATGAGGAAGTGTCATCGACCCTAGGTCATTGGGAGTGTTTGTGTGTTTTCCTGGTTAGGTTATTAACCTTCAAGAGTTGCAGTCATCAAGCTTAAAACAAACTATCTATCCTAAATTTACGAACTTTTTTAATAATCCCCCTATTGTTATACTAACTGCTAACATGATGAAAACAAAAACCTTCTGAAGAGTATAATATAATATTTTTAAATATAGCATGGAAAATAACGAGGAAAGTTGTGTCGAGGTGAGTGAGGAGAGTGCAGCTGCGGCATATAGAGCCATGATTAGAGGAGTGAAGAATTATGATAAGAATAAAAGCACCACTCTAATCATGGCTGTGATGCCGCAGGGTGCTTACATCCCATACAGGGTCCACGATAGATATTTAGCCCAGCAGAGGTGGGTGGCTCTAACGGGTAGGAGTGAAAGAGGGATAATTAGAGCCATCGCACCTCAGCTGGAAGAGGTGGACTCTGTATCTTTATATAATATCGGGGAGGGCCCACACTCTCCTCTAGAATCACCACCATCGACATCCTCGTCATCATCATCCTCGTCGTCATCATCATCATCGGACAATGAGGGGTCTAGTTCTTCTGAGGATGAAGCTCCTTCTACAAAAAGACAGAGGAACTAGAACCCCCTCATAAAAAACACATCAAGGAATTAAATCATTTCAGCATAGTATCTTCATGAGAACAAAAGTGTCAATGGCATCATTCATCATCTCATTTAAACTCTATTATTTAATGTAGCTTTGCTTAGTGATACCAGTATTCATTTTACTTACCGAGTGTAGTCTAACAATCTATTCGCGTGTTTTAGTTTTATGTTTATTACACATGATTTTACAAATTATTTTTTAATGGTATGAATTGTAACTCGTGGTATTCTATATTTAAATTACCACTTTTAAAAAAGATGTAATCACATGGTGTAATACGATACTGCTTAATCAGAATTTTACTCGGCACAGACAGATACTTTATTTTTAAATACATTTTAGAATTTTTATTTAATTTGATTTTAGTAGTAATTTTATAACTGGTGATTAGATCTGTTTTAATGCATTTTATACCTGGTAATGTGGAGTACAATATTTTATATTTAGAAAAATGTGTCATGTTTTGTAATAATTCATCCTGTAATTGTTATATTCTAATTGGAGTCTATAGTATTTAAAGACAGCACAAAATTTAAAGTGTGTCAAACATTTTCATTAATTTTTATTTTCACATTTTAACATGATCTTTACATACAAAAACTTTTTTGTAATTTGTATTCATTAAAAATTGAATGTAGAATTTTTCTGTTAAATAAACTGTGTTCTCAATCAAAAATTTATTTTAAAATTTTTATTACACTCTCCTGTGGAATCATCATAAAAAATATTAATGGAGGAATTATATAACATCATAGCTGAGTTAATCAACTTCCTATCATATGCTTTAAAGTTGTTTCGGATAAAAACCATATTTTGTATGAGTCAGTTTGGTAGATGTCTATATTAAAATTTAAGAATTCAATTTTTGTATTGATGATGTCATATAAACTAAAGCTAAAATCATAAATCACCAGTATATTAAGCTGGATGAGAAAATCCTCTAGCTATTCTCACAGGTCAACCTGAATGCGGAAGTTTTTATCAGGGTTGTCAAGTTGATGGGTGAGGGAGAAATCCCCTACCCCTGGGTAAGAAACACGGAAGTAATCTTTTTTCTATAAATACTCGACAGACATTCACTAGCTTTTAGAGAAAAATCACGGTAGCAACCACTGGAGAAACATGAGTATCAATGAGTGGACTCAAGCAAAAATGGATAGTAAGTTTTTTTTTTAAAAAAATATGTTTAGTAGTAGTCCTAGCTATAATAATCTATATATAAAATTAATTTTACTATTTTAGATAAGCCCGGGGTTATACTAGATTGCCAGGGATTCAGATTTAAAAATGAAGCATGTTTACACCCATACAACGGATATTTAATACGACAGATGGGGTATACAGGTTTTAATTCGGAGGATTTTGGAGTTATTAATTTTTTCCACCCTGAAATACGGTGGGATAAATTAACTTTATCCGATAAAAAAACTGTTAGATTCTGTAATAGATTACATAAATTATATTTATCGTATAAGCCTGAAAATGATGAATGGATTCATCATGATGATATTGTTTTTACTTTTAAAAATTTATTTCAAAAATATGGATTTATTTTTTTTAAAGGGGGGGAAATAGAAAAACTTTTAATTCGTAGAGCAAATGATATCTGTAATACCGCCATTAAATCGCTAGATGTGGAAAAATTCGGAGTTCCAAAATCTTCCGAAATTAAAATACTGTGTCCCTATCATTGGGATTTCCAACACCATTGCGGCTTGTGTAATGTCTTTTCATATAAGCATTATATGAAAACAGGTAAAAATATATTATTTTGTTTTAAATATTACCTCATTTTGAAAATATTAAATATATTTTTACTTTTACATAGAATTATCGGATGTATTCTGAAAACCCTTCCTGCATTGAAGAAAAACATGAATGTAAATTTTGTAAATAAAAACACAATTTTATATTTTAAATAGATTTTTTTATTGAATTACAACATTGATTATTAGTTGTTACAATCGGTTTTGACAAATGAAAATTATTTTTAACAAACTTTTTAACAAATTCATCGTTATAAAATTTATCCGTTACATGTAATTCTGATAAACATAGATTTCTATTAATTTTATATAAAAAATATAAGCAAAAATAACCGCAGTTTAAGGAAAACAAACTTTGGTGAATAATATTATTCCAACAATATTTTTTTGAATTTCGTTTTATAAATCTGATGATATTTGCTTTCCTCGGTTTTAATCCATAACTGTCGTAATAAATGCAAGAATTTTTATCTTTCGTAAAAAATACTGATACCCAATGGCTTCCTCGCTTATTTCTTTCATCTAAATTAATTATAAATGATTGCTTATTACCAACTCGAAACGGGAGATCGTCTGATGCAAACACTCCCCCAAAATTTCTTTTTATTTTCGGATCGCTCGCCGCTAATCTCCATAAAGTAACGGTATTCATTAATAATCGGTGAATACAGTTCGTGAATGATCAATTTCTAAAGTATTATTATATTCCAACAAACAAATAACATTTACCGTTTCTTGTATCGCCTTTGAGAACTTTAGTTCAATAGCAATGTTTCCCAGCTGGTTCACGCTTATATGACCCTCAGATCCTGATTTATCAGGGGTGAGGTCAAAACAATATAGAGCATAGCCATCTTTATATTCATCATAAGATATATTTGTAGATCTGTGATGGTGAATACATCCAGTATCTTCAAATAAGGAGATAAAATTTCTTGCATAAATTTTATTGCTATAGTCCGGACAGTATGGTTTAGCGGGAACCATCTGATTGTCTTTTGATAAACATATATAATTTAAATTATAATTTTTAAAATTAAAAGGATTACGCTTTACATTTCCGTTAAATGCTGAGTTGGAAACTAATCCCAGAGTTATTCTGTAGGGTAGCTGACCTATAACTACATTCGAAATACTTGTAGACTGAATTCCACTCGTTAAAGTAAAAACTTTAACATCAGTTCTACGAAATGGCATTTTTATTATACCGGTTTGTAAGGCTTTTTCTATCCCAATTTGAACTGATGAACTGACATCTACTTTATTAATTTTCAACGATGCATTTTTAATAATGATTTTATACTCATCGTTATTTGCCATTAGTGCAAAATTTTCTTTAGATCTCTCCAATTTCACCCTCAGGTCCACATTGTTTATTAAAAGCTTTGGCTGATTTGCTAAATCGATATGAAGCCGCCCCATTAAATCTATTATTCTACTTTCTTTGCTAATGTTAAATCTTTTAACTAATCCATGGTTAGTGTTATTTTCATCTAAGGGATTTATCGAATCCATTTGTCCTGCAGTATCTTTAAAAAATAATGCGGTTGTTAAAAAAGTTTCTTGCATTTCTTTCGAATTAAATAGTAAGGCCTCTAATATACTTTTATATGGGTAATTAACATGAGCGCTAATCTGTTTATCATTTAAAAACATCGTACACTGTGAAAACATACTATTTAAAAAATAATTAACAGGTGTGACTTTGTCTTCAGAACTTAGATTCGATCCATCCTTCTTTAGAATTTTTGCTTGAATGCATAAATAAATTGAATGTAGATCCATATAATGCTCACCCGATCCTGATATCAGAAACTCAATAGGTGCTCTGCTATCCGATATGGTGGCTACTGGATGAGCAATAACTTCGTAAGTATTCTCAATTGCTAGTTGAGTCGAAACAGTATTAAATAGGTCCAATTCTGATTTGAGACAACCACACGAATGAGGATCCATTTCTAATCAGCAAAAATATCGTTAAGTTTTCGCTTCTTCTTCTTCTTTTGTGACTGAATTAATCTTTTTCCTCGTTTTCTTTTTATACCTGATCCTGTCTGGACTTTTTTAAGTATATCTTGCTTAATTTCAGATCCCACATCTTTAAAACGAGACTTTGTAGATTCTTTAAACGACTTCCCTCCAATTACATCCGATCCTACATTTGATGCAAATTTTAAAGCCTTGCTACCCAGATACTTCCCCACTTTAGAAATTAGGGGAATAGATTTTCGAAACAGATTCGTGAAAAATCCATATCCCCTCTGTATTTGCGGTCCAGCGAAATAATTCCCTCTTCCAAATTGTTGTGTAAAAGGAAAATCGTGTTTCCATATCGTTCCTCCTGCCTGATTGCAGTAATAATTTATACAATCCTTAGGATCGAGCTTCATTTTCTACTTCTCAAAGACGAACTAACGTTAATAAATAAAATATAACGATATTTATATCTGTTTAAAAGATAAAACTAATAATGTTTTTCCCCCAAAAAAGATGATTTCTTTCCCGTTAGCAGTTCGCAGCTCAATTTCAATTGTATCAATATAATTACGGGTTAATGGAAAGTATAGAGGGGACTGGTAAACTCTAACTATTTGATCGGTCTTCTCCCCCATCACAGGTATAACCCTTAAAAGAGGAGCAGATATATCTCCAACACGATGAGAAGCAACAATATTTGAATAAATAAAAATTTCTGAAATTCCTGCAGACAATTCGATTGGATAGTCGCTCACATATTCACCCTCAGAAAATTTGTGTGTTTTAAACCCTAACAAATCTTTTAATTCGTTTCCAAATTCAATCGTTATATTTTTAGGAACTTTTAAAATGATTTTGTTATTAGGTAGTAATGCTAATTTAGTATATTTAAAAATCCCTAAAAATTTTTCTGCAGATGAATAAAGTCCAATAGGAATAAAAATTTTTTCCTCTACATCAATTTCCTCGACAACTTTTTTATTTCTTTCTATTAAAAGTATAAATTGATCTTTATAAAATTTAGAATTTGATATATATTCCCCTGACTCCGCTCGCAATATTAAATTTGAAGTGCCTTGTTTAAATATAATTTCTTTCAGCGGAAAATTTAATAAATAAAGTAATTTGTGAGCATTTTTTTTCGTAATATGCAGCTCAAATCCTTCTTTCAAATTTATTTTTATGTCTTTATAATTCTTGTCTAAAACGAATTCTGCCGTGTTAGACCCTGTTAATGAAACTATATTCTTGTTTATCCAATCGAAAAGAGTCTCTCCTTCATTTTCTTTAGCTGTAGTTAATGGAATCACATATGTTTTATCTTCTATTTTTTCTCTCCTAATCTTATGTCTAGTAATAGTATAATCATTATTATGATTAGATATATTAAACCAATTTCTAGGAATAATAACTTCTGTCAAACCAACCACCCATTTTCCATGTAAATCAATAGGCGGACTCATTTTCACGGTGAAATGAGATTGGTTATTTTCAGGGAATAACTTCATGCTGGCATTGCTTGTCAGAGTCACAAAAAAGTCTGATTGCATCATTTTGTTACCTTCTGTAATTCTTCTGTATAAAATCGTCCTTCCAAAATCTCGTTATTTAAATCCTTTAATATATATGTTGGAGGATGAGATGGAAAACGATCATGAATAATAAATATTTCCTTAGTCCAACCGGGTAGGTATCCTCGACTAAATGTTTTACGTATTTTCGAAATTCGAACAAACTCACCAATATTAAATTTAAACGTATTTCCTCCTTTTATACCATACAACTTTTCGAAAATCATGCTATGATGTAGGGGGGTAACTTCCGATGGAGACATGCCAATACTTCTATGAAAACTATTATTATAACTTTTCACAATATCTGATAATTTATCGATATATTTATAAGAATTACGATAAGTAAATAATCTATATATTTTATTCCGCAAAGTTTTATTTAATCTTTCCACAACTGCTGCTTTTGTATCTGAATGAGTTGAATAATGATTAATTTTAAATTTTTTAAAAAGATTTTTTACTAATCTATTATAAAATTCTTTTCCTTTATCAGTTTGTAAATTTTTCGGAACGTTTCTTTTTTTAAAAATGGTTTGAAAAGCATTAAAAACTGACTGAGGTTTTTTATCTTTTATAGCTACGACATAGCAATACTTAGTAAATACATCGATTACAGTTAGTAAATATTTTATTCCATTATTAAATCTAGAAAATTGTTTTAATACAATTAAATCAGCTTGCCATAAGTCGTTAGGATAAAAACTTTTAGTTTTTCTTCGCGAATATTTAATTCGTACAGGTTTATGAAGTGTATAAGTTAATTGAGAAGACAACCATTTTTTAACATCAGATCGCGGTAAATTCGATTCTTTAACTAATTTACTCACACCACCAAAAGATGCTGGAGATTTCGGATTATAGTATATCGATTTCAAAAGTTTTTCCATTCAAAATTTTTCTTCCTCTTCCTCTTAGATTTTTTCGGTTGATGAAATAGCGATGGAGAGAAAATTTCTTCTGGAGTTTCCAGTGATTTCGGTTGATATTGTATTTTTTCAGGTAATGTTGTCAAACCTTTGTTTCCAATCCACTCTTGTGGAAGGTTTATTTTCTTTAAAATAGTCCAAAATTCGTTAAAACCAACAGGAGGTGATACCGTTTTCCTATTTCGCATAACATACGAAACGAGGTCTACCATATGACTTCCGATAATGGGTTTCCCTTCAATTGTTAATTCACCTTTAGAATTCCATCCATAATGATTTCGATCAAGCTTAGCAATTAAATGTGGTATATATTTTTGATATAATTGAGGTACTGATAAAGTTATTTGTTTAATAAATCCATCGTCGTGATCAGCTTTTTCTTTTAGTCGAGATTCTGTTTCTTCTGTTTGGTTAGACACAACAGATACTCTAACAGGTTCTTTAGGAGTGTGAACGGTTTTCTGATATCTCGAAATCAATTGACTTAATAGCTTGACTTTACTGTCATCAGGTAAATTTGTACTCTCAAGTAATTCCTCGATATTAGAACCAATTCTTATTTCAGGCTTTTGATAACTCATCAGTAATTCGGGAGGAACTAGGGCCATCTGCTTCGCCATTAAATTCTTTTTCCTATTACTTTACCAATTAATCCTCCTGCCATAGACAATAATGGAGCCAGTAGAAGAGGAAGGAATCCACCGGATTGATTAACCAAAATTTTTTTCTTGGTATTTAAAGGAATGTGTTTTTCACTTAATTTCCTGATAATTTTTTTATATTTTCCTAATTTACGAACATCAGCAGGTATATTTCCTCTCCGCAAATTATCACATATTTCGCACAAAACTTTAATCTGATTTGGAGTAGCTTCTTTCAATATTGCTTTTCGTTGAGAAGGAGTAGTCTTCGCTAAAAAAGCCAGCATATGATAATTTTTCTTTACGTTCTTCATTTTATAGGCAAGTATATCCAGAAAATACCTTGTTTGTCAGGAAAACAGGAATCTCTCACAGAAAATTTCTTATCCGTTGTAGGATGAAAATCCAATAACAAATAACCAAATTCCTTTTCTGTTGCTTTTTTATATGCATCCATGAAAAAATTAAATTTTCCTGCAAAAGCCTGACGACCCAAGCAATTCACCTGACTTTCATCACGATTATTTTTAAATAAAATCAAGTAATGAGTATTTAAACTTATATCTCTCATAATCTTATTTTTCGGAAA